>NC_066631.1:24938379-25241409 GCF_025201925.1 Gopherus flavomarginatus | reverse complement strand
TAAACCAGTGCACCTTTGTGTGTACCCAGGGCTGCAGCAGCTGGTACTAGCACTGTCCGAGACAGGATGGATCACTGGTCCCAGGGAAAGCAGCAGCTATTTAGTGTTCTTAGCAACATGATACAATTGGTTTAGTGCAGTGGGACTAGAGTTAGGCACAATGTAGTTGCGCAAATTAGAAAGTGGCCCAAACACCTGGGCTAACGTCCCCGCTTTTAAAAAAGTTCCTAGAGAGCTTTAATGACATCAAGTGGCCCACCCCTTGGTTTTACACATCATGGGAAATACTGTAGCTCCAGAAACAGAGAGCCCCTTGGCACCATGGTGAGTCTAGGCGTCATTCCTGATTCAGAGGGAAGAGATCTGTTCTATTGAATCACCTAAACCACTTTCTGTAGCACACGTTAACAGCCCCTAGTTCCATGCCGGAGTTGGGGTAGGCACCGGTTCATTACTGACTCAAAAGAAAAGAGCCCCACTGATTGAATCACTAATAGCCCAGTTTTCAGCGATCCCAAAGAAGTCACCGAGAGCAATGAGGGCTCAGCAGCTCAGAAAAGGAGGCTACAGCCAGGTAGGACACTGATTAGCTAGTGTGGTCCCACTCAGAGGTCATATGGCTGCAATGGGAGGTTGGACTAAAGAACAGGAATGAGATGCAAAATCACCGGCATTCTGAGCTGCCATTCCTCCCTGCAGTGGCTGTATGCAAGCTGCCAAAGTGAGTCAACATAGCATCAGTCTCATTGATGGGAGACTAGATTTGGCAGGTCCCTAATCAACCCCTGCAGCAGGGCCAATTGCTTCTTGGGGTCAGAAGCATTGTAGGCAGTGGGATTCTCACTCTGCTGTTTTCTTGCAGACATTGCAAGCCCATTATTAAAATGGATCTTCCCCTCTTCAAGCTTCATCCTTCCTGGTCAGGAATAGGAACTTCCCAGAGTCCTGCTTATCAGGCTGGTTCTCTCACAGTTCTGAGCATTGAAGCGGGACAGATATGGTCAGGCCCTTATGCAGTCAGGGCTGGTAAGAGAGCGAAAGAGGTGGGTGGGTGAACAAGGAAAGATCTGAGCACTGAGAGAGAGAAGAGGGGGTCAGAGAGAAGGAGAGGAGGGGAATGGTAGAGAGAAGCCAAGAGTGTGCGGGTGGGGAGAAGAACACGTGACATGATGCATCTGTAATGCTTCACATTGTCAAAGCACAGAACAGAAATTAATCGAGGGCCTGAAGACACTCCCATTGTCCTCAGTGGAAGCAAAGCAAATGTTCACAACACCCTAGAAAGGTGGATTAATATCCCACTCCTCTTTGGCCATCGTATTAGGACAGTGGGGTAGAGGAGAGTGGGGCGATGGGAAGGGGAAACAGAAGAGAAAAGGGGGCGAATAACAAAAAACAATAGAGAGGAGGAAGAAAGAGCAAGGAGCTGAAATGAACAGGGTATCTCCTCTCCCACAGCTGCATGAAAGCCTGCAGGATTCGTTTAAAGGGTGCATGTATCACCTAATTCAGTTTTTGGGTCAAAATTCAGTTTTTTGGTTAACCCAAAAGGATTTCTCCTCCTCCCCCTTGATTTTTTTGGAACTGCCAGTGAACCAAAAAAAATAAAAAAAATCAATCAGTTCTTCACGCAGCTCTACACCCAAGTAATACCTTTTCTCCAAGAAATAGCCTAACTGCCCTACTGTGGAGGGTGGTTATAGAAGATGCCATTGACCTTGATCCTGAGCTGCAGCCTGAGAGGACTGAGGACAGCTAAGCAGGGAGAGGCACAAATGTGATTTTATGCCACCTCTGCATGGCCCGTGTCGTGGGCCAATTGCCTCTGGAACCAATGGGCTGTTGTGACAGTAACACTATATATGGTAGATCTGTATATGTGGGGATCATGGAGGCACCAGTCATGCTGCTGTAGTTCAGCATAGTTGAGTTTTGCACTGAAAAGCTAGATAGTTAATTTCAAGAATGCCACTTATGGGCACATGAGCATTGTTCATTAGTAGGTTCAATAAAGTTGTTCTGCACGGAATCATCTTGAATCTAACTCAACAACTGGTCAAGCAGCCAGTGATCACTGGAGCATAAGGATGCCCTGACAACTCCCACTTCCTTCCACCCATGTCTCTTGCCTTGGCTGCCAAATGGGGACACAGCATAGAAGTCCTTAGCCAGGCCTACTGCACACAATGGTCTGTCTATTCTGGGAGGAAGACTTCTCTGCAGCCAGTTAAATTGGCATTAGGGCTGAGACTCTGGGATGTTATATTGTACCTTTCAGAACTGGAGCGGTGGTTTCCCCCCAATCCCTTTGGAGTATAACACAGTCCTTTCTCCTAGCAATGAGACATTCTGTAGTTTAAAGCATTCCAGTGTGTTTAATAAGGCTCTTGCCAAGCAGTCAGATAAATGAGGAGTTTGGAGGGCAGGGTAGAGACAAGCATCAAATCTTTTTTTAGAAGGTCCCTCAGGAGTTTGTTTTCCTGCTATTTTTAAGTGGAATGGGCTAGAATTTCATTGCAGGAAATAGTTCTCCTCCTTTTCACCCCACCCCTTTTTCCACAGCATGGTGGAGGAGCAATTCTCCAGCTGCCTTGGGTTGCTGAGAGACAAGCACTCAACCTGGAACCAAAGCATGTTATTTGGAGCCAGGGATGTACAATGAGGACAGTAGGCTGAGCTGAGATGCTGATTTTGCCAAAGACAACCAGATGCCCCCAAATGGAAAAAAACTAAACAGTGGCAGGAACAAAACTTTGGGGAAGAGTCCATGCTCCCAGCCTCCCACTTATGATATTAGATTTTAAAGGGTTCTGGTACTTTCTTAGCAGGGTTTCTTATGACACCCTAAGGGTTGGGAGCATTAAACTGGGGGTGACCCCCTTCCTGCATCCCTCATTCCCATTTCTGAAAGCCTCCTCCATCTCCCCACCTTAGCAACACTGTGACAAACCCCTAGGGCCAGAGTCCCATTGGCGCTGCCCAGCTGCAAAAGGGGATGGGGAGAGAACACACACAAAGCATTCCCTCTGCCCACCTAGTGCACCTGAAGCCATAATCCAGGTGAGGAATGTGAGCAAACTTTATGCCCCTCCTCCTCCAGATCCATTTCTGCCAGGAATCCCCTCTACTTTTTGTTGGTGGCCGAGGTTGGGATTTGCAAAAAAGCCCAAGTTTTGGTCTAATGGCATGGCTACACTTGCAAATGTAGAGCACCGGGAGTTAAACCAGCTCTTGGAGACAGCAGCAGGGAAAGTGCTGCTGTGTGTTCACACTGTGCTCCCTGTGACTGTGAAGCATGTCCACATTTGCAGCTCTTGCAACGCCACAGAGAGCAGTGCATTGTGGTAGCTAAGTTATCCCAGTGTGCAAGTGGCTGCAGTGTGCTTTGGAAAGGATTTGCAAAGCATGGGGGGCAGAGTGTGTCAGCATGCTATCTTGTAAGTTCAGACAGCGGCAGGGGGAAGGGGGAAACCCATCAGCCCCCCTTCCCCCACCTCTCTCGCTCTTACACATACAAATGCCTGCCTCTGCAGCAGGAGCATCACAGTAATGGTTTGCTTTGTGTCCCAGAGCAGATATGCATGCGGGTTGTCAGAAACGGAGCTTTGAAAGGGGATATCCGCATGCCTGCAGCCAAGTTCGAAACAATGACCAGAGTGGCCACTTGACTTCAGGGGATTATGGAACATTTCCGGAGGCCAATCACAGCGCAGTAATGCAACACATCATCCACACTGACACCCCGGTGCTCCAGCCAGGGTGCAGCAAGTTCTATGCTTCTCATGGAAGTGGATTACCAGGAGTGCTCAAGCAGCAGAGTCCAGGTGTTCTAAGTGCTTCACCATTGTGGACGCCTCAGGAGTTATGGCGCCTGGGGCTGATTTCATGTGCTCTAACTTGCAAGTGTAGCTAGGGCCTAACTCTGCACTTGTTGACTTCAGTGGGAGTTTTACCACAGATTTCGCTGGGCAGCAGCAGCAGGCCAATCCTGAGTGTTTCTGAAAATCTCACCCCAACAGTCTCTCCCCTTTACCTGTGCTCTTGCCTTTTCGTTCTTCCATCACAAAGCCTTATCTACATGAGACAATTACACCAATGTAGCTAATTCAACTGGTGCAACCCCTTTGTATGGCTGCTTTAAACCCAACAGGAGGTTTTAAAGAACAGGTTAGATTAACACCTGGCAGGGACAGTCTAGATAATACTCAATGCAGAGGCCTGGACTAGATGACCTATTGAGGTCCCTTCCAGTGCTACACTTCTATAATTCTAGTGATTGACACCAGTTGGGGATCTGGTCCTGTGAGTTTCACAACGGGATGTTCTCAAGACCAGCTCAATTTAAGCCAATATTAAATGGAATGTTAATTTTGAACAGATATTTGGGTTTTACTCTGTGTTTGTTCAAAAATCGCCTGGCATGCTGCCTTTGTGCTGGTCACCACAAAGGCGCCAGTTTCCAATTTTCCCTGGGGGTGCTCAACTCCCGCTGAGCTCCAGGCCCTGCCTCCACTCACCCCTTCCCCCAACCCCCTGCCCCACTTCTTCCTATGCAGTTCCACCCCCTCCACCAAGCTTGCCCCATCTCCCTCACCTCCCAGCACCTCCTGAATGCTGGAACAGCTGTTCCGCAGCGGATGGAAGGCGTTGGGAAGGAGGGCGGGGGAGTCGATTGGCAGGGCCACTGGCAGGCAGGAGGCACTGCAGGGGAGGGAGGAGAGCTTGGCTGCCCATGGGTGCTAAGCACCCACTAATTTTTTTCCATAGGTGCTCCAGCCCTGTAGCACCCACAGAGTCGGCACCTGTGGGTCACCATCCTCCATGGCAGAGAAGGGGGCATTTCAGGAAATCTCTATATAGATATGGGGCCAAATCTTAAAGATTTGCAAGAAGCACGAGATATGCAGGACGATGCAATAAGGAGGTTTTGTGGGTCGGATCAGTTTGCCAAACAAATCCAGCTGGTGGAAGGACGATGTGGTCAGAACAGACCCAGAGCGAGCATGCAGCTGGGGAACTGACCACAGCAATCTTAAAGGAGGAGAAACTTCCTCAGCACCCCAGTCCTCCTCAGCACATTCACTGCAAGCCACCCAGATTGTGAATTATGGCCATCCCTCCTCCTTCCCTGCCTTAGCTCCTGGATGGCTGCTCTGTCTCTGGGACATGATCTCAGCTTGGCCAGTGCACACAGGGTCCCATTCTCTGCAGCCCTCAGGCTCTATCACTGCAGGCTGATGGCACTTAAAAGGGAGAAGGCAAACCTGTCACACGGGGTGACCGGTTTCTTTGGGTTCATTCCCCTTTTGCCCCTCTCAGGGTGCTGTGCAGGCCACTGAAGAACTGCACACTGCCTGACTTGGACTCCTCACAAGTAAGAGCATGTAAGTCATTGGTTCCCAGCCACCAGCACGCAGAGCATTAGAGGTACCCTGGCAAGCCTTGGGAAGTAATGCTCAGGGTACTGATGACTGGGAACCAATGGCTTAGATGCTTTCACCTAATGCTCTAGGCTCACCATCCTACCTCCAAGACAGATTCCGATTGGCCCTTGTGCAGAACCCTCCCCTCCTGGCACAGCCCAGAGAGGTTCTAGGCAGAATGCCAATCCCAGACGTATAGGGACTGCACCTGCCACACTTCCCTGAGCCCACAAAGGGGGTGAGGAAGGGCCAGGGCTCTGTCCCCCCACTGGCCAGTGAAGCTGACTGGCTGGGAGAAAGATAGAGCTCCTAAGCATCTTGGCTGCTGTGTGAGGCAGCCTGGCTACCATTGCTCCCTCTAGGACAGTGCAGCTCTGTGCCACCCCCAGGCTACAAAGCACAACCAAGCCCTTAATGATTGACTCAGGTCTCACGTTCTCTGCTACTCATCTCCCCAACTTGTGCACATGCCCTATTCTTTGCTGGAGCAGAGCAATCCAGCATACACTGCACCCAGCTCCTCTGGGGCAGAACATATTCACACACATGAATGGAGGGCCCACAGACCCTGTGCAGGAAGCCAGCACAGAGGCTGGAAGCCAAGCTCATTAAAGGAAGGGAAGAGAGGAAGCTGCTGGCGAGAGAGCTGAGGAGGTAGCTGGCTGAGGATGCCTGAGCTTAATTCAAATATTAGTCTTTTGTAAATAAAGCTCATGAGTTTGGCCCAGGCTGTATCCCCTGGCAGCAGAGGTGGACCCTGAAACGTAAGCACTTACACAGTGCCAACGTCAGGGAAACATCACCCTAAAAAGCTGCTGAGCACTGAGTGATCCAGCTTGTACTATAAAAAACAAGGGCTAAATCCTTGAGCCTGTTCCTCTTCTACATGGTCCTTAAGTCATATGAGTTCTAACACAAGTGGTAGAAGGTACAAACACACAAAGGTTATTTCATCACTGGTTACCAGCTGCTAACAATGCAGGCAAGGGCTATTTGCAGTCCTTGCACACCCCACATTCCAACTCCCTCCCGGGGGAACTCTGCACATGTCAAACTGCAACATCAGCCCAGGGGATGCTGCTAGGATCAGGTGTTTTTCACAAGGTAAGAAATAGCAGGTTTTGGCTAGAGACAGCTCCAAGCCACAAAAGTTGTGAGCTTGACCAAAGTTTGAGAGGGGGAAGGAAAGGGGCTTGGTGACCGGCTCATAGAATTTGGTTTGGCCCAGAGCAGAGATGCTGATCAAGCACCAAGTTCACCAAAAGCATCTTAAATTAAGGGCTGTTTGGATCAGGCACATCCTTAATGTCAGCACGGGTGAGAGATTAAGTCACTTGCCGTTTTGGGTGCATAAAGGCTGCAGGAGCAGACCAGAGAGAGATTTTTAAAGACGTCTCAGCACTTTGGAGAAGGTTCTTCAGCTGGCCACCACATGTAAACACAACATACACGTAAGTACGAGCAGAAAAAGTGGGTGTTTTTGCAGTATGTTCACGCTGATAACACTGCCTGGATATGTAACTGTCTAGACAATGGAAAAATTAGCATCGGGTGACTGCTGAGCTTTGTAATAAACACAGCCAAAATTTGAGAACTCATTTCTCAGCAGCTTTTGTCAGCAGGAGATACAAGCCTGAACAGTTCATTATGGGTTTAGCTCTTCTGTCTACGCATCTGATGAAAAATAGGAGTGTTTCCCCTGACTTGCTTGTATCCTCATCTGTCATGAAGCTACAGCCTAGATGCTACTGTGCTGGAAGAAGAGTCTGAATCCACAGAATGGCCAGTGATCGTTCTACAGACTGGAGCTACTGCCCCTTCTGAATAAAGGGTGACCTCTACTTTTTAAAACCAAGAGATCAGGACCATGCCATTAGAGTGAGATTGACCCTGTGCCGAGGGACCGCACAAGGCAGCATGGGTCATCTTTACAATGTGCATTACCTACATAAACGTCCAAGGTTTTCTAAGTACCAAGATTTAAATAGCCATGCAGGGCAAAATTCACCCTTGAGCTGATAGTTAGCACAAGCCTATGCAATCCTGACCCATTGCCCAGGGGTGAATTTTGCCCTGAGCCTCTATTTAAAGCTCAATACTTAGAAAACCTTGAGATCGTTCATGTAGGTAACGTACCTAGTGAGTTGAGCTGGTCAGGAATTTCTTGATTAAACCTTTTTTGGCCGAAAATGCTGATTTATTGAAACTGACAAGTGTTTGTGACAAATCCTGGAGCTAGAGTCCATCTGGCTATCCAGAAAACAGGCAGAGGCAAGCTTCTCACTGCCCCCTCCCCCACGTGTGCTTCAGTTCTGACTGGGAAGGGCCACCTTTGAAGAGGAAAGAATAATCAGCCTCTGGGTTACTTTGCTGAGACTTGGAGCCAGGGTGACAACTGTGCAGAGGCGTTTGTGCTGTGCTGAGCCTTGTACACTAGGAATTAGACCAGGACCATCACTCAGAGACAGGCCTGAACTACAGCGTTCAGATCCAGACCTGAATTTCCCCAGAGGGGGAAGGGAGATGCTTTGATCCTTTTTTGGTACCACCCATTAGAGAGATACAGACCAGCTGGGAAGCTTGGATCTGGTGCCGGATTCCACCAAATTTATGGCATTTTGGTTCACACTCATCTCGCCCACCCACCCACTTTGTAAGATAAAAGAGGCTATTTAAACAACAGAAGACCAGGAAGGAACATTGCAGGGGGGAATCCGATACTGCTTTCTATTAGTAGGCGCATGCTTCCCTAACAAATCAAGCACCTAAAAACTCACCCATGGGTATGTCTTTTGTTACTGACACCACTGCCTGCCACGAATTGCTCTGACAGCGGAGATCAGGAACGAGGCACCTCATTTTCTACAGCAAGTCTGCCAAAAGAGACCCCTTCCATCGGAGCCGCAGGCTACAGATTCATCTAAGGACAGTGGAGCTTAAGTAGCAACTCAATGTTATTGCGGATTCCCTGCCAGTAAATGCTCAGCTTGATGAAGCATGTGGTAAGCCCCGAAACGCTGCCCCTAGCCTTCCACTTGGATGCTTTAGACAAATATACAGAGTAAAGATTTGTAATCTCTGTATGGCTTCCAGGAAATGGCAGCCATTGGCAGGTAGCACGGCAGACAGGGGCTTCTCTGCATGAACCCCGTAAAGGAGCTTTTTTTAACCAGAGTCAATAAAGAATGGGGAGGGACTTAACACAAGACACAGGGGCTTTGAACCGAAGTCTGTGCTGGCCACTTTCACAGAGGCGACTCCCATTTCTCATGCTGCTCGGCAATGGTTTGGTTTGGTGTGAAAAGTCACGTTAAAATCTCCCAGCTAGGATGCTGTTCTGATTGCAGTTAGAGTCCCTGCTATGTGGAATCTATCCTGTCCTGAGGGGTTGTGAGAGCAGTGGGTCAGATTCACCTCGAGAGAATCTGAAGGAGGGGCCTATGGGCAAAGGATCTGCTATAGAATGAGGTGTTGGTAATGTGGCTACAACTTCAACTGATGCTGGGAGGAAGATGGGCCACAGGGATCAACATGTGCCCAGAGGTTGGTGGTCTGACTGACAAGGGGCTCATACAGCCAAGGAGTGGGCCAAGTCAGGGCTTCCCTTCAGTAGCACCTGGCTGCAGAGCACTTACGGGAGGGAAGAGGAGTTTGCTCCATTGGCAGAAACCACAATGGAAAAAGGAGAACACCACCTCCTGTCCGCTGGGGTGAATACCTGCTGCACAGAGGGATTTGCTACCACCACCCACTCTTCTAAATCTAGCCCAGTGTGCACAGGTACCAGCTGGTGCACACTACGGTCCAGACCAAGCTGACATCTCTGTTTGCTTCTGGGTACGGTGAAAATCAGCACAGGATTTACTATGCATTTATCTTATTCAGACATCTTAAGTAAGCTCACCTTCTATCGGGGCCTAGAGCAGGAGGTCTCAAGCATCCTTACAACACAGACCCCATGTTAATAGGACCCAATGTCTCCCTGCCCATTCCCTCTCCCCCTGCAGCTACAGCAATCGCTTCCCTGGGAAATCATAGCAGGGGGATTAGTGGGGGTTTTAAACACTTCTGCTGGTGGCTTGTCCTGAAACATAATGCCTAGGGTGACCAGATGTCCCAATTTTATAGGGACAGTCCCGATTTTTGGGCCTTTTTCTTATATAGGCTCCTATTACCCCCCAATCCCTGTCCTGATTTTTCACCCTTGCGGTCCGGTCACCCTACTTTCACCTCTTGTGCAGCAGCAGCCATTAGTGGAGATAGCCAGACTGTTCCTTTTCAGCTGCTTTGACAGGCCTCCTGCCTGCTTATTGCAAAAGAGAGCCTGGAAACAAGGCATAATGCAGTGGTTCTCAACCTTTTCTATGGGGCGGGTGTCGGACGACTAGCTGCTGAGGACCATGGACGCTGGACAAACAGCTGCTGAAATGCCGCCATGAAGGAGTGTCATCAAGAGGCGGCATTTCGGTGGTAGCGCTTCTTGACGTTGCCACTTCTCAGTGGCATTTCGGTGGCTGCTTGTCCAGCGGTCAGTAGGCGGGTGCACATGGATGCCCTGGCAGGCGCCATGGCACCCACGGGCACCGCGTTGGGGACCCCGGCATAATGATTGTGAACCAACGTTCTCTCTGCCTTAACAGAGTAACAGCAGGGGTTAATTTGGCTTATTGTGCAACATTTGATCTATTGATCTATTGGCCTATTGTGCAACAATCATCTCACCATCACCAGCTGTGCCCCCATCTGTCTGTTGTGTCTACTTGTTGTCTTGTCTTATTACCTCGATTGTAAGCGCTGGGTCCAGTACTGTCTTTTATGTTTGTACAGCACCTAGCGCAATGGGGCTGAGGCTGCAAGGTGCTACAACACAAATAATATGTTCACATGTGATTTGAAAATGACACTCAGAGCATGATGTTGATTTCCATAATGGCCCCTTTACACAGTCCTAGGAGCATCCAGTGGCCTTAGTGTAAAGGAGAATCAGGTCTTCAGCACAATAAAAATTTTCCTTGGCAAAAAATTCTCTCTCCCTCCACAAGAACTTGATTAGAGCGGAGCTAAAAGTGGAATTTCCATTCAGCAAGAAATTCCAATATTTCAACATTTGTTCTTGTCCCAATTTTGGGAGAAAAAGCGGAAATGTCAAAGTTTTTTTGGCAGAATGAAGATTTTTGAAACATTTCAATTGGGAAACGATGAAGCATTTAATTTTGGTATTTCTGATTAAAGTATGTTGTTTTGATTTATTGAACTGACCCAAAATATTTCAAGTCAGTTCAAGATTAAACTGAATTTTCTCTGTTAAGGTGCATCATTTAATGGGAATTGTAGTTTGGGTGCCTGATTCCTTCATTCTCCCCTATGGGCCAGTCTTCCTTGCTGGCCTACATCTCCCATCAGGCACCTGCAGTCCTGTGACTCTCATGATGCACCATATCACTGTGCCAGAGGGAAGACTACATTGCATCCTGGGAGATATTGTCTGGCTAGGGATTCCAGCCCATAGGAGAGAAAGGAGACCTGAACTATGACTCCCATTAGGCAATATGCCACAACACAGAAATGCAATTTAATTTTGACTCTAAAAACATTTCAGGTTAGTTCAACATCCCCAATATTCTGATTCAGATCAAACTGGCCCAAACAAAATATTTCATTTTGGTTTTCCTGACCAGTTCGAACAAGTGTTACAAAACTCAAAATTTTCTCCCAGACAGGAGAGAGACAAGGATTAGAGCAAGCACATGTCAAGGTTTTTACAGAATGGTGATTCTGATCTAAAATGAATGCAGACTTAGTTCAGAGAAATAAGGCTCTGTTTTCATTGTATTTCAGGGAGAGGCTGGTATTTAAATATCTTTCAGCTGCTTGTTGAAATAATTTCCTACCCATAACAAAATAATGGCACCAGAATGTTAACATTTTTGTGCTGCAAATTTTTTTTTGTTTGAATATTCTCGAGCTATTTCCTCAGTCCCATCCATCATGACACTGACGGGCTCATTTTTTTCTAGTTTTTGTAGAACTGATCTTTTAAGTTTTGTGAAGTTGATCTTGGCTCAGGGCACACACCCCACATCTGTTTTTCTGGGCTTTTCCATTTGGCTCAGAAAAATTGCATTTGAACTTCATTCCCCCAACTGCTACTGTCAAGTTAAAAAGAAACCCAAACACAACCGCGTATTTGGTGCCTGCAAATGCACATGACCCATTACCTCTGGGTACTGAATGCTGAAAAGCCAGTATGAAGTTAAAAAACTTCTAGGAAGAATTTCTTCTGTTTGTTCATATCCTTTTGGACAGCGTGGTGCAAACTGATGAGACAATTTAAATGCAATTATGGTCTGTGAGTAAATCCCTGAACATTCCAAAGCTTCCTAACTGTGAGACGTCCTTTAGATCCAGGACTCTATTCAAGACAGTACTTGCCTCACATTCTGAAAGTTAGGCACCTACTTTAACGACTTGTCTGAATCAGGGCCTTAAGGGGAGCATAATTAAGGCCACGGTTTTGGCACAGACATTTTTAGTGCATTTCACGGCAGAGGTGTGAGGAGAAAATAAGTCACAGAAAGGTCACCAAATAATGTCTTTTTTTGCTACATCAACATATGCAAGAGTATAGTAGGGGTTGTGGTGGGATGCTCTACTCACCACTGGATGGTGCCTCCTCGTGGCCATTCTGGGGATTAGCTCTGCCGGGCCGATGTCCCTTCCAGCGGTTACACTCTCTCAGTCTGCGGACCCTTTCTCACTCCAGGAATTGCAGTCTCCCCTTTGTGACTTGGCCCAGATCACAGTGTGGTTTCCCATTCAGGTGTGGGAGGGGAGAGTTTGTGTCTCAAAGTTCCCACCCAACAGTAGTCTCAGGCAGTCCTCCCATTCACTGCCCCAGGTGCACTCCCTCAGTGGCTGGTAGGGGAACCTGTACTCTGGGTTCTGGCTCAGTGTGCCTCTAAACAGCAGCCAAGGTGTGGTTCCCACCTGCACCTTGCAGCCTTTCCCTGAGCCTCTTCTTTACCTCCTGGCAGTCCCCACTCCTCTGGGTTTGCCAGCCTCATAGCTCCCTCCTCCCAGAAGTAGGCTACTTGTCTCTATAGCCCCCCAAATGCACCTCCCTTCTCTCAAGGGTGACTGCAGACTACCTCCCTGCAGCCTCCTCTGCTTCCAATTTCCTGTCTTTATACAAGCCCTGCCTGTTCCCGCACTGGTGAGCTTCCCCTAATTAGGGATTTCCTCCCAGATTGCAGCCTAATGGGCTGATTGAGCCCACATGGCCCAATTCAGCTCTTGCTGGGCCAGTACCCCACCATCACAGGGGTGCTGAAAGTTGAGGCCTGGGGGAAAGGGCTCGCAGAGCAAGCCCGCTCCTCATTCACCCTCCAGCAGTAGGTCCCATCTGACAGGACTGGGTCAGCTTCTCTGCTTTGGGCGTTGCAACCTAGCACAAAGGATCACAGGCACAGCACCATTTGGTCTGGCTCATCCACCCTCTGTCTCCATTTACAGAGGGGCAGATGGGCCAACCTTGAGCGGAGTTGATTAATAAATGGGCATCTCGTTTCCCCCACATCATTTCATCAGATCATTTCGTCTGTGCAGATTGTGCCTAAGGTTGAATGAAAAGTATTTGCATGTTGAATGTGTAGAGAATGGGTGCCATGGACAACACGCCAGTAGCAAGTCACCATGGCATTCCCAGAAGCGATGGATTCAGAGTTCAGTCCTGACAAGCCACCATATGCTCAGATGCTTTTTCTTGAATCTGCAGAATTTGACTAGAAATTTTAGGAATAAATAAATTTTGTCTTCTATTTCTGAAGAAGTTGGAACTACAACTATCAGCATTGTATTTCCTGCAGTATTTTGGCACTTCCAGTTCTGCTCTTAGACAGAACCCAGAATTACAGAGAGAATGAAAATTATAGATGTGTCCAATTGAAAAAACACTGGATCTGGACTTCATTGAACTGAAGACCTGGGGATATTTGTAGCTGGATCCAAACTTCACAGCTCACCTCCATGTCCAGCATAAATGAAAAAAACAAAGTAATCAACAATTTTAGAACCTTCAAATAGGTTCGGTTCTCACACTAGACAATGATCTGGGAGAAAGGGGCTTCCTGAATGTTTCTGACATGGCTCCTCCATCTGTAAACATGTTACACGTTGTCATAGTGTCTTTTTAGTTCCTCATAACTTCTCAAGGAAAAAAACGTCTTGGCTAAAACTTCTCATGTTTGCTCAGTTGGGATAATGAGAACGTATAGAAACAAACCCAAACCAATAACTTGGAGCTGAGCACACTGAGCTTTCAATACTGACCTAGAATGAATTAAAAATTAAGCAGAAAGTATTTAAAAATCTAATTTGCTTTTTGGCAGTTGTGTTTATTATTTGAATTTCATGCAACTTGGACAATGAAACAGACCAGCTCTGTTTCAGGCCTGTATCTAGTCAGCATAGCCATCTAATTTTATAGATTTTACAAGGAGAAGGGACCACTATGATCAGCTAGTCTGACCTCCTGCCTAACATAGATCCTGGAATTTCACCCAGTAATTCCTGCATCAAGCTGGTAACTTCTGCCTGAATAGAGCACCTGTTCTAGAAAGGCAAACAAACAATCTTGATCTAAAAGAGTTCAAGTGATGGAAAATCCACTATATCCCTTGTTAAGTTGTTCCAATGGTTAATTACCCTGCACCACATTTCAAGTTGGAGCTTGTCTAGCCTCAGCTTCCAGCCACGGAATGATGTTCTCTGTAGGTTAGAGGCCTCTCTAGTTCTTATGCACTTGTAAGTGTTTGGGTTTCCACCACTACAGGGGATATCATTTACATTAAAACACCCTTTTCACTGACACACAAGTAAGAGTCACAAAAATATTTCCCTTCTTACCAGGTTTTGTAAAAACCTCCTGTTTGTAATGCAAAATCCAAATGGAGGGGCTTAATTTTAGTTGCTTTAGTTTATTTAAACCTGGATATTACAGCCCAGCCCAGAGTTCAACAGCAAAGATTAGGGGTGGGATTTTTCAAAAGCGCCAGTGTTGCTATAGCTTACATTCCCCTAAGAGTTTCCATCATTGACTTCAGTGACCAGGAATAGCCTCCAATGATCATCATTTGCATAAGGGCAAACTACTAACATTTTGAAAAAAGAATAAAGCGTTTAAGTTTTTAATTTGTAATACAGCATAACCATTCACTGGTTACAATTAACAGAAATGAAATGGGGCTGGGGAATAAATAATGCTCCAGTGTTATGTTTCAGAACACGTTCTGTTCTGTTCTCAATTACAGGAGGCAGCTGAAAATTCAGATGCGTTTGACATTAGTAAGTTCTTAAGGACAATATAAAAACCCTGGTTTATTCCACAGGCAATTCTTTTAAGGGGAAGATTTTAGTATATTAAGGGTGAATTTATCGAAGTTAATCATACTTTGCAGGTATACAGTGTTTGCAGAGCTTTGAAAAATAGCAAATGCTCACACCTTAACTAATTAACCAGGGCCACCTAGAGGATTCAGGGGGCCTGGAGTCTTCGGCAGCAATTCGGCGGCAGGGGGTCCTTCCGCTCCAGGACCCGCCACCGAAGTGCCACGAAGACCCGCGGCAGAGGCCCCCCGCCGCTGAATTACCACCGAAAACCCGGCGCTTCGGTGGCGGGGAGTCCTTCCACCCCGGAGCGGAAGGACCCCCTGCCGCTGTATTGCCAACGATGACCCGGAGCGGAAGAAGCTCCGGGGGCTGTCATAACTGTCCTACTCAGATCTGAACCTTAGAGTTCAGAACATGAGAAGCTAGCATGAAACCTCCAAACTTAATTACCAGCTTGGATCTGATATCACTGCCACCAGCCAGAATTCCAGTGTCTGGCTCACTCTGGTCTCCCCAAAACCTTCCCTGGGGAACCCCCAAGACTCAGATGCCCTGAGTCTCACCACAAAGGGAAATAACTCACTTCCCTTCTCCCTCTTCCCCTCCAGGTGTTCCCTCCCTGGGTTCCTGGAGAGATATACAGATTCAAGCTCCGTGAATCTAAACAAAGGGATTCCACCCTCCCTGCTTCAAGTCCTTGAAACACAAGTACCGAGAGATCAATCTCTCTCTCCCCTCACCCAGAGGGTATGCAAAGTCAGGCTTAGTAAATCTAACACAAAGAGATTTTCTCCCTCCCTTCGTTTCTTAGCCTTAACCAGTGAAAAACACCTAAACAGGTCTTAAAAAGAAAGCTTTATATAAAAAGAAAGAAAAAGACATAAAATGGTCTCTGTATCAAGGTGACAATATACAGGGTCAATTGCTTAAAAGAAAAAATGAATAAACAGCCTTATCCAAAAAGAATACAATTTAACACATTCCAGCAACTACACACATGTAAATACAAAAAAACAATATAAACCTATTGTCTTACTATCCTTGTACTTACAACTTGGAAACAGAAGATCAGAAAGCCTGGAGATAGAAAGATCACTCTCAGAGCCGAGAGGGTCACCGAACCAAGACAAAGAACAAAGAACTCACACCCAAAACTTCCCTCCACCCAGATTTGAAAAAGTCTTGTTTCCTGATTGGTCCTCTGGTCAGGTGTTTGGTTCCCTGTGTTAACCCTTTACAGGTAAAAGAACATTAACCCTTAGCTATCTGTTTATGACAAGGGCCCAGGCCCCGCGAGAGTTTTCCAGGGTCCCCAGAACAAGTGAAGGATCCCGCTGCAGGGCCCCCAAAAACTTGTGGGGGCCCCTGCAAGGCCCAGGGCAAATTGCCCCACTTGCCCACCCCTCTGGACGGCCCTGTAATTAACCATCACTCATGCACAGCTCCCAGTGAACCAGGCTCTGAGTCAGCAAGATATATGGGTCTGGTTTCAATGTTAAAGAAGCCCACGGCACCCCTGAAATAATGGATTCACGGCTTTCAGTGGTATTGCCTAGAACCCAGACAGAAGGTTGACTGAGTAAGTGCCCAAGCACCCAACCCTGCTCCCACTTTCAATGGGGCTAACTTTTAAAATAAATAAGTACGTATGTAGATAAAGTGGATTTAGTGACAAAGTCATTTTATAAATTTGTATCTATTGCAAATTATTTCAGTTAAAAACAACTGAGAAAAATCAAAATGATTTGATTCCAAGTGAATTTTCATTTCAAGTTTTCCTTTAATTTACAAAAAAATTCAGAACAAAATTTCTTTTTCTTTTTACTTCCTTACTTGCTGAAAGTTTTGACAAATTGCATTTTTGGTTTGACCTGAAACAAAGATTTTTTGATTTTTCGGAATTTGCAATAAACCAAAAGGTTACCCCCTCAGCATTCCTCCCAGTGAGAGTTATAGCCCCAGCTTGCGTGGGAGCAGGAGCACAGGTCCTTATTTTGATGTGTTCTGGTTTGTTATGAAAGAGGAGACACTGCTCCAGATACTGATTTGTGTCAGGGTCTCCATTCAGTTTTTCCGTTCTGTTCCCCATTTTCATCTTAAATTACTTATGAGCCTGGGAATTGTTCACAAGTATTAAAGGGGCCAATTTATTAAAACAACATGCATAAGAAATGTATGCCAATACTGCTGTATAGTACCATTTCAATACCGTACTTCTCTAATATTCACCTGACTCCAAAAGGGGCAGGGTTAGGGGGAAAATGGCTGTCTTCAAATATGCAACACACACTTATAAAAAGATATCAGTAAATACAAACCTGGATTGTCTTCTTGGAGATGCCAGAATGCATATATAATAGGCATACCTTGGAAACCATACCTGCCACCTGGGAATAGGGTTAAGACTGCTAGAGAATTGCATTACAAGTACTTAACCCAATTAAGTTGCAGTGAGAAATTCCAGTGGGTACATGAATTTAGGCAGGGGATGGACAACAATGTATGGGTTGCTTTTATTAGGACCAAACTCTAGGTCAAGTGACTTTTGCTGAGAGACACTGGAGAAGTGAAATGTAGATATAAAACAGTGATGAAAATATGCCTAGGACAGAATGAAATTGGAGCAAGTTCTGTCTTTGCTACTGACTCATTTAATCTCTTTGGGACTCAGGTTTCCTGCCTCTCTATCAGGGATACTGTGAACACAATCAAGACAGATAGACAGAGCCTCAGATGAAAAGCTCTGTAGAAACGCAAAACACTATGCACCAGAGTTATTTCTGTGTGGGACTGTTTGAAGCTGGAGGAAAACATTGAGCAAGATGGCTAAGAGCAAACATGTCCCAATGTGCAGCTGTCCAAGTACTTACACGACTTTGGTGATAGATACACAGAGCAAATGTGTCCTGACTTCTGTTCAGCCTATGTACTATATACCATAACAGCATCTATCTGAGATCCCAGCTCCACACCACTCCACTCTCACCACAAAAAAATTTCCTTGGGAATTTGGGAAAAACAGGTGCATCTTGCAGCACATAAAGGTGCCCAAACCCACGCTCTAGGCCACCAAGGTTGGAAGTGATATCTGAACTTTTAAGATGGCCATCTGACTTCAGAACAACAGGAAATTCCCATAAAAAGAACATCCAAACATTTGCATTTTCACCAGAGAAAGGAGAGATTGTGTCTGGCAGTAATGAAATACACTCATAAAAAAGGTGTGGTGAATTTTGCACTAGTGAAAATGCTTGATTGACAGCACTGGAGATTGAAGTCCTCTGTTCACTCCAGGGCCGCTGAGAGTGGGTTTGGGCCCTAGTGAAAAAATTTTTCAGGTCCCCTAGCAAGGGCGGACTGGCTAAACAGGGCTGATGAAGCCGGGGAAGCCGGGCCCCCTTCTGGACCGCCAGGCCCCAGTAATTTGTACTGGCTTCCCCCAGCTCTTGTCAGTCCTGTTCACTAGAGAACAGGTGCAGCCTAAGCAGCAGTGTTGCAAACTATCCCCTGCTCCCATCCCAACTGTAACCAGAAGGCATCTTTAGGGTGTAAACAGGTGGCTCAGTCTCCAAAGCATGACTATCCTTTTGCTTCCCCATAGAGCCTGCTAACAAAGGACCCAGTTCTGATAGTAGCAGCAATGGTCTTTCGGGATGTGGACAACCATCTGTGCGGGGCTAAGAGATCCACCAGCCAAATTCAATTGAGCCAACAAGCAGCTATTACACAGTAGCACTATTTCTCCCCCATTTTCTGGACTGGCCTCAGTCCAGTAACTTTGAGGTTCAGTAACTCTGGCTCACTATCGTGCAACCAAGGCAATATTCAGGCTGTAAACCAAACAAAACTGAACTAACATGCAGGTGGTGGTAGTTCAAGAGAATATAAACAAGGTTATCTGAAATTGGTAGGATCTGACCCGGATGCCTCCCTGTTCATGATAGAGATTAGACTGCATTCACCTACTACTGCCATCTTCATGATGGAATGGAAATTGCCAAACTGTTTCATAGGCTTTTTGCTTCTAACAACTGACAGATTTTTCTTTTGTGCAAGCAGTAGAGAGACCTGTGGTATTAGAGTTGGGAGAAGGCAGGGAATATCTAGGTTCTATCCCTGCTGACATGCTGGAGATCAGAGTTGATGCATGTTGCAGCAAAGTGACAAGGGCAAAATCCTAGGCAGACAACGATTAGTTGCACTATTATATCGTGGCACTAGATTTTACAAAGGGTTGGAGAGAGCTTTCTTAGATGTTGTCAGGATGTAGAACAGAATTCATTACCCTTGTAACCAGAATGAAACTATTAATATGCCAATTTCCACCCATAAATAGATATAGCAGAGACTGAATTTATAAAAAGGTGAGTGACTTACCAGATGTTGTGTGTGATGACTTCGGTAGGAAGTCCGTAGATCATCAGCTAAACAGTGATTCTCCTGAGGAGGCAAAAACAAAGAAGTGAAAAGAAGAAAAACACTCCCCCAAGCCAGAAGACAATTACAAAGACACATTGTTTTAAAATCAAAGAGGAAACAGAACACGTTGGAACATGTAATGAATGAAGCAAACACAGAGTGTCAGGGTGTTCAAGCTAGAGCATGTTCATCCTTTTCCAAGGCGAGTTGAATGAAAAATAATGTATAAGGACTACAGAATTATTACTGATGTGTCAGGAGAAAATCTCAGGAGCATGTTGACAGACGTTTAACCATAGAGAAACCAGCTCCATTTCAGGTTGAGGTCACCAAGGACCAGGCTAATTTCCAGGGCGTTTGAAAGGAGGTGCTGGGAGACACCCCCAGGTCAGGACTCTAGGATGCAGCAAGACCTAGCCGGCTCAGTTTCCCTGCCTCACCAGGAACTTGCTGCCTTCCCCTGCTCTGTGCTGGTGATGGGCCATACTTATCACTGCTTCCAATGCCCAGGTCTTTCCTTGGGCTGAAAGCCAGCTGAGGTGAAACGACACAGGAGTAGAGGTTAAGGGTGGAGGGGAACCAGCATGGAGCCGAGGTTAGCTCCATCCAGGGACATGGGATGGGTGGACAAGAGAGAATGCACGTCCGTTATGCTCCTGTGGCGGGATGGGTTGCCCAGGTGATTGGTGGAGAACTCTGGAGGGGGTCTTGCTCTGGGGGATGGAAGAGGGCGGGAGCAGCATTTTAACAGAGTTGAAGACTGGAGGATGAAGTACATACTCTTCTCCAAAGCTCTAAGGGTTAAGAACCATTGTGAACAAACCAAGGAAGGCGACAGTGTGCAGTAAATCAGAGGGTCTCCCAGGAAGCGAGCTCTGATGCTCCTCTCCCCTCTCCCCAGCCAGAGCTAAGGACCAGCAAAGCCAAACAAACAAGTTTCTTAAAAGTTTGCTTCAGCTTTGGCCTGAGTGGGCCTCCCTGCACCCTCCAAAGTAGCTTGCAGTTGCTGAGCTCCTTAAAACAAAAATTTGACCTGGAGAGGCAGCTACAGATCCCAGGACACAACACTTGGTATCGATGGAGGAGGATAGAGTATATTAGAAGTGGTTATCGTCTGCTCGATTGTACACAAGTTAGATGCAGGCTCTGGGGAAGTTGCCAACAAGGCCTTCGGGGGGACAACCTTGTTTTGCTTGAACTGGAGAAACGGATTATTTAGAGACTGCAAACATTGCACAGAAAGGCAACACAGGCTGAAATGGAGGCACAGAGATGTTAGCTGGGTGTTTCAGACTGGTAGCTAGTTGACAGTCATGAACTGTAAGGGCAAACCAGGCCTGTGGTATTTGAAGATTTTCCCCACCTCTTTGTATAGATAAAGCTAGAACCAACCCTCCCGCTCCAAGCTCCCCAGAAATTCTGGGACAATTCTGATCTGCGGCTTAGGCTTCTATCTGCTTTCCCCACCCCCCCTTTGTTTTGGTCACTGTCTGTAATTGAGAGCCACTATCAAATCTGCTATACCGCAAAAGGTCCCAATATAGAGGCAGGGCTGATATAGGAGGCAGTCTAGAGTTTAATGGATACTGCACCAAAACCTGGGCTCTATTCCTGGCCCCAGCACTGACCTGCCGCGTGAAAGGCAAGTCACTTCCTTGCTCTCTGCTTCTGTTTCCCTTCCCACCCTTTGTCTGTCTCGTTTGACTGCAAGTTCTTTGGGGCAGGGACTATCTTTCACTAATGTTTGTGAAGCACCTGGTCCAGCGTGGCCCTTAGTTAGGGCCTCTAGCAGCTAATGTAAACTGATGTAAACTGTGAGTAGCTGGCATAAGATCAGAATCTGGCCCCATAGCTGAATGCAGCTGTCTAACCATGTATTTGCTAAGCTCATTAAAACACAGAACACAAACATCAGGCAACATCAGCCACATCCCCAGACGTCTCAGAATTCAGAAAACTCTGCCATAGGAAAGCCTCCAAAGCCCCCTGAGTTTAGGTTACAAGGTAAGATTAAAACACACAACATTCACTTTGTATGACTCGAAAGGCTGAGAAAATTTAAGGCAGATTATTTAAAATAAAAAGTGGAGCAGAAACAGATTAAAACTACTGCACCACGACCATTAATGCAGCGATGGAAAATATCAATCACGCCATTGCCTCTGAAGCTAGCTGTGAGAGAAGAATTAAGAGATTTTATGTTCCAAGTACCAGGAAACCACAGGGCCCTGGTGCCTAGTTCTGAAAAGAACACTGTTTGAATCACAAGGAGGAAAGCAGAGCCAAGGGGAGGGCTTAAAAAGAGCAGTTTTAAGAGTTCAGAGATATTCGAGCATTTCAGAGAGTGGCTGAAGCAAGTAGCCCCAAAATTAGACAACAGCAGTGTCACTGAATGCAGCACTATCAAGGGTTGACTGGCTGTTTTAGGGGACTGTAAAACCTATTGCTAAGGCCTGGTCTACATTGGGGGGGATGAGCTAAGTTGATCTAAGTTACGCAACTTCAGCTATGAAAATAGCGTAGCTGAAGGCGACATACTTAGAGCTACTTAACGCAGTGTCTTCACTGCAGTAGGTCAATTGCTAATGCTCCCACGTGAACTCCGCCTACATTTCTCACTTCGGCAGAGTACCAGAGTTGATGGGAGAGGGCTCGGCGGTCGATTTATCGTGTCTTCACTAGACGCGATAAAATCGACCCCTGTTGGATCAATCACTCCAGAGGTAAGTGTAGACATGCCCTAAGTCACCAATTCAAGTCCAGCCCATCATGAGATTTAGTGGCTGCTCTGTGGCCTAAGATAAATACGTTTAGTGGCATCCGTCCAGTTCCCACTTCCCAGTGTCCATGCGTACAGAAACTGGAACAGATTGGAAACAAAGTCAGACACACCAGGGACTAAATGGATTATGAAGACTGAACTACCCATTGCCTTGAGTAAGGCCAACAATGAGGCATAGGTGAAAGTCGATATGCATTTAGAAGTCAGAGTTACAGAACGCAAAGTGCTTGTTGTCCATCTCAACATGGCATTAAGATGCACAAGGGCATTTTTAAAATCCTGTGCATGGATTTAGATCCACTGGGCATGTTCAAAGAGGCTACAACACTCCACACATGAGGAGTAATGCAGCTGTGGGGTCCTGTGTGTTGGACATGTCAAATTAACATAGCAAGAGGAATGAAATGAGTTTCTAGATCCCTGAAAGTTTCCTAGACGGTCAGACGTTTGTATCTGCAAAGCTATGCAGCAAGATCCTGCATGCCACACCAGTGCTGGGACACAGTATGAAGCACACAGAAGGCCATGCTTCAACAGGAAAGTGGATTTCCTCACTAAGGAATTCACAGTAAAAAAAAAAAAAGTATTTAATAAAGGGGGAAAAGCATGTGAAAGAAGAACTGCCTGGCTGATGCTAAAGATAAGGTTGCCTGTATCTACAGCATCAGGGAAACTGGTCAAGAATTACTGTTCTGGACTCAGAATATCTTCTCAACTGGCTTCAAACCCAAATGAGAGCAATCCACATAATAGATGTAGCAGGTGCAGCTAAAGGCACAAAAACATTTCTCTACTAGAGATCAGTAAGGGTATATACAAGCACAGCTGGTTTAGCTAGAAAAAAAAATACCCAGCCTCCGCAATAATGCCTTCTGTAATCCAGGGATTTCTGATTTTTAAAAGAGTCAGACCAGGTTTTTTAGAAAGTAGCTTTGCTAATGGAGCATTAAGCAAATCATTGTAATTGTTACTAACATAAAGTATGATTTGCTTAGGCAACCTGGTTGCCAATTATGTTACAGCTCCCTGGGAGCTAGGGGTGGTTGCCAGGTCCCAGTTCGCACAGACACACTGAGAGCTAGCTATCATCGAGTTAGTGTGCTAAAAACACTGGGGTAGCCATGGTAGTGGGGCAGCGGTGAGCAGTATGAGCTAGTCACCTCAAATACGCATCCCCAGGGTCCAGGTGGGTTTGTACTCAGGGCGGCTAGCCCCTGCCATTGCTCCCCATTGCCCATGCTACCATGGCTACACTACTACATTGGTACACTAGCTTGAGACCGCGAGGTCAAATGTGTCTGTGCGAGCTGGCAACTACACCCCTAGCTCCAAGTATAGATGTAGGGTGACCAGACAGCAAATGTGAAAAATTGGGACGGGGGTAGAGGGTAATAGGAGCCTATATAAGAAAAAGATCCAAAAATTGGTGACATCTGGTTACCCTATATAGATGTAGTCATTGTGAAGTCTGCCACTCAGCTCCAGTTATCTTGACCAAAGTTTCTTTTTAGCTAGAGGGACATCAAGAGCATTGTACTTAGTTGGTTATTATGGAGAATCATTGTCCTCTGGGTTGTAGTATCACCTAGGTGCCCAATGTGCTAGGTGCTGCACTAACACAGAACTAAAAGCCTGTAGCTGTCTGGAAGAGTTTACCTCCGAGGTAATTTACTTCATGTCAGGCTGTCAGCTATTGGGGCAGGGACTGTCTTTTTCTTCTGTTTGTTCAGCACCTAGCACAGGGAGGCCCTGGCCCATGATGGCCATTCCTAGGTGTTCTGGCAATACAAGTATTTAATATATAATGTTAATAGATTTTGGCTACAGAGACCTGCACCAAAAGCCTCAAGCCAAGACACACTTGTGCACTCTGGGGAAGGCTGGATCCAGAAGGGAACGTGGTGCCAGACCTTTATTTCTATAATGGACTTAGCCAGAAGCCCAGATCTACTCACTGCTGAGGGTGGGAGGGAGAGTTAGAATTGGATTTAGCTCCTAACTGTGCAGCTTGGACCCGCCTGTTGTTAATTGTAGCAAATTGCTCTCCCTGGTTGTTTGCTGGGATGGGGAACAAGGGGCAAAGTTTTTTTTGCTGAAGCTGACAGAGCTTGGCCGCATGGCCAGTTTGTCCTTTAACCCACAAACACACCTGAGGGCTCAATCATTTCTATGTGCTTGAATTTCTGTTGAGCTATTCCGTGTTTAATTTAAGGAGGCCCCGCACACTGGCGTTCCATGAAAGCCCAGCTGTAACACACGGCACGTAATCATAGCTCACGTGTTCACAAAAGTGAGCAAGCATCATCATCATCATCCCTATTTTATAGATTGAGACTGAGGCAGAAATGGTCAGTGGCCAAGCAAGGACTGGAACCCGTGTCTCCCAGTGCACTGCCCTGTCTGCTGGATCAGCTGTACTGGGCTGAGAAAGACAGTACAGTGCAAGCCTGCTTGCAGTTGGCCCACTGCTGCCTTCCCTACACTTGGTGCATATTGGCCTTGCAAAACTATTCAGCCCATCTGAACTTTGGGCTTTCCCTCCAACAAGGCAAGAGATTTTCAGTAGATATGACCACTGTTGCGGATTAAAACTACGTAAAAATCCCAACAGCAGAAGAGCTCTTATTGCCAAATCTCCATCAGTGGAATTTAAAAAAATTATTTGCACACTTATAGTAGAAAGGAGCTCATTTGTATGTGGCAGAATTGGCACCATGGCTGAGGGAGGTAATTTAAAGCAGAAGCAAGACTTCATACAATGATCCCCTTTTAAAAAGTAAATGTAGCATCTGATTCGAAGAGTAGGTGGCTTTTCCTCAGAGAAGAATATAATTTGAGGGCATTAAAGGAGTCAGAGTCAGGATGAAGTAACCTGACCAAGTACAGTAAGGTTACTATACTGGATATGCAAAAATGAAGTGATACATTCTTTAATTCATTGCAGAGAAGAAAGAATTGCAGTCAAGCTTCATTAGGTTAGTATTGGTGGAGTATTATACCATCAACATTAACCCACTAAGTAATTTGTTTTCATCTGTGATTGCACCTATATTTGCTGGTTGCTTGCTATGTTGCCCTCATCAGGTAATAAATCTGCTATAGACAGGGCCCATCAGCTCATTAAATATGTGATTTCATGCAAATTGCATATGACATGACACCAAGTTCTCCGCCAAAGGGGCCTAGCAGGATTTCATGAGCTGTGGCACAAGAATACAGCTCTTTTCAGTGGCTACCCTAGATGAGTGCCTAACTTTCTGCAAGGAACATCTAAACATGCGGCTAGGGACGGAGATCAGGGGTGACCTTCTGAATAGAAAGCATTTCCATACTGAAGAGTTAAGCTCAAGAAAAATCAAGGTGCTGCGCCTGGGTAAACAGAGGTAGAGGCTATTTATTTTTAGCTTTGTTATTACTAGGACTTGTTGGGAGGAGGGAATTTAAGCCATGAACTCAGACTTTTATTCTTTGGGATCCCAGCTACAAAGAACGGCTTAATTACTAAACTTTCGTGCAGAATATGGAGTTCGACAAATGTAGGATCTGAATTAGATTTGCTTCTGCACCGTGCTACCCTAATTTAGAGAAGCATTTCCTATGGCACTTACATGATTGCTGAAAGATGGAGGTGGTCCTGGGATGGCTATTAAGAGCATCAAAGTAAGGTCAACTAGGAATTTGGAGCCAGACTGTCAGCTGGTGTCTGTGGACTGACACTGATTTATACCAGCTGAGAAACTGGGTACAGGTGTCTAGTTCCCCTCCATAAGTGATGAGAAAACCCCATGAGGTGCAGAGTTTGGTTCCTGTTTTAATGCTTCTCCAGACTCTCTAACAGGCTGGTTGGACATTTTCTGACAGAATGGCCTTCCATTGGAAAATGCCAATTTGTCAAAATTGAAATAGAGCTGGAAATAGAACCCAGAACTCCAGACTCCCAATCCAGTGCCCTAGTCACAAGACAATACTCCTTAGGTCCTATGTACAAGATCCACTCTGTATACATTAGCATATGTGCAACTGATAGCTGAACAACTCATTGTTTATGCTTACCTACCTTGGAATATGAATAATCTTGGACTCTGGTATCAGTACTTCACTTAATTCCATGGCAGACTGGAACATTGTACCTTGCATCGTCATAGGGCATATGTGACAGTCTGTACTCTATGTTCACCACTTTTACAAGACTATGATAAATTTTGTACGAAGTATGTCTTGTGTGGTATCATTTGAAAACTCAATTTGCTGATCATTATTGGCTTGATAAAATGTGTGTGGCAACATTGTATGTAAAGTTAAGATTCTACTGTATGATCTTACTAAGGCATATTCCAAATCTGGGGAAGCAGCCCAAATGTGTTCCTCGGAGACAAAAGGTTAGTCAGAACCTCAGCCAGGTATCAGCATAATGAAATGGACTATCATTTGGTTAAGTGGCCATTCTTTGTCAGGAAGAGGGTTGTGAGGGAGAAATTTACAATTTGGCAATGGAACAGCTGGGGGTTCCTGTGTAAACAGTTTGGCTATCACCTGAATGCCAGCTAAAGATGATTCTCAAAGAGGCCCCAAATCACCTCTCCCCCCTCATCTCTACTCCCGGCATCAATAACATTTGAAAGACCAAAAGAAGCATCACTGAACTGGGGAAGGGGTCCTGCTGAAAGGATTCAGGCAGACTGCTGTAAGCCTATGGTGAGAGAAACCTTTTTGCTTTAAATTCATTTAGTTTGTTAAATTCGGTATTAGCTTGCATTTTATCTTTTATTTCTTTGTAACCAATTCTGACTTTTATGCCTCGTTACTTGTAATCGCTTTAAAAAACCCCCTCTCTTTCTGTAGTTCATAAACTTGTTGTTTTATCTAAGCCAGTGTGTTTGGATTGAAGCATTTGAGATAAGAGGGTCTGTGCATATCATTTTCCATGGCTGAAATGACAGGCTTTCTATGCCCTTGTACTGTTCAGAAGGAAAGAGCTGGGCAGTACAAGACGAACATTTCTGGGGGCAAATCTGGGACTGAGAAATTCCTGGGGTCGTGCTACAGTATAATTCAAGGGTAGCAGACTGACTGACTGAAGCACTCCTGCAGTAACACTGGGGTTAATTTACATGCTGGAGGCTGTGTGTGAGCTGGCCAGGAGTGGTTGCTCTCACAAAAAAGCAGCGTAAAAAGTTAGAGAACAGAGGGGACACAGCTGTCCAGTTTGTACCCTGGTGAACATCACAGTATAGTTCAAGGCTGCTTCCTAACTGATGCATTTTCATCTTTGCAACTAAGCTCACAGGAGGTTTGATTGTCTGACATGGAAGGTCTCTTTCCCAGCCACAGTATGTGCCTTGAAAGTGGAGAGAGTTATAGGCCACTGGAACAAAGTGAAACGGGATTTAGGATAGTGACATTTGTTGAGCTGCACAATGTGGTGGCCCACACTTTTCAGGCTGCCTTTTAAAACTCACACGCATGGCAATCTGATCTTTGAAAGCAATGAATTATTGCAAAGGTGATTTTAGTTCCTCAGCATCAAAGCCACAACAGGGATGGTAAAAGCTGGCTGGATGAAAATAGACCTTGAGGCAGCTCCTCAGCTGCTCTAAGTAAGTGGTCAGAACTCTATTGAAATCTGCCCCAGAGTTTTTGGGCCTAAGTCTTCATAGCCCTGCACCTTGTGTCCTCACTCTGATTTAGCAGTATTTTGCACCTGCAGAGATTAGGAAAAGACCTGTTCAGCATGAATACTTAGCTAGTACAGTAGAGCTGGGTTGGAAATGATTCTCCCATCTTGCAAAACAAATTTCAAAAATTTTCCCATGAGGATGAAATCAAGTGGTGATTAGGGCATTGAATTACCAAGGGCTTGAACCTGAGTCTCCCACATGAGTATATGGCCTGTTGGCTACTCCAGGAAAGCAGAGAGGGCCGGGGAATAGATTAGGGTGTTTCTCTGCCTCACCAGACATTCTGAGAAACCTCTCAACAAGAGTTTTGTTGACCCTGGCATGATCCCCCCCCCACACACAAAAAAAAGGCTTGTTTTGACAAATCAGCATTTTCTGATTATGAACTCCCCACCAGCTTCACCACACAGTTCTTTGAACAAGTAATACACACAGGATTTTTGTCAGCATCCCAACATTTTAACAGAGTAGACGTTATTTGTTAAGTGTAAGGGGTTATTTCTCCTCCAAACTGCGTCTACCAACCCTAATTAGGAGGCTGATGGGAAAAGCTGCACCATGTGAAAGCAGCATCTGAGTGAAAGACAGCGTGGAAGGGGATGTTTTATGTCTGTTATCAGTTGTATTATAGGACCACCCAGAGGACTAAAGCGAAAAATCCGCCCCCAGCAAAAATATGCCCCTTTGTGATCGGAACTGTACAAATGCAGCGTGAGAACCAGTTCCTAGTCCAGAGAGCTTACAGAGTAATGATATTCAGACTTAACAAAAAGAGTTGCTGAGTTGAACTGAGCTCAG
Organism: Gopherus flavomarginatus; assembly: GCF_025201925.1. Lineage (NCBI taxonomy): Eukaryota > Metazoa > Chordata > Testudines > Testudinidae > Gopherus > Gopherus flavomarginatus. Next base: position 25,212,922 of record NC_066631.1, on the reverse strand, counting down.
TCAATCACAGACTCATGGAAACTAGATGTGTACAAGGCCCACAAATCTGGATCCAGATTTTGGGAGTGTTGAGAGCTGGTTTTTGGATTCAGCCCCTTCATTATGGCAAAGCCTGTTCTCTTGTCATTCAGGGCAGACCATGGGCCCGATCAAAGTTCTGAGGTAACTAGTTGATGGTGCGACTCACGTCTGACAGAGAAAGAACTATTTGCTTTATGGGAGGAGCTACTGTTGCTATGAGCGTGGAAATGAACATGTTCTCCTGGTGCAAAGTGGAGCTTTTTGCTGCATGGAAGGCATTATGGGAGGTCTGGGGAAGAAGATGGACACTTAGAAATCTTGTGTTAAAGGGACAAAATCCTTCCATGAAATTTGCACTCCATTTGTACTTTTCTTTTAGCATGGAAAAAAAAAAAACAAAAAAAACAAAAAAAACCCCAAAAAACTACTCACCTCCCTCTTCCACCTGGTGTGCAATTGAGGGTCAGATTGCAATACTCTTACTCCCCTTGAGTAGTACTTCACTCCACAAATGGACCCACTTAAACCAATGGGACTATTACAGGAGTAAAGTATTATTGAGGGTATTGCAGTCTGGCCCTGATACACCTCTACCCCGATATAACAAGACCCGATATAACACAAATTCGGATATAACGTGGTAAAGCAGTGCTCTGGGGCGGGCAGGGCTGTGCACTCCGGTGGATCAAACAAGTTCAATATAAGGTGGTTTCACCTATAACACGGTAAGATTTTTTTGCTCCCAAGGACAGTGTTATATCAGGGTAGAGGTGTATGTTAGAGATAAACCCCAACTACAGACACCTCTGAAACGGGAATCCAGATTTGAATATCAAGAGCGGCTCCTTCTTGTGATTAATGGACTGAGACGAAGCCCTCTCTCTAAAACACACCTAAGCTTTGGGTCCAGACCCACACCTGAGCTCTATGGCTCAGGTCTCTCTCTATTTTATAGTACCAGTGAGCATAGGAGTAATAAATACTGTTTCAAGACAATGAGATACAGATTTTTCTTCACTTTAAATACAGCATTTCTGGCAACCCACTAGACTCCTTTTACCAAAGGAGACCTCACAGATCCCAACAGTGGTGATTTATATGGTGATTGTAGCTATTTACACCATTGATCAGGAGAACAGATGCGAGGAGAGCCTAGGACTGGGAAGTGTGAAGCAATTGAGGATACTGCTAGATCTGCCAATTGGGCAGAAGAAAGTCTCAAAGCACAGAGGAAAAATCCGCACCAGTATGAAGATGCTACTTGCTATATAGTGATGTGAGCGGACTTTGTTGCCGGCATCCATTATGTATAAGTATTTCCATTTCTTCTTTCGTTCTCAACACCATATCAGTCCTCAGCATAACAGCTCACAGAAGCATTAGCTCGGCATGTGTGGATTTAACTTCCATTTCTCAGTGAAAGGGAAAAGGAGGTGTTTGGTTTTCTGATCTTCTTTGAACACACATTGCAATCTGCCCTTTCCCCTCTGTTGCTGCTCAGTGTCTGCTCTGGCCATCCAAGTTAAACCCACACATTTGTCTAAATTAAACAAGCGAGGGCCTGAGGAATTATGTGGATTTACGACACGGCTTTTCTGCACTTTGTGTCCTGACATTTCCAAGCATAAAATGTGTATCTGAGTGTTCCTAGCTTATAGACTCTACCTAATAGCACATGTAGCCTTGCAGCCAAGGATTTTAAAGCGCATCACAAGCATTAAGCTCCACATGTTACGTTCCCTGTTTTACAGAAGTGGAAACTGATGAACTGAAAGGCAAAACGATTCAAAAGGGAGGTAAAGGCTACATGGAAGTCCTGAGTCTCAGCTCCCTTTTCTTATCAGACACACGTTGCCTCTCAAAGACACAAAGGGTGGTTGTGGGAATTCACCATGATTTCCCCCCCCCCACCCCCACACTAGGACCATTATATTGGGGGAAGACAGTCTAAAGGCCCTGAACTAGGGCCCACACCTGCCCCCATTGAAATTACTGGCAAGACTCCCAGGACTTTCAGTATGGCAGGATTGGGGCCCTAGTATTTACTAAAGGATACAATTAATGCTGAGTTCTCCAGACATACAGTTAGGCAATGTGAGACCATTGGTACATTAGAGGAGAGAATATAGTGGCTTTATGCAACACATTAATGCTTCTCCCCTCCAACTGGTCATAGATTTATGCCTGATTCTGCACAGATAGTCCCTGTTCATATAAGAAATCCCATTGATTCACGTGAATAAGATTTGCAGGACTAGATGTTCAAGAGAGGAAGGCATGAATGCGACCTCAAGAGCTGATTGTAATCTTGCTACCAAAATGCCTGCTTACTATTATTACCTTCTTAAACTAAGACAACAAAGAAGGACCAGACATTTCAAAATCACCAGGTCTCTTACTGGTCAACAGTAACTGACACTGTCTGGCTGACCTGTGGAGACTCCATGTGTGTACCTCAGGGAAAACAGAAAGCTTCAGGCCAAAGGAACTATCTTCAGGGATTAATTTGGGCCAAGGAGTGCAAAGGTGGGGCCAGCTGAGTCAGTTCATGACTGCACGGTTGGAAGCTCATTCACACCATCGCAATATAAAAGAATGAAGGGGTAAAACCTGGTCCCAGTGAAGTCAGTGACAAGACTCTTACTGGTTTCACCGGAAGCAGGATGGGGACCAATGGTCTGAATAACTCATGCCTGCCAATCCTGGCAGACAGACTGCAGCTGCCATGGTGGGGAGTCGGGGGGGAGAGGGGCTGCAAGGAAAGAGCATGCACATCCAAACAGACGGTGTACAAGCCACATCTAAGCATGCCTCTGCTGCCTGGGTCTTCATAGGTAGGATGTCCCTGGGGATAAGCATGCCTGCATCCACCACTCCCTCATTCCCCATGCTGTGCCTCATTAAGGACCACAATAGGAGCCTTTGTTTAATTAATTAAGGCTCATAGCATCTCCCTAAGGTAGTTAAAGGAACTGGAGAAGGGAAATGCAGAACCTTTTCTTTTATAATTGCCTCTAAAATGGAGGCACTTTCTACTCAGGTATATGGATAATGCAACCAACCACATGCTCCTTTTTCAGAGAGACTGGGATTTTTCAAGAATCAAAGATCAGAAAGGCTCACTCTGGTCATCTAGCTGGACCTTCTGCAAAACCTCGGCCAGAGAATTTCATGCCAAGAATAAGGAGAGTTTTTGGGTTAATGCAGGGAAAATTAAGACAAACCTTCACAGCCTATATTCTGTGTGGCCCCAGTTAGATAAAATGAACATCAACACGAAATCCTGGCCAGTCAATAACCACAGTCTGATGACTGTGCACAACATTCTAAGAGAACAAGTATCAGGATGAATAATGCATACACTGTTGTCTCGACAGAAGCAAACTCAGTTTATCGTGCTGAAGGAATCCTCTCAAGATAGTTTGGTCTGTCAGAGCTTGTTGAAAGACTACTGCCAAAGCACAGGATTAGGAGACGATTCTCTAGATTTCCTTTCTCTGTTTCCTTCTCTCATTCTTGTCATAACTGCGTCTCTGCCTCCGCATCTGGTATTTTGTTTCCAATTTACCTTCTCCTCACAAGTTTTGATTCTGCAGCAAAGAGCTGCATTGTTTCCTCCCTTCTTGTCGTAATGCTCTCCATGCTTCCATTTGGGGTATTTTGTTTCATTTGTCTCTCTCATGTATAATTTAGTTTTGATGAATACTTGATGACAGCTCTTTTGCAAGTTCATCCAACGGCTTTATCTTTGAAATGTAGCTGCTCCATTTATCCACTTCCAACTCCGGGCCTTCATTTGTGGTGCACCTCAAGCTTGGAGCAGTTTCCCACTTCCCTTTTCCCAAACTCTCCTCTTTAAACCCAAGTTCTTCTGTGAAACCTTCAGACACTGATGCTCATTGACTGGCCATCCAGGGCATTTTGCTTTGCAGTTTGTGTGGTGTGTCTGTTGTCCTGGGGATAGACATTGCCACTGGTGAGACTGTGAGATCCTCACTCTAGGGACTACAGTTAAGACGATGGAGTTAGCTCCATTTTGCTGATGGACTATCTGTGAACAGGTCATTATTCCTGCAAGTCTAGGCTTTGGTCACAAATTAGTTTTTCACATTTTTTGCTCAACGGATTCAACAGGAGCATTCAAAATTCAGACTGTGGTGCTTAATTGCGATTGATTTGCCCAACCACAAGGTATTGTTTCTGCTCCCTAATTGGATGACTGTGTAAAAAGTTCCAGTGCAACTATGTAAGGGGAATCTAAAATGCATTTTTCCATGAACACTCCCACTTTCAAGTTTGCTTTCTGTTGAACAATTTTGCCTGTAAAACTCCATGACCAAGTGCTGCAATGTAACTGAGCTACATCTTGATGCCCTTATACAGGCTAAATGTCCATTGTCCAGACCTACAGGACAAAACGATGCTGTTATAAATACAGATGGTTATTATAGGAGCACTTAACAGGGCCTGCCGAGAGTGGGGCCCCATTGTGCCATATAGCTCCTGCCCTGAAGAGTTTACAATCTAATCAGACAAAGGGTCGGAGGAGACATAACCATGGACTGACTCCTCCAGGGCTGAATGGGAGTTTTAGGAGAGTAAAGATGCAGGTTTTGTCACATCCAGACTATTTAGAAGGCATTGGGACAAGTTCATTCCACTGATTTTAGTGTGGACAAAATCTCAGGTCTCTACTTTAACTTCACTTTCCAGCTGCATGTTAAAGACTTTAGGCCAAGTTATGAGTTTGCGTTATGTTGGTATAAATCCATTACCTTCTAGGGATCCTCTAGGAATTTTCATCAGCGGTGAGCAGGGTCCAGACCCCTTCTGCACTATTCTTCGACTCAGTCTCCTTGTACACTCAACCAGTCAAGTCAACGCGGTTCTAACACTTCACACCAGCCGAGGACCTGTCCCTGAGTTATCACTGTGATACATCCCACAGCTACTCCATACCACACTGTGTGCAATGTGTTCTGGTATCTTGTGTGCCTCACACAGTAACTCAGAACAGTTGTTCCCTGTCTGCTGTTTGCACCCTGATCTCATTTGGGAAAAAACACCTCCCCACATTTCAGAAGGAACAACATTTTAAATGAATCCACTGCTGCCTGATGATTGAAGAGACAATTAAAGGGAAGCCATCCAGTAGCTAGGAATCAAGCTCCATTATGCTATATTAAAAATTAAATGCACTCCACTGAGCCAGACAGCCACAGATTGAATTAATAATGTGATTTATTCCATTTAACTACTTATGGGTAAAGCATAATCATAGCAGCACTTTAAAATCAACATTGGAGTCAATAGCTCAGGCTCCAGGGTTCTTTACAGAAAACATTGACGTGTACTGAGCAGCTGGAAGTAAAGCGTGTGAATGTGTGAAATACAGAGGAGCTGGTAACAAGGAAGTTATATGAGCGTGATTGTTCATTTGGCTACTAGTGCTCCAGCAATACTTAGCCTTTGGAAAGCAAGAGCAGCTCCCAGAAGATTAGTTGGCCTTTGAGCTAGTGTATGTTCTGAAGCTGGTTGACTTTTTTTTTTTTTTTTTTTTTTGGCTTTTTGACCAGAGCAAGAAGTAGTCATGGAAAATTCTCCGTTTCAGGGACAAGTCAGTAAATTTTCAGTTTTGGAAAGATTTAAAAATTACCAAAAATGGTTAAATATTTTCCTGGGTTTTGATTTTACTTTTTTATTGTTGAAAGCTAAACAATTTCCTCAGGAAGTTGTGTTTGTTTTTTTGGGATGGGGAAAAGGAAAAGGGGAGAAAAAAAAATCCCTCCCCTCAGAGATTTCCCACAAAAATAATAAAAAAAAAGTTTCAGCTAGCTGTTGTATTTTCCTTCTCCTCCATCCTTGCTTCATTCTCTTGTTTTGGGTTGGTTGTGACTCTCATGTCACACTACTACAGCCTTGTATAGCCATGTCAGGAAGTGCATCCCTTTCTCCCCAAGTATTGTTCACCATCACTCAGGAAATCCAGCAAACTTCTCCTGTCAATACATAGGCACATTTTGTATCACTAACCACTTCGAATTTATTAGGATTCCAAAAATCCAGTCTATTGGGCTCGCACATAGGATAGATCTGTTGCTGTTATTTCACTCAGTTGATTAGACAGAGATGAAGTCCTCTGGGGCCAAGAGTCCGATCTCTCTTACACCTATGTAAACATGGAGTAACTTCATTGACTTCACTGGAGCTAATCCAGGTTTACAGCTGCATAACAGTGACATGAGAATCCAACCCTTAATATAGAACCGTGGGTTCATAAGCACATTCTGTACCCCCATGATTATCTTCATTCTCCAAAGGAGAGCAGCAACTGCGATAAATCAAACAATTTGAATTGGCTTCCACCACTTACAGTGGCCCAGACTTTTTTAAAAAGGAAAAGCTTTGAAAATAAGATCTACTCTGAAGACCCAGGGGAAACCTTCACCAGAAGGTCTCATAATTCAAGGCTAGAATTAGTTCCCTTTAATGCTTTTTTCATGACAGCTATAATACTCTGGAGTAACATCACCATGAAAAGGCCTGTTATATGACTTAATGGATCCCAAACACCTGTTAGTTTGGTACATAAGATATTGGAGACATATAAGCCCCTTTATAAACCTCTCTGCGGGTGCAACTAAGTGTTATTATTAGAATGACTGTAATTGGTCCTAGCTTGTCAACCATTCTATCTATTTGAGTAGGAAATCTCTGCTAAAATGTGAAACCTGTTAGTATAAACTGCTGCAAGATCTGCCAGCTAAGCTACTTCTTCATGAAACCAACTTGTTTTGGTAGCCCCAGCTTGGCCATTAGAGTTCAGGCTGGAACAGGAAAGGACTCTTCCTGGCTTTCAAGAAAAGACCACATCATCACGCAAGATATATGAGCAAAGAAGAAAGGAACAGACTGTGATAGTTAATACTTTATAACATCAGCTAATGCTGATATACTAGTGCTTTTCAGCAGTAGATCTCCAAGCGTTTATTTTCAAAAGACTTTTGATAGCAGTGTTATGGTCAATCACAGATGGAACATATTCTGAGCCTTGTCAGAGTGCTTCAATTTGAGTCTGATGAATCTGCTTAATTAGAAGCAGGACACCACTGCAGAGGAAAAAACCACAGGGAGCCAGTGTGGCAATTCCTAACTTCTCCAGCGATGAGCGAATTACTATTATTATTATTTGTATTATAATGAATTCTGTGTGTGTAAGAGAATTTTTTTTTGATCCTTCAAGATGACAGAGGATCCGGGAAATGTACACTGTACCCCAGCTTGGAATGGTTTCCCTTTGACTGCCTGAGAACATACACGGCACAGAGATCCTCCTACAAAAAAGCTTTGATGTGGCTCTCAGGGAATTCACAACACTGAGACTGCAGCGAATCTTGAGTTAACCTTTTTCCAAGTGGTGATGCTGTGAAGTACAGCACACATCAGTTTGATTTGTAATTGGCTACAGAATACCCAAGAGGTACATTATATGCCAGATCCTCAGCTGACTTCATTGGACCTACATCCATTTTTTACCAGCTGAAGAGCTGAATCTGTGTATTTATCTGTTCTGATCCCCTCTTGGGCATAATCTACTGTTGAAAAGTCCCCAAACAAATTTCTCTCACAACTGTGTGTCCGGTATATACTGCACCCTGTCTTCTAGGCATTCATCTAACTGGAAACTTGGAAAATATCAATGTCCAAGGGTGAAGTTAGTCCAATTTTTGTTGCAATTAATCTCAAAACTAAGTTGTTGTCATGCAATTATATTTCTCTTATGGTCATTTTCATGGGAATAGGGGTGTCAGAAATTATGTTAACATGTAAAATAAATGAAAGACAGACAGACAGACCTCTACCTTGGGCTTTCAGCCAGCCATACAAAATAACAAGCCCTGCACTTTTCATTTGGTTCCATGTTCTGCTCAGACTAGGAAAAGGAAGGACAAGTATGTCGAGTCTGTCAATTTCATGATAAATTGGAAAGAATGAAGAATTAACTGTCAAAAATTTCACTGAAGTAACTTGGAGCCTGTAAGAATCCCTCACTGATGTGTATTTATGTAAATCTAAATCAGTTTAAATTCAGATTTTCTTGAATTCTGACAGAGGTTATTAAATCCCTTTATGACAGGCACTCTATACTCTACATAACCCCAGGAACTGTTTAGAGATTTTGCCCTCCTTTTTAATGTAATACTTTGCAATTATATGTTGCAGAACCTTTCAACAGAGGATCTCAATTTACAGATATCAATTAAGCTTTTCAACACCCATTTGGCAGATGTGCAGATGCTATTTAATCCCCATTACATAGAAGGGTAAATTGAAATGCAAAGAGGCTATGTCATGTGCTCACAATGACATACACTGAATCTGTGGCAGAGTCAAGAAGAGAGCCCAGGTGTCCTGTCTCTCAGACACCTACACTAATCACTTAGTAACGTTGCTTTGCAGCGACAGTCTGTATATTTTATAATGCTGAGGCAGAGATGAAAGGAACGAATGCACAGGATAAATACATTAGCCAATAACCCTAATGAGCCAATGGCTCAACTGAAGTCAAGTTGGTCCATATTAAAGGCAGTTATAACTCCAGCCACTCTTTCAGTCTAGATTTCATTATCTAGCAAATGTGCCTGTCTCCGCTCTGTGGAACGTGTTTTAATTTTATAGTACACATTAGTTATGTAGCTTTCCTGAGCCAAGAACTTCATGGTGTGTAGCTGTTACCCATAAAATCCATGGAACTGGTCACAAATGTTTCTCAGACACCATAGAGTAAGCAAATCACCCTGTCCCACGGCCCCCTACTCCTTTTTATAGGAGGAATCCCATTGCTTGGCCTATTAGCTCAGCGGTTAGAGTATTAGTCTGCTAAACCCAGGGTTGTGAGTTCAATCCTTGAGGGGGCCAGTTGGTGATTAGTCCTGCTTTGAGCAAGGGGTTGGGCTAGATGACTGGTCCCTTCCAATCCTGATATTCTCTGATTCTTCCCTTACCTGGCAGGCCAACAATTTATGTGTTGTTCTGCATAGTCATTCAATGTAGGCGTGCCTGTATTTCAAAGATGGGTAGGGCTCTCCTTTAAACACTTGGGCACCTGGCGAGCAGAAGAGATCAGTTGAGCTGGGCTATATCTGACCCTAGGATGGTATGTTTCTTGGAAATCTTAACTGTGCAAGAATCTCAATGACTTCAATCAGAGTTGTGGCTGAACCGCCCCTTCGCATTTCGGGCCCCATTTCAGCAGCGCTCTTAAGCAAATGAGTCACACCCACTGAAATTAGGGGAATTTAAGCACATGTTCAAACACTTTGCTGCAAGCAGGACTTGAGCAGGAGGCAGACAATTAAGCAAAAAATCTTTTTTGGAAAGATAGCAGGACTGCCAGACAAAACAACTCCTCGGGGTTACCAACAGGCGTCACGACAAATGCTCCACTGGGTTCAGTGGTTACTTCCTAAGTTTGTTTCTTTTTTAAAATCAGCCCAACTGGAAAGCAGAGGTCCATGAAACTGCTCTTTGACCACACCAGTCAAGTAGCATCCCCCCTCCCAAACGTCTGTGTTAAACACGTTTAGAAACCAACAAGGGACAGCCAATCCCAGTACCTTGCAGCGCAGTAATTCAGCTTCCAGCGTCGCCTGCTGCATGCTGCCCAGGGTTATCCCCCCTCTGCCTCTCGCTGAGGGAATAAGCCCTTTGCCTCTTTCAGGACTGCTGCCTCGTTAGCCCAACTGTGAGCACCTGTGTAGAGGCCGGGAGTGTAGAGGAGACTTGAACAGGAAGTCCTCTCTCTGTTCACCAGATGCTCCCTGTTACAGGGACAGCAAAAAAATTGGGAGCATGGGGTGGAAACCAGCTACTTATAACCATAAGAGGCAGTAAAGTCACTGCTCATCTGGGTGGGTGGCAGGGTCAGACCTACAGTCATTAGTTAGGACTCTGGCCAGATAAGGGAGATTTTTAATTTCTATTTTTTTAATTAAATAATTTTCTTTGTTGAGATTTGGCTCTCTTAGCACCTTGTAACTTCCTAGAGAAATCAGCAACTGTCACCACCTCCTACCAGGCAGCCAGCTGGAATCTATTGTTTCCTTAACAAACAGAACAAACACAAAAAGACGCACTCACAAAGGCAGTCTCCATCGCACATGGCATATGACCACACACGCAGAAGAAAGCCACTTACCACCCCCATTAAGAATGTGGCCACAGCTACCACTTCCCTGCAAAAAAAAATGGTGTGTTCTTACATTGAGACAGTGAACTCTGTGTAAAATCCTAGTGGAGACAAGACACTGTTGTTTTTACTTGGATGTAGCTAGTTACCGCAGAGATACAGGGTTGACTTTGACTAGCTACACCGAGCTAAGAACTACCGGAGCCTTGTCTCCACTAGGTTATAACAGTGAGACAACTATTATGATGTAAAAAACACCTTTTCTCGGGGTTGGGGCAGCGGGGAGGGCAGTGAAGACAAAACCCAAGTAGTTACCCGTAAAACAGCACACATAGGAAATGATACGGGATGTACGATCAGTGTTAGCTGGGATACAAATCCCCTTCAAAGTCAAAGTCTCACCATTTTCTGGATTCTTTCCCTCCTCCCCCTCAGTATTCGTTTATATTTTTAAGCTGATTTTGGATCACTGCTTAAGAAAAATTCCTAGGATTATAACTTTACAGTTGTGACTGATAGGGGCAGCAAGAGAAAACGATAGTATAAACTCCCCAAATTTTGCCATTTGCAATCTATCGAAACAAAAGGAGGACATGGATTTAAAATGTCCTCCTTACACTGGTAGATTTCATGGATTTCAGTGGAGTTGCACAGGAATGAGTTTGGACCATCACATCTGTTAGAAAACAATGCTTCCTTCATGTGCTCTTTTATTTACTCCAGTAGATTGGGTCCAGTGTATTAGTTCAATCAGCTATTCACTTAACCATAAAACCAGATGTACACAGTCATGCACCATCTACAGTGACTGAATCTGTGCCATTTAGAAAATTAAAAAGAAAAAAAAGCAGAGATGTGCTGAAATGCCCAGAGCTTTCAGAGTTTCCTAGGTAAATTGCTTTCCTTTGAGACCCAATTATTTTTGTTACCTCCAAAGAAAGGCTGTTTTAGCCACATTTCTTGGGAACAGTGGTGACACCTAACGGGTTGTTACTGATGTAAATTCCCAGTGGCCATCTGAGGGGAGAGGCTGTAGCAAGAAGGGAACGTATTACCTTTGCTTCTGGGTATCAGCATCTTCTGCAGCCTGGTACTGTATCTGTCATTTTGTGCCCAGGCAATTAATTACACTGCTCCCAAAAGGGAAGAGCTAATTACCCAGGAAACTGCTACAGCTCCTTGCATTTGGGGCTAGAATTGGACATTCTTACTCAGGTGTCTGAGATCACAGGGTTTCCTTTGACCTCACTTGTACAGTGAATATAAGATGTCACTTGCACTCCCTGAGAATGAGGGGGGCATGTGTACGGCAGAAACTTTGGGAAGGTTCAGGGCTAGCTCTAAACTCTCCAGCTTGCCCCAAGGTCCATAATGGGCCAAATCAACCCTGCCCACCAGACTCAAGCCCCCTTCCTCAAACTCTGGGGAAGTTCTTTGATCTGCACTCACATCCATTTTGTAGCTCAGGCCCATCTCCATCATTGCCTGGTCTCCTTCATAATAGCATGGTTGAGGGATAAATACTCACGTTGCAGCATTCAGCTGACATCTCTCACTCAGTTTCCCTGCTGCCTGAGACGTGTCGTGGACTTGGTATCTAAACTAGAGCTGGCAAATATGCAGAGATGACCTCCTTGGAAGGATCCGCATCAGCAAAACTACGGAGGACGTCCATTGGGAAGTGGCCGAGGTATATTTCCTGTTGTGAGTGGTGAGGTGCGTTTTGCCTGGCCCTTGTTAGACATACAAGAACACTTTCAGAGCTCAATATAGTCCTTCCCTTCCTGGCATACCAGATAGAAAGCCAGAGACCGAACATGGGGCAATCTCGCCTATCTGACATTTACAGTGAAGTAGAGCAAGATGAACAGTTTGTTGCTCATAATACCAGTTTTTAACAGAGCCCTTTTATTTCTTGAACTGATCCAGTCCCTGTGAAAACCCCTCAGCATACATGGCTTAGCTTCTGCTCCACCTTGTAAATTGCGTTGATGACGGAATATAGATTTCTACGTACTTTCGGGGAATCATCGTAGTCCAGTGGATTGGGCACTAGAGTCAGGAGACCTGGGTTTCACTTCAGCTCTGGCACCATGACCTTGTGGAAGTCATTTCCCCTCTCTGGACTGACAGTGGAATTTAAATCAGACCCCAGTATAACTCGTCAGAGCTAATTAAAAAAACAAAGCAAGAAACTCTTTTCCCCTGGGAAAAGGTTGTCAATTTTTTTCTTAAAAAAAAAAAAAAAGCCCTATGGATTCTAAACAATAAAATCCTGCATCCATGTGTGTGAGTCCAACTTGTAGTTGATGTGTTCCCCTTCACGTGAGAGGTCATCACTTAAAAAAAGCCATAGTTGACAGGGACAGCAAAGTTTTGAAATGCAGGCAGTCAAAGGTCAGTTTGAAAAGCAGGAATCTCTTAAATGAGCCGTGTTCAGCCCATGACCTGTACTTTACACTGCAACAATTTTGTGTGTTATTCTTTCTCCTCCCCAGTGCAGACAGAAACCAGATCTGAAAACATTCACAATGAATTTTGCAAATCAGTAACATGTGAAACTTTGTCTAAAAAGGTAAAGCTGTTGTAAAAATCAAAGGGAACGCTTTGCCAATTCAATTATACTAGCCCCTCTTAAAAAAAAAAAAAGAAAAAGAAAAGTAGGCTTATTTCAAGCCCAATAAATGTGCTATGTACTAACATCCGAATTTTGTAAATATTCTCCTGGGGCAAGCCAGGCCTCTCAGGCCAAGTCCTCTGGAAGGGTTGTAATTATTTATAAATGGAGTTGTCTTGTTTGAGTCACCAGATTTCAGCAGCCTTCAGCCTGGGTCCACAATTCTTAAATATTACACTGAGAAGTGCCTGATAGTTGCCATGCAGGTTTCCCACAAATGGGAACCATACATCCAAAAACGTAACACAAATAACTGTGATTAGACATGGCAGCTGCAACATGAAGGATGCTTAGCGTTTACATGAACTCTCAGGCAAGATATGAATGACTGTATCCATTCCAATTAGTGCAAAGCCAGGAAGATCCCCAGCTACCCTCTTCTTCTCAAGGTGCAACTCATTCTCAAAGTGTGGTTCTAAAGAAAGAAAGCCCAACACATTAAGATGGGCAGTGTCTACTATCCAGGCTACTTGTTCAAACCCAGGCCAGCTTGGAACATATCCAGTGACACCTGGAAACTACAATGAAGTTGCAGCATCACAAGTTACTGCATGGGTATACAATGATAACAATAGCTGGGATTTCCAAAGGGGGCTCAGGATTTGCCACATGCCCGTTTGAAAAGTGCACTCAACAATTTGTATTACTGCAACTTTATTTCGTTATGGTTGTAATGTGCTTTGAGATCTTTGGATGGAAACGGTGCTACAAGTAGTATCAGTAGCTAATGCACACCCGCCTGTATAATAGATGTTTATTTTATTCATAACTCCCCTACACCAGAGGCAAAATCAGGTGAATCTTCTTGCATCAGAAAGTGACCAGTTAGTCTCATCTTCATAAATGTGCAGCTAACCAAACCATAACATAATTCAATAAAATGTCTATGAAATAAATGCTAACACAAGCAATTTCAGAGCAGCATAGAATGCCAAGCCAAACTCTGGACAACCCCATGCCTCTTGTATGTGACAGAAATCTTTTATAAATACACACCGAATACAAAATCAGTTACAGAAATACCTTGGAAATCTGTACATGGTTATCTCAGAACTGAACCTCGCCAGGAATTTGGATAAGATTTTGCTTAAACATTATCATCACCAGCCTTTGATCAGATACAGATAAATTAGGTTTTTAGCTTGCAAAGAGAGTGGTCCAAAAGGAACTGGAAAAGATTAAACTCATATGGTTCAGTTTAGGACAGGTAATGTTTTAAAGCATTAAAGCAACATTAATATAAATTTGTGTTAAAACGGTGCTGTAAATTCATAAGAGGAGTTTTAAAAGCTTGCTGTCCCTGACTTTTCAGCACATTTAGAAGTGTGTTTTCAGCATGGAGCTAAGTGAAAAAGCTTCAGAACTTCCATTATGGAAGTTGAGCACGTACATTTATTACTGTTTTTATCCTTTACCTTTGCCATCTTCCTCGGTTTCAACATGCACGTGATGTGACTAAGGCAGAGATCAAAGACGTATTTTGTTCCCTTTAAAAATAGGATGATTCATAATGTAAGTAGGTTATTAGTAAGGCACTAATCTAATATCAGCCCCAACCAAAATCAGAGCTCCACAGTGCATGCTACACCAAAGAGCTTTCAGTTTACATAGACCAGACAGACAAAGGGCAGGAGAAAGGAAGGATCATCCCCATTTCACAGATGGGAAAGTGAAGCAGAGGCAATTTAAGTGATTTACCCAAGGAGTCTATGACAGAGTCAAGAACTGAATGCAAATCTCCAAAGTCCCACTCCAGAGCCTTACCCACAACCCTATTCTTCCTCTACGTGTAATACAGCTGAAGCTATTGCACTGACTATGGTAAACACTGATCATCTTGGGAGAGGAACAGTCATTCTCCTTGGACATTCAACTCCTACATCATCCTATATGCAATAAGTATCTGGAGTTTAAGGTTTTGCCATGCTCCCTTGTGTACCATGTATGTATGTAATTTATGAAAAGCAGGAAAGCATATGCCATTTTCCTAGCATGAATCGGGACAGCACCTGGGAGCAGGAAATGTAAGTCGAGACGTGGAGAATCATACCCAAATGAACTGCAACATGAGGAATGGTGTTTGAACAGACTCGTTTCCAGAGGAGAAGATAAAACCCCCCATAAGAGATGGGGATCCTCCCCAGGGAACATGTTCTGAAGATACCATTTGGAGCAATCTGATGGACTCTAAAAACAAACGACTTTGCTCTTTGGAAGATATGATACAAGTCAGCTCTGGTAGCAATGTCTTAATATCATGTTCAGCAAAAGGGGTGGATTTCCCCCCATCCCCAGCTCAGATACTGAGAAAGATGCTAAATCAAGACAAGATAGGGAAAGGCAAGGAACGTCAAGCAACGTGTGAAGAACTGCTGAATGTGTAAAGTAGAGGGATTATAAATGTAAGAGAACAGGAAGGAGTTGGCCAACATGTTGGCCCTGTTGTTGGGATGGGCAAATTCACGGGAGTTAGTGATTCTATTTCTCAGAAGCAAGTCATACAGAGACTGGGGACAATTATCACAGTCCCACTCCCCATTCTAAGTGACTGCAAAGGAAGAGTCTGAGAGCCCTGTCCAGGAAGGGGATAATAAATCCATGTGTGATCTGCTCTTACTTACTGTACAAGTACCTATAATGACTAGGCGGTAGACAGATTTTAACTACATGTAGTGTGTACCACTGACTCACTCTGTGACAAGTCACTCAACCTCCCTGCCTCAGTTTCCCTTTCTGTAAACATGATGCCAATACCTACCATGCAAGCCTGTTGTAAACCTTAATTAATGGTGATTAAGCTCAGAAGAAAGCTTCTGGAGAACAGAACAGTATTGCTATGATCAGTGGCACAATCAGAAAAACAGCAGTTAGGGCAAATTACAAGGCATGACTCAAATATCAAGTCAAATCTCATTTCTTCAAAAGTTTGCTGATCGCACTGTAAGAGCAGCAAGATGCCTTAAAAATGCAGCATGGCCAGCAGCTAAACTGAACTGCCAATGCTGAACCCCAACGTGGTTTCTCTTCAACTAACAATTCAGCAGTTGCTGAATAGATCAACTAGAATCACTCCTAAAACATCAATGTTTTAAAGCCTCCTTTTCTTTTAAGTACAGTATCTGGTTCTGTACATGAAACCCTGCTAGGCAGAAGAAAAGACATTCAAATCCTTGCAGGCAATAAACTATTGGAACACTCTTTAGTTGTATTAGGGAGGAAGTGCACAATGGGGAGATAATATTCTTGCAATTTTTTTTTTAAATTAACTGGCAGATGCAAAAGCAGTTTCCATCCAAAAAGCTGCATTGATGTTGCATCCAATCTCATGAAAAATGGCCATAAAGTCTGATTTACCAAGCCGATTTCCCTGGCTTTCTGCCTAGCAGAACAACATTCTAGACCCAGACACTATTTTTAGGTATCAATGTCAGAACACCAACTTCCTGATGTAAAAATTGTTCTGTGAGTTAAAACTCCAACATTGAGTTTCTCATTAGAAAACAAGGAGCATGGACAGCAGGGTGAAATTTGTGTGAAGACCATGAACCTTGCAGCTTTCAGAATGAAAGGTAAGATTGACTAGTACGTGGTCTCTTTATTTATAGTGTAGGAAAGTGACCTCCTGCCAGGGGACGCGGGGAGACAAAACAATCCTACTAGAAACCAGGAAGCACTCAGCTACCATCTGTCTTAGGTGCTTACCTAAGTACCTTAGATGCTTACTCAGGCCATGTCTACATCTAAAATTTTGCAGCGCTGGTTGTTACAGCTGTATTAGTACAGCTGTATAGGGCCAGCGCTGCAGAGTGGCCACACTTACAGCAACCAGCGCTGCAAGTGGTGTTAGATGTGGCCACACTGCAGCGCTGTTGGGCGGCTTCAAGGGGGGTTCGGGGAACGCGAGAGCAAACCGGGAAAGGAGACCAGCTTCGCCGCGGTTTGCTCTCGCGTTCCCCGAACCACCCTGCAAACCGCAGGGAAGGAGACCTGCTTGTTCGGGGAACGCGAGAGCAAACCGCGGCGAAGCTGGTCTCCTTTCCCGGTTTGCTCTCGCGTTCCCCGAACCACCCTGCAAACCGCAGGGAAGGAGACCTGCTTGTTCGGGGGTTCGGGGAACGAGAGAGCAAACCGGGAAAGGAGACCAGCTTCGCCGCGGTTTGCTCTCGCGTTCCCCGAACCACCCTGCAAACCGCAGGGAAGGAGACCTGCTTGTTCGGGGGTTCGGGGAACGAGAGAGCAAACCGGGAAAAGAGACCAGCTTCGCCGCGGTTTGCTCTCGCGTTCCCCGAACCACCCTGCAAACCGCAGGGAAGGAGACCTGCTTGCTCGGGGTTCGGGGAACGAGAGAGCAAACCGGGAAAGGAGACCAGCTTCGCCGCGGTTTGCTCTCGCATTCCCGGAACCACCCAGCAAACCTCAGGGAAGGAGACCTGCTTGCTCGGGGAACGCGAGAGCAAACCGGGAAAGGAGACCAGCTTGATTACCAGAGGCTTCCTCAGGTATGCTGGGATACCTGCTTATTCCACGGAGGTCAAGAAAAGCGCTGGTAAGTGTCTACACTTGATTACCAGCGCTGGATCACCAGCGCTGGATCATCTACACCCGAGACAAAACGGGAGTACGGCCAGCGCTGCAAACAGGGAGTTGCAGCGCTGGTGGTGCCCTGCAGATGTGTACACCTCCTAAGTTGCAGCGCTGTAACTCCCTCACCAGCGCTGCAACTTTCTGATGTAGACAAGCCCTCAGAGTATCTGAGTTTCTCATAATAATGTATCTCCCTGCACAGCATCTCTGTGAGCCAGGGTATTGCTAGTATCCCCACCTTACAAATGGGGGAGTGAGGCACAGAGGGACTAAGGGCCATATTTACAGAGGTATTTAGGGACCTAAAGATGCAGATAGGTTCTTTTGTAAATGCCAGTTGGTGTCTAAGTGAGTTAGGTGCCTAATTCCCACTGCCTTTCAATGGGAGTTCAATGCCATCCTGCTTATGTGTTTTTGTAAATCCTTCTAGGCTCCTCTCTGCATCTTTATACACCAAGTCAGAGATGACTTGTCCAAGGTCAGAGGAAACCTGTAACAAAGCAGGGATTTGAACCCAGGGCTTCCAAGTCCTAGGTTAGTGCTCTAATCACCACATCATTCTTCCTCTTAGCAGATCAACACTGTTCTGGGGAGGGTTTGTACTGGAATTTCTGGAATTATGTGATGTTCTCCTGCTGGAAGAGGTCCGTGTACCCTACCAATAGAGGGCCCAATCGTCAACCCATAGTCGCACAAGTAGTCTCATCAACCAGTGCTTTCTAGGAAAGTTCTTCTGGCTCCACAAGTACACATTCTACATTTAATCTCACCATCGACCACTTTTCCTTTTGAGTTTGGGTCCAATTGCACAAATCAGGCCTACACGAGTGAGTAAGAGCCCCAAGTTCAAAGAGTTTAAGCCACTGTCAAACTACACAGATTCAAGCAAAATGTAAAGGGCTGACTTTGGCAACATCACGAAACATTCACACACTGCAGAGCAAAAGCCATAACGTGGCTGATCTATCTAGGCTGAAGACTTTCCCTGCTAAGATCTTGGCTTGACTAGGTTTTGGATGAACATACATTGTATAGCTTTAAATATACGTACAATATTTGCATTTGCCCAACGAAACTGAAACACAAGTCCTGGCCCTTAGTGACATTTACGAAGAATGAGGCTCATTGCTGAGATTACACATTTTTCCCTAACCCAACTTTGCATTTTAGAGTTGAATGAACTTAGGGAAAGTTCACAGTGAACATGTGATCTGTAACTTTATACAGTAACTAGCTAGAAACCGTGTGCCTATGTTGACTCAGAAACTAAAACGCGCCCTCAAGAAATATTTCTTTAAAACCAATTTTAAAAAAAATCAAAACACCACTCAAACGTATGATCTCAGGTTGCACATTGTATAAAACCAGAGACTTTTTTCTAACACAGCTACAGTCATTGTCTTCTAATTAGGAGGAACTTGCCACAGGATATTTATAAATCACTTTGAAAACAGTTGGATGTAATGAATGTGGGTTGCCTGGTTGCACAGTGAATGAAGTTCAAATCCTGGTCTCTGGGGACTTTTATAATTAGACTGGAAAAAAACGCTAGCAGCAAATATAGGGGACAATCCTGCATTAACCAGGGAATGGATAAGATCTCTAATAAGTCTATTCATTTCTATCTTAATTATTGGGTGGGATTTTCAGAGGCACTTAAGTGACTGGTGTTTTGCCAACATCACATGTTCAAAAGTCATTTGTCAGGCCCAGAAAAAATAATGAGACTGGTTTAAAAATGGTGAGATTTCAAAACAACCAATCAACACGGGGTTCTTTTTTATCTGGCTTTTTGAGTCTTTATGGTTCATCTTCTCAAGCTCTCCTCCATTGCCGTGAGAGTTATAAACTTAGGCCCAGATCCTCAAAGGTATATAGGTTCCTAACTATGGGAGTTAGGTACCTAAATATGTTTGAGGATCTGGGCCTAAGGTTTTTTTTGTTTTATACGAAAGCTGAGATTCTCTTCTATTCACAAGACTGGAGGAGTTAGAGTTCTAAGGAACAACTCCAAATATTGCGAGTCACATGATAAAACTCAGAGTTGGCAATACTGCTTATTTGATTCAAATATTGTAAGCTCCAATTTCACCGATTCAACAGGGAACATTACAAATCTCAGAGGTTTGATTTTTCACACCACAAATCATGAAATTGATCTTGCATCAGTTTTTCAGTCAACCCAGTTTTAAAACCCAATGTTATAGTCCCCCCAGAAAGCGCTCTCGCTAACAGTACCGATAATAGGAAGGTCTTATGGGCCTGTGTCATAAACAGATAGCTAAGGGTTAATGTCTCTTTCACCTGGAAAAAAAAGTAACCTGAAGCACCTGACCAGAGGACCAATCAGGAAACCGGATTTTTTCAACTCTGAGTGGAGGGAAGTTTGTGTCTGGGTTCTTTGTCTTCTGCCTGAATCTCTCTCAGCTAGAGAAGGATTTTTCTATTTCCTGCTTTTCTAATCTTGTTTCCAAGTTGTGAGTACAAAATGGTTTGTTGTTTTGTATTTACATGTCTATAGTTGCTGGAGTGCTTTAAATTGTATTCTTTTTGAATAAGGCTGCTTATTCAATATTCTTTTAAGCAATTGACCCTGTATTTGTCACCTTAATACAGAGAGACCAGTTTTATGTATTTTTCTTTCTTTTAAGACCTGTTGGAGTTTTTCTTTAGTGAGGAACTTCAGGGAAATTGAGTCTGTACTCACCAGGGAATTGGTGGGAGGAAGAAGTCAGAGGGAAATCTGTGTGTGTTAGATTTACTAGCCTGACTTTGCATTCCCTCTGGGTGAAGAGGGAAGTGCTTTTGTTTCCAGGACTGGAATTAGAGAGGGTGGACTCCCTCTGCTTAGATTCACGGAGGTTGCTTCTGTGTATCTCTCCAGGAGCACCTGGAGGGGGGGGGGGAAGGGAAAAGGTTTATTTCCCTTTGTTGTGAGACTCAAGGGATTTGGGTCTTGGGGTCCCCCCCCAGTTTTCGGGGGGACCAGAGTGCCCCAAAACACTAATTTTTTGGGTGGTGGCAGCAGTACCAGGTCCAAGCTGGTAACTAAGCTTGGAGGTTTTCATGCTAACCCCCATATTTTGGACGCTAAGGTCCAAATCTGGGATTAGGTTATTGACAGCCTGATCCTGTAGCTACTCTTGATCCTCCAGAGGAGTCTGTGACAATAATGCACAGGCAGGGCTGCCCAAGCAGACCCTTTGAGTTTAAAATTCAGTTCTACTCCAAAAGGCGACTCTATAAATAGCAATGCAGGGCCCCTTCAGCAACTTCAGAGCAAACATGCTCAGTAACTGCAGAGGCCACCTGAGATCTCTCTTTTCCATGCATCAACATAAGGAAAAAGGGGTCAGATTAGGCCTTCAGTACACCTCTGCAATGACTGAGACTAAGCCCTCAGCAATTCCTGTGCCACCCCACTCCCTTCAGTGGGTTTGTATGGCCATCACTGATAGGATGTAACCTTGGTGATAATTTCTAGCTCACTTGCAGCTGTGTGTGTTCTGCAGCCCTCATAAGGATAACAAGTAGTAAAACTGATTTGTGTCACTAAAAACCAGCAGATCTGACCCTACATGCCCACACAAGGAGCAGATCTATTAAAGGAAGTGCTATTTTTGGACAGATCATTTTTCAAAGCTGAATGCACTTCAGAACCTTGATGCTGTTTCTGGAAGTTTTATGGGTGAATTAACCCTACACAGGAAAATAATGGGAAATGCTCCTTCCCACATATTCTGATTCATTATCTATATCAGCATGGAAAAAATAAAATTAGTTGTTCCTAACCTTTCTCAATTGCTTTCCAAGTTGAACATCAGAACAGAAATGCATTGTGGCATGATTTGCCTCGACATCTGTGGAATTTATTCCATGACCACCACACAGTAATTTGGGCCCATTGGATTCACAAACAATGTACTATTCGTGTCTTCTGCATGGTCTCTGGGGAGCAAACCTCCTGGGATTTCTTTGCTGCATCTGTGATGGAGAAATAAGATATACAAATCTTTGAGCCCTGCTTCTGTCGTGAGCCGAGAAAGTGCAAGATCTTAGGCATCCACAGTTGGAGTTTCCATAAACGAATGAAGCCAAATGTGCACTTCAATTGTTAATTATTATTGTTAATGATGTCTCAATATTATATAAAAAAAAAAAGATGAAAAACTCCTGCGCTGAGTCTTTTTCAGATTTCACTGACTACTCTGGGAAATTTAGGAACAGTCTCCTGGATTTCAAAATAGATTTTCAGTTTTTTTTTTCTCTTTAAATGAAGGATATTCACGGAACAATTGGCTCTTTCTTCTTTGGAGTGTTGATCTTCTATTTACACATTATGCAAAAGAGATGGAACAAAGATTTGGCTCTAATGAAGTCAAAGACAAAAATGCTCATGGACGTCAGCATAATTGTGACTCCAGCCACCTGACTGGAAGTTGGAGACTCTTCATTTGAATCAGAAACTTCAGGGGTTACTCAGACCCTGTGAATTTCAGCTGCTGCCTTGTCCTTGTTTCACTTCATCACACATCACCACTATCAGGAGTTCTACAGGCCCAGCCCAACTGGCCAATGAAAGCTCCATCCTGGGCAAAGCATCTCCTTACTCGCCTGAAGTCTGGAGCTCTAATGAATATTCCATACCGGTTCCCATGCACAGAGCTTCCTCCCACAAAATGAGTTCAGCATGCACTGGAGAGCCTGTCATAAACAGATAGTTAAGGGTTAATGTTTCTCTTACCTGCAAAGGGTTAACAAACAGGGACCCCAAACACCTGACCAGAGGACCAATCAGGAGACAAGATAGTTTAAAATCTCGTGGGAGGGAAGCCTTTGTTTGTGGGTTTTGGGTTTGGCTTTGTTCTCTCTGAGTCCTGGATGGGGCTAGAGGTGTAACCAGGTTTCTGCCAATCTCCCTTCTACAGTCTCTTATCTGTTCAGAATTGTAAGTAGAAAAGGTGGTCATAGGCTTTTAATTTGTTTTCTTTTTCATTTGCATATGTGTACTTGCTGGAAGTAGCTTAAATTGTGTTTCTGCTGGAGAAAGTTTCTTTCTATTGTTTATAAGTTGAAAGACCCTGTAACTTTTTACCATCTAAAGTGCAGAGATAAACCGGTTACTTTTTTCTTTCTTTTTTTATTAAAAGCTTTGCTTTAAGACCTGTTTGAGTGTTTTCTCCTAGTTAAGGCTCAAAGAAGCTTGAGTCTATATTGCCCGAGGGAGGGAATGGTAAAGTTCCTCTTTGTGTTAGATTCACGGAGTTGAATCAGGTGATCTCCTAGTGTTCCCAGGGCGGGAAGGAGCTGGGGAGGAAGGAGGGAGGGGGAAGGAAATGGTTTATTTCTCCTTGTTTTAAGAACCCAGGGGATCTGGGTTCTTGGGGTCCCCAGGGAAGATTGGGGAGGTCAGAGTGCCCCAAAACACTATATTTTTGGATGGTGACAGCGCTATCAGATCTAAGCTGGTAATTAAGCTTAGAGGATTCAGGTGCTAGTATCTCATTTTCTGAACTCTAAGGTTCAGATCTGAGAAGGAATGCTATGACAGAGCCACAGTGCACACCAGAAAGGAGAGTTTGGCCCTATGTGAGCACGTGACAACAACTGCACATGGTTGGGGACTTGCTGGTGACACCTGCATCTTTCAGATGCACACTATGAGATACAGCAGCAGCCGGAGAGCCTGGGACCTAAATCTGTAACTGCCAGTAGGACCACCACATTTTCTGCACCTTAGTTGCAACTGGCAGCTTCAGTTTCAAAACCAGCATTTGAAGCTGATGTGACTTGATTTAGGTTGTTGATGCTCAGCTTATAGTAGCTGGCAACTAAAAGCCCCTGCAGTTACGGTTCTGATGCATAGTCAACAAGAAGGATATTTTTTAAAGAGCACATGGAGGGAGTTCTTTCAGAATCCTCTAACTCAGAAATGGCAATCTAGAAATAATGCATGGATAAATTTGAAAAGCTGAATGCTTTTAAAGATGGAAAGGGACTAAATAGTGTGGGTAAAATTCACTGAAGTCTGAGAAACACAGTTCTTTGCACCACAGGTGCTAGTGTTTTGGGATTTTACCCTTGTTTCATTTGTGTGCATGCTCAGTGTCCCATCAGAAATGGTTCCAGTCAGAGACACTCAGGCAATCAAATTTTACTTGGATTTATACTCAGTTAAAAAAAATTGCACCCCAACTAACAACAAACTTTTCCTTCCCAAAATTTACTGCCTATACCGTCAGCAAAACAGTTTGTAAGACAATTGGTAACTGTGCTATCTGGTGACTCCCAATAACGTTGCTGGGTGCAGAGAAATGACTGCCTAAGTAGTAGTACTGCAGGAGAAGGATCTGGTAGTTATAGTATCAAAAACTAAAAGTGGTTCAACAATGTAATACAGTTGCAGAAAAAGCAAACATTATTCTGGGATGCATTAGCAGGAGTGCTGTAAGCAAGACATGAGAAGTAATTCTTTCACTTTACTCAGCACTGATAAGTCCTCCACAGGAGTATTGGGTCCAGTTCTGGGCACCACACTTCAGGAAAGATATGGACCAACTGGAGAATGTCCAGAAAAGAACAATAACAATGATTAAAAGGTCTAGAAAGCATGACCTATGCATGAGGAAAGATTGAAAAACATGGGTTTGTGTAGTCTGGAAAAAAGAAGACTGAGGGGGGACATGATAACAGTCTTCAAGTACATAAAAGGGTGTTATAAAGGGGACGATGATAAATTGTCTCTTTTACTTCTTGTCCTGTCCTCTGTGGTCATGGGCTTAAATTGCCTCAAGGGTTCTTTAGTTGGACATTAGGAAAAACTTCCTAAATGCTTAGCTCTCCCTGGCGTCCAAGTGACTGCTCAAGATATTCTGCACAACTGATGGCTTTGGTTCCTCTAAGCTGGAGGGGTGAATATTTCACTGCTCTCTTTACAGATGGTCAGAGGGAGTTTTAGAGGGAATTGCGTGAGGCAGGCACTAGGCCAGAATGGATATATGTATTTTTAATTTCTTTCAGCCTGGCACAGGGAGGAACGCTTGATGAGTTTCCATTTTTGCAGATCAGCATACGTCAGTGTTATCTTACCATTGTTGGCATACGCCACTTCTGTGATGCTATTGTATGCCCATAGATCTGATTACAGCACAAAACTGAGAAATGCATTGATCTTGTGATCCAAGGTGCAGGAGCTAGAGAATTAAAGGTTCTGATTTATTCACATTATGATACCAGTGAAACATTGTCAAGACGGGTTAGATGTTTTAGGAGGGTTATCAAAGGAGTGTCAAGATGCATTAGTGTTCAGAGGATATCAGTGCACAATAAGTGACCATAATGGGGCACTGGTTTAAGGGACTGTCATGATGAAATAAGTCAGAGCTGTTATTCAGCACAAATCCCATTATTAAAGCTGAGAGTTCAGCTCATTCTCTTTTCACCATTTAGGCTGTTTGTTCACAGCGTTTTTGCCGTTTGCATGTCTTGGGCGATAGAATTCCGACAGATCAACTTCCACTTTTGTTTATAACCCGTTTCATTTCCTGCTTCTCATGCCCGAGTGCAGTCCTGTTGTTCTTGGGTTCACCACGCTGCCCGGGGGATACGTTTAAATCTAAGCCAAACTGGTTGCATTGAGCCGAATAAACAGGACAGATGATTTGACACACACTTGTTTGTGCAGGAGATGGTGCTTTCTCAGGGGCCAGTCCATGAGGTGGCACTTGCTCCTACAGAACCTAAGACCTTTCTATTCCCAACACAAGGTTTGAGTTTATTTGACCTGGCTTTCCCAGATAAAGTTCCTAGGCCATCACACAAAACAACTTTGAACAAGAACATCCATATGCAATTTTCCTCTCTGGGGCAGGGAGAGGAGGAACAGAGAAGGAACCCCAAATAATGAGTGAGAGTCGCATCACTTGATGCACTACCAGAAAGCACTCTGACACTACAGCGATGGGCATGGGATAGAGCTGGAATGGAACAGAAACTAGAAATAGACCCCAAAACCTACCAAACTTGGGTGTAGGTTGGATCCAGGCAGATCAGATCCAGGCAGATCCCAATTGCAATGATTGGCCAAACAATGACCTGAGATATCAACCACCCCAAGCTTTGGGGAAGTCTGGATCTGGTTCTAAACTTCATAGCTTGGGATCAGCTCCAGGAAACCCATTAATAGTCATGCTGTTTTGTAACCACATTCCCCATAACTCCCTCTACACATATATTTCACCTCATCATTTCTCTGCAATCTCCCATCAGCCTGTCTTCCATCGGTTATCCCTTGTCTACATGGCTAGCAAGCTCTCTGGGGCAGGACTGTCTCTTTGCTGTATGTTTGTACAGCACCTAGCACAATAGGGTGCTGGTCTCTGACTGGAGCTCCTAAGTGCTACAGTAATATAAATAATAAATCTGAGCATCTGTTTTGCATGTCCAACCTAAGCAGACAGCTTAAGGGATCCCCAGTGCTACATGACCTAGGGGAAGTGAGAGTTTATTTGTCTGGTCTTTCAGTTCTAAGCACAAGTCTAGGAATAAAGCTTGAATTCTGCAGAAAATGGGAAACAACATTTTGTATGGGGATGGTGGTGGAAAATTAATCCCACAAGCTCCAGATCGGTGCTGCTCTGGGCTAACGATTTCTAAACCTAATCACAAGTGAACACATTGAACTGTGTAGGGTTTGCGGCACTTCTAAGTTCTGTGGCTCCATGTTAGTGCTACTGGAGATAATTGTATTTGATTAATTTCTATGTCACTCAACACTGGCGTATCTGACAGTCATTAAAATGCAACTGACATTAATATTATTACGTAAGAGTAAGGGGAGTAAGGCTCATAAATTACTTGTAAGGATTCTAAATCTGCGAACGTGGTTTCCAGATTTATTTCATCTGCCCACGTTTTGAGAACAGTTTAGATGGGACTCCTTCATGAATTGTGCAACAGGATGCTGGAACGCTATGAATCAACTAAGGCACATGAAGACTTGTTCCAGCAATTCTAAACTGACACATTTCCATCTAAAACCTGCTCTGAAAAGCATATAATCTCACATACATAATGAAAGACAAAAACAAACAGCTGATACGGACCAAAGCAAAGCAATACTTTTTGGGGGAAGAGGTGGAGGTGGAAGAGAGCCATTGGATTGTGGCGGTGTACTTTAAATGGCCACTAGATGGTGCTATATTTTGTAAATATTTTTGCTGGGCAAGTCTTTTTAAGTCAGGTGTGGGGACATTAGGGTGACCAGACAGCAAATGTGAAAAATCAGGACTGGGGTGGGGGGTAATAGGAGCCTATATAAGAAAAAGACCCCAAAATCAGGACTGTCCCTATAAAAATCGGGACATCTGGTCACCCTAGGGGACATGGTGCAGCAGACATTTCTAGACACTTGGCTCTGTTACAATGACACTCTGGTGCATCCTTCACCCATCGCGAAGAAAATGGGATTTTTATTTTGACGACAAGGCTATGGTGAATACAGAGATGTAGCTAGGGGTGGGATGGGGGTTAGAATCCAAGCAGCACACAAGTGAAATTTGACAACGTCTGGTAGCCCCTTTGGCTTGGCTGTGGGTGGATCCAAGGAACTGCACGGCAATGTGCAAAAAACAGAGAAGCCAGAGCTCTGCCCCGCTTCCACTCCAGGCTAGTTTACCCCCTGCTGCAGTTGGGTTGGGTTTGGTTTACTTTTTCCGATGCTCAGGCCCGGGAGCTAGCATTCTCCTTCAACATGCACGCTGAGGCAGGGCTGCCCAGAGGATTCAGGGGACCTGGGACCTTCGGCGGCAGGTCCTGGAGCGGAAGGACCCCCCACCGTGGGTCTTTGGGGCACTTCGGTGAGGGGTCCCAGTGTGGAAGGACCCCCCCACTGCCGAAGACCTGGAGTGGAAGAAGCTCTGGGGGCCCAGGCCCAGCGACAGTTTTCCAGGGCCCCCGGAGCGAGTGAAGGACCCTGCTCCAGGGGCCCCGAAAAACTCTCATTGGGGCCCCTGTGGGGCCCGGGGCAAATTGCCCCCCCCCGGCCCTGTGCTGAGGCCCTGATCCTGTGACTGACCCTGGGGGAGAGCCCTGTATCCGCACAGAGCCTCTACAAGGAGCCAGGGATGGTTCCCCACATGGAGTCAATTGCAGGATTGGGGCTTAGGACTTCAATCCAAACATCCTACAACAGCTATATTCAGGCAGCAACCAGTGGACCTTGCCAGTGGGGGTTTTTGGCTCCACGCTATTTAACATTTTTTACAATAACCTGGAAGAAAACAAAATCATCACTGATAAAGTTTGCAGATGACACAAACATTGGGGAGTGGCAAATAATGAAGAAGACAGATCACTGATTCAGAGTAAGCTGGATCACTTGGTACACCGAGTGCAAACAAATAATGTGTTCTAATACTGCTAAATGTGAATGTGTACATCTGGGGACAAACAACATTGGCCATACTTACAGGATGGGAGCCATTATCCTGGGAAGCCGGGCCTCTGAAAAAGATCTGGGTGGATAATCAGTTGAACACGAGCTCCCTATGTAATGCTGTGGCCAAAAGAGCTAATGTCATCCTAGAGTGCACGAACGGGAATCTCAAGTAGGGGTAGAGAGGTCATTTTATCTCTGTATGGCACTGGTGCGATTGCTGCTGGAATACTGTGTCCAGTTCTGGGGCCCACAATTCAAGAAGGATGTTGATAAACTGGTGAGGACTGAGAGAAGAGCCACAAGAATGATTAAAAGATTACAAAAGCATGTCTCATAGCGACAGACTGAGCTCCTTGAGTCCATTCAGCTTAACAAAGAGATAGTTGAAGGGTGAATTCATGACAGTCTATACGTACCTAGATAGGGAACGAATATTTGATAATAAGCTCTTCAGTTTAGCAGAGAAAGATATAACACAATCCAATGGCTGGAAGTTGAAGCCAGACTGGAAATAAAGTATACAATTTAATTAGAAAAATTAACTGTTGAACAATTTACCCAAGCTTATGGTGGATTCTTCATCATTGGCAATTTTAAAATCAGGATTGGATGTTTTTCCAAAAGCTTTGCTCTAGCAATTATTTTGGGGAAGTTCTCTGGTCTGTGTTACACAGGAGGTCAGATTCCAAGTCCAGAAGGAACCAATGAATTGCTGTGTGTCACTGGCCTGATCTGGCGAGGTGCTGAGTACCCTCATATCCCTCTCCTCCTCCACCCCACCCCCCCCAGAGGACACCTCACAGTTTAGGGAAATAAGGATGAGATTTTCAAAGATGCTGTGACTGGGGTCTCGGGGGTGGGAAGGCATGTTGAGATTGCTCAATTAGGGCAAATTGCAAAGAATGGGGCAGACAATCCCGCAAACTGGAGGTTATTCTAATACTTAGATTCACCAAGTCAGGAACAAAACAGCTTCTACAATACCTCACGGGTTACCCAGAAGCCAGAAATACAGTTCTCTTAAAGCAACCCAGCCTTGAGCTCCCACCCAGACAGCCAAGTCAAATATGATGAAGATCACTGAAAATTGTGTCCATCATATAAAAAGTTCTACCTATCCCAAAGGTTAATGGATATCTCAGCTCTTACCCAAATACACACTTACAGCCAATTCTTATTAACTAAACTAAGATTTAGTAAAAAAGAGAGAGTGTACTGGTTAAAAGATCATTATACATACAGATCTGAATAGAGTTCTTAGGTCAGTTTCATAGTACAGATCGAACTTATTCTGAAAGGACTCACCATATGTTATATAGTCCAATGTCCAATATCAGGGTGACCCAGACTGGAGCTGGAGACCACAGTCTTGTGACTCAAACGTCCCCTGATGAAGCTTAAGCAGATCTGAAATAAAAGGATCAGGCCCCCAGAGTTCCTTTTATAGTTGTCTAGCAGCCTCTTGACAGTGTGCAGTCCATGGGTGAACAATAGTGACTTTGAAGTAACTCCCTATTTCCTAAGCACCACCGGTAATTAACTATATGGATTAACATAAGGCAACTGCCATCTCCCACCATTTACAAGTAGTTTACTAAATATTGCAAAGAGAAATGAAGACTGATGTCACTACATTAACAGTTCCTCTAAATGTTAACATTTCCATTTGATCTCTGAATTAACAAAATACAGCGATAAACAGGAACCGTTTGGTTACATTGTCAACCTCTAACAATTTTATAAATAAAACATGCAAAATCCACATGTAAAACCCACTAATATGTCTTTAAAGGTTGAATCAGGGCCAATGAGCCTGCTAGTTGCGTAGTCCTTTCTGGCTCAGTGTCACAGATGCCTAACAGGAGTTCAGCACCTCGTTCACAGGGAATTGGACATATTCCTCCCTTAGGTGCCTTTCAAAAGGACAGCCTGAAAAGAAATGTCTGATAGATTCGGGACACCACCCTGCAGTGCTTTATTCACAATCAGAATCCTCTGCACGGTTAGTTCCTGGAACCGGTATTTTATCTGATCAAATGCTGCAAGCAGATCGGTTTGGCTGCAGTTCATAGGACATTAGGCACGTATTAGGGGCATCCCTTCCAATGACAGGACAGATGGTCACCTTTGCTTCCATCCACTTCAGCGGGCAGGGAAGGTGCTGGGCACCCTGCAGGATTGGGCCCTGATTCATGGTACTAGAGCAATCTGAAAAGCATTCTTGGTGTTTGTACTTATTTAGGAGGGAGTTGGAGGGACACTTTCTGCTCTCAGGGAAGTCAGCTGCCAGAGGAGAAGGAGGGTCTTATCCCTTTCTCTCTGCAGACCCTGCCAATCTAGAGGCGGTGGGACATTAGATGGCTCCAGCCCTGGATGGTTCCCTGGCAGGAGTGTCCAAGCCAGGAAAGCAAGATAAACATCCAAACAGACCAGGGAGGCAGAGCATCAAAGCTTGTGTGGCAGGAACTCAAGGAGGGACCCCAAGAGTCTACCTGAGGAACAGCAGCCAGGAGAACTCCAAGGTGGGCTGGGGCTGGCTGCTCTGGCCTCACTCACTCAAAGATGTCATTTAATTCCCTCCCTAGCAGAGCCATGGTAGGCAATAGCCTTTGGACTCCATAGTACGAAGGAGGCTGGGAGGTCTTCCCGGGAGGCAGCTTGCTGGGAAGAAAAGCAGGTTCGTCTCTCCCCACTTGCAACGAGTTGGACTTTGTGAGGAAACCTGCAGAGCCTTTTAGATGTGGCAACAGAGCCTGATCCCAGGGCCGCCGGGGGTGGGGGGTGGGGGGGGGAGGAGGAGCATGCAAGTGGGGCAATTTGCCCCAGGCTCCACAGGGGCCTGCACGAGAATATAGTATTCTATGGTATTGCAACTTGTTTTATGGAAGGGGCCCCAAAAATTGCTTTGCCCCAGGCTCCCTGAATCCTCTGGCAGCCCTGCCTAATCCCACAAGCCCTAGTAAGGAGAGTTCAATGCTTCTCACTGAGTTCAGCAGGACGGGCGGCGCTGAGTGCTTGGGAGGACTGAGCCCATGAAACACAACGTGTT
Source organism: Gopherus flavomarginatus (assembly GCF_025201925.1). Taxonomy (NCBI): domain Eukaryota; kingdom Metazoa; phylum Chordata; order Testudines; family Testudinidae; genus Gopherus; species Gopherus flavomarginatus. The sequence continues at coordinate 25,181,964 of NC_066631.1, read as the reverse complement.
TGCAGGGAGCCTCAGCAGTGGAGCAGGGTGGTCAGTAGCTGAGTGGGAACAGGGTGCTCTATTGCATGGTGCTGTCGTAGGCCATGGAGTGAGAGTTATCTTGGCAACAGAGACCTAGCATGAGCACCTAAGTTGCAGAGGTAGAAGGAAGCTTGGGAACGAAGAAGCCACTGCTATGGTGACCCGATCCACTGAAACGCTATGGGTTTCGAGAGCGCCTTACATGAAGAAATGCTGGGAGTGCTATTTGGGTCAAATAGAGACTCTTGGATCTGCGATAAATCCTGGATTAATCAACAGATGAGCGCATGGGTCTCAGATTCTCACCCTGGGGCATGCAGAACTCAAGTGAAGCAGCTGGGAGTTAATGACGAGGCTCTGTCAGATGAAGAGCAAGGAAGCGGGCCTCTTTCATGACTTGCCATGGGGGAGAAGGTGTGTACATGTCATGCCGCTCAGAGGGTAGGATTTAACTTGCCGAAAAGCTCAACAATGCCCGTGTTCTTCTCTGCAGCTGTTTACTTTAGGAACAGAGAGCCAGGCAGCCAGTGATGGGAGAGCAGGAAAATGCAAAGTGCTTCTATTCCAAGAAGATCTCTCTCGTTTGATGTTGTGGTGCAGCCACTTTTTGTGAAGACACATTAAAACACAGCGTGACAGGACTTTTGTTTAGCTTACTACTGGAAACACCACTACGTGTAAAAACCTGGAGCCATCACACCTTACCTGTCGTTCAGTCAGCTCAGAACTTGTCCAAGGTACATCTCAGCACTGCGGGAAGTGGTGCTGGTATTTCATTAGGTAGCACTCTTCCCTGTGAGTCATCACGCTACTGTCCTGATCACACAGGACCATTAGAGCTCCCAGGATGTTTGTAAATAAGACCGGTGGCATTGATTCCAGTGCTGTGGAGGGCTAAGGCTGCAGATTTAAATTGTTCTGGAAGTTTCAAGTGGATGAAATTGTTCTTCAGAGCTGCGCTTGTCTCATTTCATGTCAGAGGGGGCTGCACTGCACTGGTGGAGGAAGGGCTGCCTTCCGAGTAGGAGGTGCTATGCTGGAAGCTGTCAATTCAGAGACTCCAAGGCCAGAAGGATCATGTTGTTTCGCCTGTGTAAACATGAGTATTAATAGCCAGGGTTATAACTGGGTTGTGTGGGGCCTGATCCTGAAAGATGCTGAGCACTTGTAACTCTGACTGAAGCCAATGGCAAGGGCAGGTGCTCATCCTTACCCAAGCTCTGGCTCTTAGAGGTCAGGGTGCTCTGCATGGCAGCTCTTTGGAGGTGATTCCATTTTTCTTAGCCTTGGTATCTGTTCTCCTGCTTTGTTCCTCTTCCCAGCAGGCCTCAGAGGAGCTGGCAGGGAACCAGCTGCCCCGGATATTAGGTGTCTGTCTTCCTCTTCATTCTGAGGGCTGAAGACAGGTTGAAGGGAGGGGAGCTGTTTGGCCATCGTTGGCAACTGGCCTTGGAAAGAGCTGGCTCCTCTCCCAGGTTGCAGGGAGTGGTGCTGTGAACAACCCAGGAAAAACAGGAGCATCTGCTTCCGAAGCTAGAACAGCCAAATTAGGGCTCACAGACTTGGCCCAGAGTGGGTCAGTAAAGTGGCCCTGCTGGGTTTCCTTCCTGCCACGCAGGTCGCATGGGCAGTGTGGTGAATGAGGCAAGCTGGCACGGGAGGGGGTTCAGGTCCCCGTCGCTTGGGAAGCTGCACAGAACTATATGGCAATAAGGCGCCATCCACCACTTCTCCTGGTCCTCCTTACCCCCCAGGGCTCTCCCCCCCAGCCTTGACCCCACAATTCCCTCAGCACTGGGCTCCTCTGACTAAAAATGTAACAATGCAAAGGGAATGAAAAGATTGGGATGGTTTCATTTAGAATGGAGTTGAGGGGTCTCGAGTCTATATCCTCAAAGGTATTTAGGCATCCATTGAAATAAATGAGGCTCTGGGTCCCAGTACCCAGAAGAGCCTGACCAAAGTAAATGATGGGCCGTGTAAGAGAACAGGGACTTGTACATTTCATACTTTCTCCTTAGAATAACTTGGGCATCAGGCAAGCACTTTTAGGCAGAATCCAGGAGGTAGAGATCCTGCATTCAATTAATTGATTCATCAGGGACCCAGAGGGAAAATTGGATGAAGCAATTAAGGAGGTTTCCAGCAGTTTGCAGGGAGGAGCTTTGAAAGAAGAGGGGAGGATCAGGGCAGGAAATCAGAAGGTCCTGTGCATTTGGTGGTAGGAAACACAGCAGGCCTGGGATGGTGTGGAGGGGAGAGGAACAGAGTGACAAGACCACTCAGCATGGCTGGGGTTAAGGCAGCACCAGACGCAGGGTAAACATGCTGCCTTTCCAGGGTCTGCGGAAGAAGCAATTCATTTATGGGGGCTGCAGGGCTGGGGCTTGAGGCCGCCATTGTGTGGGAGAGCAGAAAGGATCTGCTGCTGTCCTATGGCAGAGGCATGTAGCATACACGAGACTCACACTAACCTACCTGGCTCTGCATCAGTGAGCTGGGCGTAGGCACAGCTTTCGGTTTTGTGTGTTCCCATGCTTTGTCCTCTCCCACAACAGCTCCTTTAAAGCCACTGGAGATGGACCATGTGGGAGGAAGAGACCAGTGTCACACAGACTCTGCTCCCTCCGGCCATGAGCTTCAAGCTCGTTGTGCTTGTTTCTAATAACTCTGCATCTGTGTTGTGCCTTCCATAGGAGGCATTTTAGAAATGGGAATGAACACAGCCACTTTGCCTGCCTGCCAGGGCATCAGCCCTGTTTTAAAGCTGGAGAAACTGAGGTAGAGCGCGAGAGGTGAAGTGACTCGCCCAAGGTCACCCAGGGAGTCTGTGGCACAGCTGGGAACTGAAGCCAGATCTCCCAAGTCCTCACTCTTCCTTGCACTTTTCTGCCCCGTCACAGCAGACGGGTATCCGGTCCAGGGCAAGCAAAAGAAATGTATTGGAAATGAAACAACCTCCTCTCTGAGATATGGTGCCCACTCCACTCCCCTAGCCCAGGCCAGTCTTATGTGCAGCCCAGTTTCGGACTAATAATAAAGCAGCCTCTGTTTTAATTTATTCAGCTTCTCAGTCTCTCCATGTGCAACGCCAGGATTTTTGTTGGTCTTGCGCCGACAACAGTCTATGGGGTCTGTCTTGCTGCTCTTTCTGGAATTAGAAAGCATGCACTCCTGGCAGCTAGGAACACAATCTCTTTGCTTGCAGAATGCCAAAGGGACCTTTCTTTTCTTTGAATTCAAATAAAGCTCTACTGTTTTGAAGTGTTAGAAGGGCTGGCTTCAGTTCCATGGCCATTGATCAAACAGAAATGCTGAAGCCACAGAGCAGCATTGTAGAGATGGGCGCTCAGACTTTCAGTTTCCCGTTCTGTTCAGTGCTACACGCTCACTCAGATCCCCTGCTCTGCACGGCCCAGCCGGGCTCAGGAATCATCATCTCCCTCACGTGCACACCCAGATCATCCGAGACTGAATCATCTGATCACACGTAGCACTCTTGACAGGTCAGTCCTGTTAATCTGGGGCAGAGCCGGGACTGGTTTGAGTCCCAATTAGAATATGGCACAAATCTGACCAGGGATAGTGTTTTAATAGATAAAAAGATACAACTTGTCAAGAGATCATCTGCTGCTAAGCCATCCGTACTGAACAGCTTGCCACCGGCAGTTCTTCACCGGCTCTGTGGCTTTACATGTAGTGAGCGATCTCTGGTGCTTAACTGCCTTGCCCTGGAACTGGGGGTTTGCAGGGGCAGATTTCGAAGTTCCTCCTTTCTCAAGCTTTGCACTTGCACTGCTTTGCACACCAGCATTCAGAGGTTTCCTGCAAGTGGTTCGGTGATCTTTGGCCTGTCACTGCACTGTGCTTTGTTCCATGGTGTTTTTCTGCCACATGGGCTAATACCAAGGGGGCAAGTTTTAAAGGAATCCTTACACAGGCAAATCTCTCATGGACTTTACCAAGTATTATGCCTGCTCGAGGACTTGAGGGTTTGACCTGTTAATACTAAATAGCATTTATATGGTACATTCCCTATCCAGAGCGCAGTACAGACATTACCTAACACCCTGTTCATGAAATCAAAACATAACATTTACATAAAGGAAGAAAAAACCAAGGACGCAATGCACAGCTTATAAATGATAGCTTGAAAGACTTTATATTGCACTATTCCATGCAGAAGGAACTAAGATCCTCGCCCTTCGGCACCCCTGGTCCCCCTCCCCACTTAATTAAGATTTTGTAATGCTATCCCTAGCATGTGCATATGCCAAGAAACCACGTCACCCACCATTGAAATGCACCCACTACTGGAGTGGAATGTAGCACCTATTTAATGGCATATGGCAAACCTGGTGCACCTGACTAGGACAGGGAGAGAAGAATCCTATATACAATTGAAACTGCAAGGAGAATTTTCAGTAGATGGAATTTAATTAACAGTACTTGAAGGAAGAGTTTAAAACCTTCCTGATCAGCAGCATCAAGGCCAGGGGTGGCTCCAGGCCCCAGCATGCCTAGTGTGTGCTTGGGGCAATGTGCTGTGGGGGGCACTCTGCCGGTCGCCGGGAGGGGAGCTGCAGGACCAGAGAACCCTCTGCAGGCACGCCTGCGGGAGGTCCATCGGAGCCGTGGGACCGGCAACCGGCAAAGTGCCCCCTGCGGCATGACGCCGTGCTTGGGGCGGCGAAATGTCTAGAACCGCCCCCAGCTCTAGGTTAGTTCAGAGGTCAGATGACAGATGCAAATAAAGTCACTTCTGAGGTTTCAAAAAGCCCCATCACCAGTACACTCTCACTGGGTGAACATAGCCCCAGAGCAAGCTAGTGTTATTTAGCAACATCCAATGGGCAATGAACATTTTTGTGGTGCCCCCTCCCCAGACACCCCAATGGGATAAATCTTTTTTTGTATGTGGGTAACACACAGGTAGTGCCAGTAACATCGTGGTGAATTTCAATTTGCTTTCATGGTAGGTTAACTATTAAAGAAGAAACAATGTCCTGTTAAGCTATGCAAGGATTTCTGTCAAAACAGACCTTCGTGTCTCATCCTTATAAACACTGAGCTTGGACAGATGGATATATTTGCTGGGAGTCTTTTAGGAAGCGAACATTGTTCAATCAAATGCTTGGAGTAGGCTGGGAGAGATGCGGACACTAGATGCACAGATAATTGTCAGACTGGGAGAGATGGGGACACTAGATGCACAGATAATTGTCAGACTGGAAGGGGAAGATGCTATCGGATTAGCCTCGTGTCAGTTTGCGTAAAGGGGCTGTGAAAGCTGCTGCTGCAGTGAAAGCCCTAGGGGCTGGCTCCTCTGCTTGGCCATAGCAGAGATACTTGCACTACTGGTGGGGTGCGAGCCTCACACAGCGAGACTGAGGGGCGTTGCCCCCACAACCAGTCCACATAAGAGACTCGTGAGTCTGCTACTGCTTCCCCATACAGGGCTTAGCTCTATGGCACAAGCAGCAGCGGCTCTTAGCAGTGAAGGGTCAGGATTCAGATCCCCCCCCCGTCAGTCCCAGTAGGGTCAGTTACACAAGTTTCCCACGCTGCCCTGCCCATGGGTCTCAGCGCTTGGTGGGACAGACCACTCGGGGGGTGAGAGGATAGCTCAGCCTCTCACGCGATGGTCTGTCCGCTGCCGAGACTGCTAACAAGGGTGCCAATTGTGTCCCGATGCTTCCTCAGAGCTGGGCTCAGACCACCTACTCATTTCACAGGAGGACAAGCATCATAAACCGGGTATGATCTGGGCCCCCAAGCAGCAGGCATTGGACTGTAGCAAAGCAGACGGGAGCTAAGCTGCTTCTCTCTCATCTTGCTTTCATGTTTATGTGAATTTCTGTTGACTTTGGCTACCTCCCCCTCGCGAAGAGAAACAGTAGGAAAATAGAAGATCCTAATATTGGGTTTTTTTTAAGATGCATACTGTCTACTTTCATTGTATCCAACCAGATATAGCCTGGGGGAAATTGGCCCAGGCACAGCAAGAAAAGGAGTTCCTACAAAGAAACAACACAATGGAGAATGAAGAGACAGCTTTATCAGTCATGCATTGTTTTACAATTACACCCTGTGGGTGCACAAGATTAATTGTCTGGGTATGTTTGCCACATGTGAAAATATCCCAGCAAACAGCTGAACAGGAAAACATGGCTACTGTGCTTTTTTTAAAAAAACCAAGAGCTGGAGAAGAGCCCTTCATGTTTAGATTGGAAACAAATTAAAAACTCAAGGAAAAGGGTGTGGGGCATCAAACAGTGCTGGGGACCTTGGACAGGTAAACATATGGGCCAGATAATGGGAAGAGGCAAAGAAATCAAGCATGTAAGAGAGCACAGAGATACAGCCACATGGAAAGTGCTAAGGGAGCCCAGGACTCATGCCACCCTGTTGAGGTGAGCATACCAACAGGCTAACAGAGTGAAAGGGGTCCTTCCCCAGGGCTGCACCTATTGCTATTGTCAGAGAATATACACAGAGAAGTTAGATAAAAACAGAGAATACTCCAGCTGGAAGGTTGCAATGTAATCATAGGCACTGAGTTTTTAAATCTGCACGGGAGTGCTCCCCCTGGCTCTGCCCAGGCCCTGCCCCACTCCCCCTTTTCCCCCAAGGCCCCACCCCACCCTGCTTCTTCCCGCCCTGCCCAGTTCCCATCCCTCCCCTGAGCACGCTGCATCCTCCCCTCTCATCCCTCCCCAAAACAGCTGATCCGTGGTAGGCAGGGGGAGGCACTGATCTGCGGCGCCCACTGGTGGGCAGGAGGCCCCGGGGTGAGGGGGAGGTTCTGGTAGGGGGGCTGCTGTTGGGTGCATAGCACCCATCATTCCCCCCCGGCCCTCCCATGGGTGCTCCAGCCCCAGAGCACCCATGGAGTCGGCCCTAAGAATGTAATTACTGTATTTCTTGGAATTTGGAACGATAACACACAAGAACCCCAAAACTGAGAGCGACGAAGCAGGCTGCTTCCTAAGGCAGAGAGGCACAACTCACCTCTCTTTGTTCTAGGCAGCTTCTTTTCAGACCATCTCTGATCACATGCTTCCCGACAGATTCCCCCTAGCCAGACAGGACTTAAAGTGGTAACTTGTGATTTCAGCACAGTCCTCAATACACCACACCTACCAAAGCACAGGTACTAGACGGAAGGTGAGAGGAGGTAGACGAGATGCAGTAAACATGGAAGACAGAAAGTGGAGAACAGGAAGAGAGTGAAGGGGAAAGGGAGGAGTATAGGATAGGGGCACTAAAATGTAAAGGTCCTCACACAGCACTGGCTAGGGTCACATAAAGTGCATCTCAGAGCTGTACTGGCTCTCCAGTGACTTGCCAAGGGCAGCGCTGCTAGTGATCTGAAACAGCCCTGATATTCCAATGGCCCTGAACACCACTCAGCCAATGCACTGCAAACCAGAGCCACAGCCTCCAGGGACGTGCCCACTCAACTCTGCTAATGTAGCGCAGTACGGCCAGTTCCTGTACTGTTCCACTCATGGGCACCTGCACAGCCAATGCACCTCAGTGCACAGCTACAGCCCCTCTGGCCTTCCAGGCTCAGAGCTCCCATGTTGTTCTGTTAATGCAGTGCCAAGCCAGCCTAGAGCATCTCCGCTGTTCCAGCTCAGCCCCTACTCAAGGTACCAGCTGCTGTGAAGCAATCAAGCAAATGCTTGGGCAGGTTTGATCGGGGGAGGAAAGAGCGGGAAGCAGGCAAGTTCTTCTAAGACTCTGTTTTTAAGCGTCTAAGTAGTTCCATCCCGCTGTCTCAGGCCATGTTATTGCCATGCGGTATCAATGCTGTTGATGCAATGCAGAAGGAAGCAGGAGGAAATGGATTTGATATGCCAATTACCCACCAAGGGCTTGGAGTATCAGACGGCCTGTCAGTAACCATTTCACAAGGGGAAGTGCTTGCTTTGCCCTCACGTGGATTCCACCCCTGAATCATAACACCCAATGTGTTTCCAATGTTCAGAGCAGCAGGGGAACGGTGGGTGGGAACACCTGGTAGATTCAGTCAGCCCACGCTTCCCTCTGTTATCAACTGGATGGCGTCTCAGTGCTAGCTTTGCCGTATGCTGTATTGCCCACACGTCACCGTGAGTGGCTGAGAAAGCCTCTTAGAACAGGCACCACCTGGCTGGGTGGCCAGTTGTACTAGGCCTTCGAAATTAATCCCCTTGTCCCACGTCCCCCGCATACCGACCAATCTAGCTCCCACTGACGTCAGTGAAAAGACTCCTATCACCCTTCAGTGGCAATTGGACTGGGACTTAAGTCAGATCACTCAATTGTAGGTTTTCATAGCGATTCTGTTCGTCACTTGCGTGACGTTCGCCTACAGCAGGGTTCGGCATCTTTCAGCAGTGGTGTGCTGAGTCTTCATTTATTCAATCTCATTTAAGGTTTCGCGCACCAGTGATACATTTTAACATTTTTAGAAGGGTTCTTTCTATAAGTCTATAATATATAATTGAACTATTGTTCTATTAAAGTAAATAAGGTTTTTAAAATGTTTAAGAAGCTTCATTTAAAATTAAATTAAAATGCAGAGCCCCCCGGACCGGTGGCCAGGACCCTAGCAGTGTGAGTGCCACTGAAAATCAGCTTGCGTGCCGCCTTTGGCACATGTGCCATAGGTTTCCTACCCCTGACCTACAGCTTATAAACTCAGCCACCAGTATTATGCATGTACACTAGCTGATGATGCAAGATACAAGTCAAAGTATTGCATGGTGTCCACATGTTTTGCCTGGGGCAGGACCCTGTCATCATAGTTTTTAAATCAAGACTGGAGTTTCTTTTAAAAACTATGCTCTAGTTCACACAGGAATCATTTCAGGGAAGTTCTGTGGCCTGTGTTAGACAGGCGGTCAGCCTAAATGAGCACAGCGGTCTCTTCCGGCCTTGAAACCGAGGGTAAAGACTTTAGACATACAGACCTTGTGGTACTGCACGGATCAATGGTTTGACTCAGATCTTGTCTCCAACAAGGACTCATACTGTTGAGTTAGGAAGAGGCACAATCCCCACACTCCCACCGTGAAAGGCATCAGCCCAATTGTGCACTCCAATGTCACTGGGTATGGAAATATCTTCCTGACCTCAGCTGGGATTAGGTTTTATCCTGAGGCATGAAGACTGACAGACTTCATAATTTTTATCCTAACTAATGCAACTACAGAGATTATCTTCATTCAAATAAATGCTCAGTCCTTGCTGGGATCTTACCAAGCTGTTTATATTATAAATCTCCATATCCAGCAGCATCACGTTTCATAGACGGATTACAAATTAAAATTATTTCCTTTTTTATGCATTTCAAATGCAAAAATCAACTCCCATTACTCTTAATTTTTGTGCTAAAACGGAAGAGAGTTTTGCACTTGTCTCAGAAGAAGCCACAAAACCCCTTCACTGGCACATTGCTACACCTATGGATTGAGCTCATTATGGGCCTGATCCAAGGTCAGCTAAGTCACTCTGTTGACGTTTGGATTTAATCAATTCCACTTAAGTTTTGAAATGGCGCAATACGTTTTTCTGGACCCTCCCGCTCCCCTTTCATGGACTGGTGCCTCACCACATTCCTGGAAATGATGCGGGGAGGGGGCAGGGGTGTGTGGAGAGATCCCTAACAATAATTCACAGAATGGGAACCAAAACCGCTTGCTGAAGAAGAAATAACCAATTCCTCTTCATATGTTGAGAACAACGGAGACTTCGGTCCCAGCTTTTTGGGGCTTGTGCAAACCCTTACTCACAGGAGGAGTACGCTGGTGCAAGCAGCCTCACTGAGCTCCATAGACTTACCTGCAGGAGTAAGCGCTACTCTTGCGGGTAAGGGTTTGCAGGCTCAGGGTTGTGGATAAGAAGGATTTTGCATTTTAATAACTGCTTGTGAACCAGCTAAACAAAGGGCCTGATCCTTCAGAGCAGCCTCAAGAGCTGCTCAACACAATGCAGGATTGGGCCCAACATATCTTTAGCGTGATGCCATCAGTTCCATTATTTCCATACCTCCCCGATATGATCCACAGATTACGAGAGGCCAGACAGTGCTCATCGAGTCTGACTCCTGATTTAATCGTCTACTTAGGTTGAAAAATCTGTTGCTGGCTGGCTGAGTCAATCAAGCCAAGGCTTACAAAACACCAGCCTGGCTTTGTCTCTTCCTCTCCCGCTTTTCCATTAAAGGTACTTGGAGGTCACTGTTAATGTCGTCAATACAAGTGTCATGCCCCGGTCCCATTTGCAGTAGTGCCAACACTGTCCTGTCAGAACGGGGATGCTTTGCACAGGGGCAGCTGCAGGGCAAAAGAGAATCAGGCCCTTCCGACTAGGGACTGCCTTGAACCAATTCCTTGGACTTGTTAGAATTTGTAACAAAGGCTAGCCCCACTGTCTATCAGCTAGAAATTTGGTCAGGAAAGAAAAGCATACTGAAGTGGTTTCGCTCCTCACAGCTAAAATGATGGAAGAGAAACCATCCCAGTCAGTCTTAGATAAAGCCCAGCGTCAGGCCCAGGCATTCCCAGCTTGGGAGAAATGTGATTCAGACATCAGTGAGTCTGAATAAATATTAGCTCTAAGAGGCTTTACCACTCCCTCCCTCTCTTGAAGGGGTAGTGGGGCGGGGGGGCGGGGAACAGTCTGTGTGTGTTTTGTGTTGCAGAATCCTCTGTCAGCAGATGTTCAACAGCCATGTTTGCAATGTGGTCTTGGCTGTATATGTTGCTATCTGGATTCTCGCATTTGTGGGTCTATGCTTCTGATGTTGGTGCACCAAAAGCCGTCATGATCGAGACATGGGAGAATCATGCATGGAAGACACTGGAGTGTGAAGTAAACAATACCCTCGACATTGCTCCAAGTCCCACATGTGTCTCAGGGGAAAGCCTCCATCTTCTTGGACCCAGAGATGGATATAACCCCACTTCTGTGAGGTTAAAAGGTTTGAACAAAGTAAACATCACGGTCGGAATGAGTGGGGAAGAAACATGTATAATGGTTTGGATTGTAAATGATAGTCCACTTTGGCAGCTAAAGAATCCCAGAATGATTGGTGGAAACATCACTATCTTCATGGACACCATAATATCCCCTTCCCCTTTCGGGCCTGGAAGAGCAGATCTATTGGTGGGAGAAATTGGAAAATACTACCCAGATAAATTAGGTTGTCATAGGGTGGGAACAAACAAGCTGCTGTATAATTGTAACCAACTCAGGTGTGCGCAGCTGTGGACTGACCTGCCTGAGAAAAACAGCCCCTGGAAATGAAACAATCCAATTTAAATTAGAATATGCCGTCTACCTCACTGGGAAGCAGACAGATTTGGAAAAACCAGAATTGCACATAGTCACACCAGGAGGGGAATGGAAGATCCTCCTGTCCTGTTCTAACAGGAACCAGTGGCCGCTCAAAGAGGAGCTCCTATCTCCACGATGTGGAGAGCAGCATCAGCTGATCTGGTGAGCTAGTGAGGAAATCATCAACATGCAGGTTGGCATGACAGGAAAATGGCTTCTGTGAGGGCCTCATGGTTTAAAAAGCTGCAATGTTTGGGTTTTGAACCCACCAGTCACCAATTTAATCGGTCCATATGTTGTCCGAACCGATGTCAAAAAGCAATTGGTGACTGACCCTACTCACTCCCTCAAAAAGGTCATTCTAGACCTAAGTTTGACAAAGGTCTCAATGATAGAGCCCCAGTGGAAGCAATTTCTTCCGCCCTCATTTGAAGGTTGGAAAAATTGGATGGAAACACACAACATTCCCAAACCAGACAGTTCTAGTAGGGAATGTAGGAGGGTAAAAAGAGACTTATGTGGAGCAATTGGAACAGGAGGAGCAGTCCTTAACAGCATTAATGAGGAGGTGCTTGCAAACAAGATGAATGCAATGGGAACTCACATAAAAGATTTGGCTACACCTATCAGAGTATCATTTCAGCAATTAAGCTCTCTGCAGTCCCAAGTAGCAAATATCTTAGAGGAATAGGGAAAAACCCAAGAGGAAGACCATCGCCGCCTCTTGCAGGCTGTTGACACTCTGCAAGCTAACACTTCTTTAGCTATGGCATGTATGCAAATACAAGTATGGATGATTGATGTAGTAAAAGCTTTGATTCGTGATGGTATGAATGGGGTGATCCCAGTCGAAATTAGAAGCATCATTTGGAAAAATTCCACCCAAACTGAAAGAGTTACAAGCCTGGTGGAAAATGATAAATTTCACCTATAATCAAGAGTAGGAGGAAATCACGTTCTTTGTTTTGCTAATGCCCCAAGCAGAAATAAAATGGGTTTCTCCCATTGTGGCTTTAGGCCTCAATATTAATCAGACCGTAATGGAACCTATTGACCACAGAATGTGGGTAGTGAAAGATGATCAAAAATGGAAAACTGTAGAATTGGGAGCCTTTTTAGAGGAATCTGGAATTGAATATGAATGTAACAAAAATGCCCTCCAACCTCAGGATGTATGTTTGGAAGTAACTGAAGGAAAATGTCATTATGCTATTAACCCATTTATAAGTAACAATTCTGTGTTTGTGTATCTAGGAAATCATTGTGTATGTCTTAGGAGTTGGTGTCCTTCATTTCTTGTTAATTTCGTGCATAAAGTAAATCATAATCCTTATGAGAATAAATATTTTGTCATATTGTAGCCATTAGGGGATGTGATTTTAAATTTCATGTACCCAAATTGAAATATAGTCAGTTAAAAGTGTCTTATACTTTGTATTCTATTGTAAAACCTGTGCCCCTTGGAATGGACCTAACTGCTTTACAAACATTGCTTGTACACCCTGATTTGCAGAACCAGTTACATACTGCAAAACAGGAAGGGCGCAGAGTCATGGTTACCGTGCATCATAATGCCAATGAAATTAAACGGGTATTTGCAAGAATTGGCCAGGACCTGTCGCACCATTGGTGGGAAGTGTTATTGGGATGGGCCCAACTGGCACAGGCATCCTGAATTTGGCCCTACACCCCATCATAATGATGTTGGTATGCCAAATAGTAGTGGTTTTTGTTACCAGCCTAATGACATGCTGGACCTGGCGCAAAATCCGGCATTTGCAAGTCCCTCAACAGATGAGCCAGTGGTTACTGCCACCAGTACTCATACCCCAGGAAAGGAACATACTGAACTCATTGTCCCTCCCTTAAATGGGAAAGGAGGCTAAGGTGATCACTTGTCAATTACTGTGCTGGTGTGCTAAGTATGGGATGCCAACAAGAAGATACATTGCTCGGTCTTGGCTGAGAGCCTTGAGTTTTCGTTGGATCTCAACTCAGGTGCACCCAGAAAAGATGTGATAGCGATCATGTAAAGGCCCCCTTGTATAACAGGTGGCCTTTAAGGAGGGGAAACTGTACGGGGAGACTTCGGCAAACCAGTAAAGTGCCTAAAACCACTATGGCTTATTGTTAAAAAGCAACCTAGTCAGCAAGCTGTAAATTGATCATTCAGCAAACTCAGCTTGACCAAGGCAGGAGGGGGGGGGGGCTTTGGGTGCCACTGAAAGGGCAGCTTGACCTCGAGTCCTTCTGATAAGACTGTCTTGAAGTTGTTGATACATGCATTTTAAAAAGAGCAGGAATGCTTATTGGGGTCTCAGAGCTGCAGACTCTGGAAAACCCACACCTGGTTAATCAATAGTCAGAAGGAACCTCTTGCTTGAAACTGCTTACTTAACAAGGTTTCTTTAAGGGATATGTTATTCTATTACTAATGTATAAAGGGGAAAAACCTTGAGATAGTTGGACTCATTTGGGGACTCTCTTGGACACATCTTGCAGTCCCCACCGGCAGACGGAAGATTTGGCCACCAGAAGGCTGACGCTGTGTCACTCGAAAGCCACACTCAGCTTTGGTAATTATCAAGGGTTGGGGGTGTTTTACTAACTTGTTGCGGATGGATGTGTGCAAGTGCTTGAGACTAAGTAAAGTTTAGCTTTAAGCAAAAGCACTCATATTGTCCTGTTTGTGCCAGCCATCTATCGGTCGGACAGCTGTGTCTCCCCTGATTTATTTCCTGACATCTCCTTGCACAGACTAAAGTTACCAAGAGCTTTGGGTTGAAAGAACCCCAGGTAACAGTGCAACTCCCGCGGATCAAAGCAAGTTCAATATAACGCGGTAAGATTTTTTGGTTCCCAAGGACAGCGTTATATTGAGGCAGAGGTGTATCTGTTTACCTGTATTGTCCCCAGCAAACATCAGATCCTCGAATGAACTTCCCTTTTCAGACTCTTCTCCCATTTCAAATTGCAAGTTTACTATTTAAAATACAGCAGGGTTTGTTTCTAATTAAAATGTTCCATTTGAAAACAGGCTACAAGGCGAGAATAAAAGAGATGCTTAAGGGTGATGGAAACTAATGCAAACCAGGATTAATCCTACCATTATATTCTTCTGAATGCTGCAGATTGGATCTAGGGGAGTGGATCTTTAAGTAATAAGCCATCTTTTGTTGTACCGTATCTGCATCAAACTAGAATGTGTTACAGAATAGTCGCAGCACTGCAATTACCAGCTGCAAGAAGTGCCACCTACATCGAAAAGAGCCATCATATATTTGATCAAATATATTCCACATCAACGCTCAAACATGCATGGGAGAGACAATATAAAACTACCCCCATTTCTTACTGAAAATACGTGGCATGAATCCAGGTCTGTTGAATCCAGTGGAACCACTACAACCATGTGTCAAGGCAGACGACTAGACACGTGATGTGCTGCACAGAACTTTTATTTCTTTTACTTTTGAAATTCTCCCCCCTCTCCGCATTCAAATTTGTCTTCTTCTATTTAGTGAGCATTAAACATGCCCAATCCTCACGGATACTCAGTGCCTGTAACTCCCACTGAATTCAAAGAACAGGCCAGGCCAGGTCCATTGTAGTTCTATCAGTTTTGGACAGAGATGAAATTAACACGAGTCTATCAGCATTTCCAGAGTACCTGCTCACAACCAGTGAACATTTTGGGATTGGATCTTGCCTA
Source organism: Gopherus flavomarginatus (assembly GCF_025201925.1). Taxonomy (NCBI): domain Eukaryota; kingdom Metazoa; phylum Chordata; order Testudines; family Testudinidae; genus Gopherus; species Gopherus flavomarginatus. The sequence continues at coordinate 25,166,903 of NC_066631.1, read as the reverse complement.
CCCAACTGCAATTTGTACCCATTTCACAGCACTCGTGCAGACCAGCTAGTGCTGCTAATAGCAACTGGTCAAAAGAGTTTTTTTTGGGAGGGAGAGGGGAAATCCACTCTAATTCCACAGGTTTCTTAAAGGAATAATTTTTCATTTATTCAGATTTTTGTGAAATTTTGTTTTTAACCCCCATCTCTCCCCCACCCCCATTTCCATTCTGTACTGATGAGGGAGGGAGGGGAAAACACGTTATTTGTGGGTTTGACAAAAATCAAAGAGTGCGTTTGGCAGTTCTAGTGTAGAGCGTGGCGCTCCGCCCCTTTCCAGTGGTGGCTGGGCCACACAGAGGTTAGTGTATCTGCTACAGCTTCCCAGATACTTCAGTGGGAACTATTCAGCTAAAACCCTGGATAAAGCACAGCCTCCTTGGGGCTTCAGAACAGCCTTCAGCTCTGATCCAGTGCTTACCCTCAACATATCTCTGCAACCCTCTTCACCCCCCCACCCCCAAAACAAGGAGTAGCTGAGCTAGGAGCAAGGCTTTCTGAGGATGCAGCAGCCACTGCTCCCCTCGGCAAGTGGGACTAACCAATGGATCTGCAGACCAGTGCTCAGCACCTCTGGAAATCAGGCCCCTGAGGTCTAGAGCTGAAAATTTGGGAATGGAGGCACCCAAGATTAGTGAACAGTTTTGAAAATTGGGGCATTTTCTTTTTACTCTCCCAAGTGGAAGCTAATGAGACCCATCAGGTCTTGTTGCCAGGGCAAGTCCGCAGAACAGCCCTGCATCTCTGTGCAGGGGCTTAAAGCCTGGCATCTTCTACTGTCTTTGAAATTAAAGGAGAGTTTGCATGCAGAAGGGCTGGATGGCTGGGGTGTTTCTTGGTGCAAAGGATCATAGATCTAACAGACAAAATAAAGTCCAAGGCTTAACAAGTAAGTTGCAAAAATTTAAGCTAGGTGACTAGCAGGGTGTGAGGCTGTTACTTGAACCAAAATTGCCTCTTACGTGTCCTGGAATGAGAACAGAATTTCCAAAATCTCTCTGAGCTGTTTATTTCACACCCCGAACGTCTGGCTTGGTGTGTGAAGTGTTCACCCCAATGGACAGACCTGCCCAGACACGAACACACCACACCCACCCAGAGAACTCCTGGCAGAGGGAAACACCACCCAGCAGACAAACAAACAAGGGCAGGACGCAGCTGAAATTATGTTTGGAGCGACTTCTCCATTAATGAGCTGGAGATTGTTCAACTCTCCAGAGCTTTTATTTGGAGTCCATGTCATTTCCCATGGTAGTGGCACCTGGCATACAGTGGGAATGGCTGGGGAGCACAGTACGAGACAGGCTCATTACTGATGTTCCTGGGAGACTCCAGTAGTTCCGAGAGTTCATATGGGTTTGTTAAAATAAATAAAGTGAAGTAAATGAGTGATTTTTATTTTAACTAAGCCACTTTTTAAACTTCCAGAACAGAGCATATGAGTCCAAGCAGAGGGGATGCTTTTGTTTTTAGATAATAAGCTCTTTGGGGCAAGGATGATCTTTTCATTGTGTGTTTGTACAGCAGGACACAGATCCATGATAGAAGCCTCTAGCCGCTGCTACAATACATTATGTCACTCTTCTTAGTTAAGCACGGTTGATATGCTCAGTCCCATATGAGAGACACAGAAAGACAGCTCCTCCCCTGGCCTAGAAGATGTAATGCACTGGATAGCCCAGGAGGGACGTATCAGAGTACACGGAGTCTGGGTGTGGATCGGATTCTAACTAAGTTTCCGGTTCGAGTAAGCTGTAGCTCACGAAAGCTCACGCTGAAATAAATGTTAGTCTCTAAGGTGCCACAAGTACTCCTGTTCTTTTTGTCTAGCTAATGACAACACACTGAAAGCGACAGCAACGACTTAGGCATTTTCACATTTGCGATCAGGAGGTGCACTGCTCTTCTTGGCCTTCCCAACAAACTGTTGGCCGAAGGCAGCATTAGACTAATCAGCTGTAATTAATTTCAGATTTCAGCGTGCCCTCTTATAAAATGACCCCTTGCTTTTTAAACTTCAGAGGGAAAGCAGCTATTTTTCAAAGAAAGAGTTGACGGGCCCTGGAGCATGAAGACTGTCTTCTTTCAGATTCAAAAGAAAGTGATCAGAGTGCAAACTGGCCAGTAGTGTTTCTTCCCAGCTACTTAATGCAGCTTTGTTTCCAAAGCTATTTCTACCAAGTGAATCAACTACACAAAAGAAGTGGACTGAAGACTAGCGTGGCCAAGAATTTAACAGGATGAAGGAAACAAAATGCACACTGAGATCTTTGTTCTGCTAAAAGACAGCAACCAAAACATCACAGTGCAGGGAGCTTGTCACGGACCGGGCATTTCCCCTTTGATTGTACCGCTGGGTCCATATGGCCTAGGATGTAAGGGCCATGCACGCTCCATGGTTTAACGAGCCTCAGCAATATCACGCTGCCACAATTGCAGACATTTAAAGGTACATAATAAATCGCTGGCTACACACATGGAAAAGCTTTAATTGTGGGGACAAGAAACAATCCTGCTGACGGCATGTAGGTTTAATTTAGGCTGAGATTGCAGACAGGGGTGCTCTGAGCTGGCAGGGGGTCAGATGGCAAACCAAGAACAGGCCCCTGTTTGTGTTGGCTCCAGCTCTGTGCCCAACTTCTCAAATCCCTCTGTATGAACAGAAACGAGCACTGTTCTCCCACCTCCCATTGGTGGGCAGGCAGTGGGACACGTTTTACGCTCGCTTCACTTTAATCGGACCTGTTCAGCCAGCAGAAACGAGACAATGCTCTTCCATGTTTAAGACAGGCTTTTTAGAAACAATGCCCCCTATAAAAAGAGGATTAAAAAACCCAGCAAGAGGATTTTGCAGGTGAGCTGCTGCCATGTAGAATGTGGAACGGAGCCTGCACGTGACAATGAAGGGGAGTTAGCAATGGATCATTATCAGGCTAGAGCATGAGGCACCAGTCGCTCTCAGGGCCCATTGTGCTGGGCACTGTACACACACAGCAAGAGACAGTCCCTGCCCTGAAGAGCGGACAGTCTAAACAAAGGGAGGGAAACTGAGGAGGAACGTGACTTGCCCTTGATCACCCAGCAGGCCAGCGGTAGAGCTGGGAATAAGGCTCCCATCTCCCTGTACAGTGGTCTATCCAGGGCACCATGCTACATCTCCTAAATGAGCATCATCAGAGAGAATAAAGCACTTCAGTAACATTTTATGTTCATAGCAGCATAGCGTGGGGCAGCTACAGCCTGAAGAAATAGGAGACATGCTCCTCTGAGCCCTTGGCCCTGCTGCAACCCAGGAGCGGAACAGCTCCAGGCTTGAGGACAGGTGTCTGCTTTTAAAAATACCATGTGTCTTGCAAACGTTAACAGACAACTTGACATTTCAAAGGGCTGGATGACACTGGGCATGTTAATGGCTGAAGGCTACTGTAGGATTTCAGTGCTTTCAGGGGCCCTGCCAGCAATGTGTTTGATGACTTAGCATTCAGATATGCCAGTCTGAGGGGAGGGATATTTAGCCTTTAAATTAACTGAACCCTGACCAACACTTCAGCTTTTTTAGGTGGGGGTGGGAGGAGTTGGCCAGTGAACCCTCTCAGAGCATGGTGGATGGGTAAGAGGAAACCAGCAGCATTTGGGGCCTGATCTAAAGCCCATTGAAGTCATTGGACAGCATTCCCCTGCTGTCAAAAGGCTTTGTTTAGTATGGCCCTGATCGAAATCCCCTTTTCTGCTGTATGGTACGGTGTGTTCATTTCTGGTCAGGAGAATGACACTGGTCTCCAAGGGGCAATTAGTGGGACAACAGGGAACGGAGAGCCAGCTCTCCTGCGTTCTAGTCCAAGACCTGCCACTGACAGGCTCTAGCCAGATCTACACTTGGCCAGTATAGCTTTACCAACGGACGGTACCAGCAGAGTACTCCTGGTGTGGATGCAGTGTTTTCCAGTGAAGCCTGGCTTTTGCTAGCACAGCTTGCTCCAGCCAGAAAGGGAAATAAACTCTACTGGCAGAAGTGTGCTAGTCTTGTCAGTATAACTGTGTCTACATTAGGGGCTTTGGCTAGCACAGCTATGTTTGGTCAGTCAGCAATGATGTGTCTTCACTGCCTGTTGCACACAGCTACTCCAGCAGACGTCTGTAGTGTAGAGCTGGCTTCTATGACCTCAGAGAATTCACTTGACCTCTCTGTGACTAAGGTCAGACCTATACTAGGAACTTCTGCTGGCATAGCACTGTTGGTTTGGGATGTGATTTTTTGCGACATGTGTGCACCAGCAAATGCCCTAACAGATGCGGTTAGACACTCTTGCACATATAGCTTATTTTGCTTCTCAAACAGATAATCGTTATCGTGGCAAAAGCTGCTTCTCCAAAGCTTTTCTAGTGTACACCTGGCCTGAGGTTGCTAATCTGTTTAGTGGGTTTCCTTCCCTCATTGGGGTTTTGGTAAGATACTTTACGATAAAGGGGTGCTCCAGAAGTGTTATTAATTAACAAGCCACTTACACGGAGTGCCCACCACATTGCCTCATGCCATTAATTTAAGTCCTTCAGGATCACTCCTCTCCAGCAGTATGTCAGATCAATTGGGATGGATGGAGTAGCTTTTGCATAATTTATGGTTAGTTGTCAGAGAGAAATATGGCATTAATCTAGAAGTAGCTTAACAAAAAAAAAAAAAAAGATTGGCACCCAAGCCAAAATCCTGGATCCAAACACTTGCATAATTTAGATCCTGATCTGAATCCAGATCTGGACTTTGCAGACGGCTCCCTTTCTCAATACCCGATTGAGCCAAAAACCCACTTCTGAACCCCTCTGGACTTTGCAGCAGTTTGGATCTGGATGTAAACATTGTAAATACCCCCCCCGCCCCGCCCTCATATTCCTGAGCCAGAATCTCTCCTCAACCAAACTACAGGAGATGGAAGAGCCTTTTGGCATTGCTGAGCACACAAAACAAATATTGCTTTCTGTAGAATCCTAAAACAATTGAAATAATTAGCAAAGCGGCATCTTGAGCCAGCTACACAGCTTCAGTCATCATAACCCTTTGCATATGCTTTTTAAGTTCCCCTCGATTTAAGTTTGCTGCATAGCTCCCTTCTGATGCCAAAAGGCCTTGCAGGCAGAAATATGTAGTTTGTCTTTCACAGAAGCATAGTGGGTAACGCAGTCATCAGATTTCCCCATTGCACAGCCGTTGCCCATTAGGGTCTCTGGGCTCTTATTTCAAAGATTGCTGGAAATTGGTGGGAACACAGTGGTTACCATTAAAAGACATTTGCCTTGGGGTGGCCAACATTTCAACCTGTTTAGCACTGTAATATCACAGCTGTTCGCCTTTAGTTTCATACCAGAAAGCTAAAGGTCTTATCAAAATAAGAGAGGTTCCCCCCCGCACTGCAATCACATTTTCAATGCTCCAGTTTGGCATTAAGACTGGGGCGAGTCTTGTGTGGATTGTCTGGGGCCCACCTAGCGGGGGGCTGGGGGTGGGGGGTTAAGGGAGGCTGGAAAATTCTAAAACAGCAATGCAAGAGAAATGATAAACAAACGGGGCTGGGTTTTTTTGCTCATTTGTTGTTTATTACCTTTCAAATTCAAAACAGCCTTGCCTTCTTGTGAGTCAGTTACCCAAGGCAGCTTGGTAAATGCATCTATTCCTAAGAGGAGGATTGGATTTCCCTTGACCTGATGGTTCACGCATCAAGCTGTGTACTTTGTGGAACACATGCTTGCTGGGGGAGAACAACTGCCTGGGAGAGCACCCCATTTCTCAGGGCTGGCCAAACCCCCGCTGCTGCTGGGTACTTCTAATTGCTGTGCTGATGTGTGCTCTGTCTGGATCCTACACCAGTGTTGTGTAGCAGAGCTCCCCCAGCCCCAGGGCCAGGCGTGGGGAGAGGAGGCAGAGGAGCAGACTTGCACACTTGCCCGCAGCACCTAAGGGCTGGAACTAGGAGTGCTGGGGGTGGTGCCGCACTCCCCTGGCTTGAAGTGGTTTCCATCCTATACCAGGTTTACAGTTTGGTTCAATGGCTCTCGGCACCCCCACTATGCAAATTGTTCCAGCACCCCTGCCTTGCTGAAAGCCCCCTATGTGCTGTGGTGTAACAGGGCCATAAGCACACTAGTGCATCCGCGTTTGTGGCCCTTCTAGTCAGGGAGGCCCCTTTGGGAGAAGCTCACTGGCTCTCCGAGTTTGGATCCCTGGTAGAGAAACATTCCATGGATAGAGGAACGGGGCCCCATTTACCATATGTATTTGTGTAGAAGCCAAATTTCAGGCAAAATTTCCAACCAGCTCACATACACATGCCAAACCCCCCGCAGAGAAATGCTCCTAAGCTCCCCTGCTCCAGTGTCTCATCTGTGCCTGCCCAGAGCTCCAGGGAAGAGAAGTGCTGGGCTCCCTGGCCAGAACACGCAGCTACACCCCTGCTACCAAATGTACCTGAGCTCCTGCTACAGCCCCCCACCCCACCCCATGGGACTGGGTTGATCTGCATCGGGGTATGTTTTTAAGTGGAAATGAATGGGGTTGCTGTCCATGCTAGTCAAGGTAGGCCCAAAATTTTAAACCTGTTTCCTAAAGAAGACTGGTCTGCAAGTCACGTCAGGGGGAAGAGAGAGGTCTCCTGTCTCCCTATTCCAGGGAAAAAGCAAAAGGCTCCTTGACTGAGTTTTTAGGTCAAGTTTCTGCTTTAATACAAAAGGGGACATAATCCGAGCATGGACCTGATTTTACGAAGCACTCACGCCACCAATGCCTCTGGAAACCCCCCCCCCACGCGCCCCAAAACAGGCTCTATATTGTTAAGTTAAATAATGACTAGAAGGCTGCAGTGTACCACCACTTAATTTCTTAGACCTTGGAATGATAAGATACAAGACTCCCCAAAACAGAGACACACAAAGCAGGCTGCTCCTTAACAGAGAGGCACAACTCTCTCCACCTTACTCTAGCCTAGTTGGCTGTAAAGTGACAGACAGTACTGGCACGTGACACTTCCCTACAGAGCCCCATGCCTGCAAGCAGGACCAAGAAAACCTCTGAGAATTTAAAGCGATAGATCACAATTTTAATTAACACTGTTTTCAATATACCACACACCTCAACACCAGTGGTCAGACATTCTATGTATGCTGCATGCACAGTTACTGTATGTCTACGGGCTCAGCCCCAGGGTTAATAATCTTGCTTAAGAAACTGCCAGACAACAAGACCTCAGTGTTGCCTGCAGAATAAACCCTTAGTTTTCTGCTAAACTTTAGAGGATTTTTTTTGTTTGTTTCTCTTAACAGGCTGGTTAACTGCAACCCAAACATAAAAGACTGTATGTTCCGAACACATAAATCTGCTCATGGCGTCTCCGGCAAATCTCTTGATCAGCACTTTCCTCTCTTTGCTCTTTATTTACTCAGGTGTAACATAGCCATTATGCCTGCTAGGAGAAAGCAGCCAGACCTGGATGGGCTAGAAACACTGGGCCAGGACAGATGCCCCTAGTAAATAGCTGGCGTAATATCCTGCCCTGGGTAGGAGCATGGAGGAAGCATAGAGGTTGAAACCATATGAGGGTTCAATGAGCTGGGGACAGAGCAGGGCAGAAAGCACATGGCAGTGGGCTCAGAGGAGCAGCTGGAACCCCTCGCTAGCACATCCTGTCTACATGCTAGCCAGCCGGGGCCTGGATCATTTTCCCCAGCTTCTGCTTTGGGCTAGAATGTGTCAGTAGGCACAATGGCATGTGTTTCCCCCCTCCTTGTGCTAAATCAGATCCCGGCTTCTCTTGTGCGCGGGGCTGTCATGGGACAGTTCCCCTCACTTCAAGCCCCATTTCATGGGCTGCAAGCAACGCTCCTCTATCCCATAGAGGCCAACAGTGCAGCATCCTAGCCACACCAGATATTTACCGTGGGAATGTGCCTTTTTATTCTGAACGGGAGAATCTGTTGTATTTAAGACACAACAAAAGGGAGGTAAAATTGTTACACTTTTTAATGTCTTTGCCCCTTTGGTTTATTATGCTGGGATGCCAAGTGCTACAAGTTAACAATACACGGCACTTACACCACCTACAAATCCCTGTGGGCTTGTCCAGCTGGGACAATGTGCTTTAGGATTCCCATCTGTGAGGACACAAGGTGCAGCTGGTTCACAACTACGGACCAACATGTTTCCATGTTCAAGGATGATGGGCTACATGGAAGCACACGGCATGGGTCCTCTGTGCAGCTGCTGGAGATTTGTGGGCTTGGAGTCTCATGGTGATGGGGCCACAGAGATACCTAGAGAGATTCATAGAGTTTAAGGCCAGAAGGGAACGTTACATTATCTGGACGGACCTGCGTATCACCGACCACATAATTTTACCCAGTTACTCCAGTACGGAGCCCAACTGTTGGATGTTGGTAAAGCATCTCTTCCAGAAAGGCATCCAGGCTTGATCTGAAGCCTTCCAGAGATGGAGAAACTACCACCATTTTCCTTGATGACAGATAGGAGCTCCAGCTCCTGTCACCCCCACTTCCGTATTCAACCCCTGCAGAACCCAAGGTGGCCTTCCTGACTGGTGATGTGGTGGTGGTGGGGGGCAGATGGAGAGAACATCCCTAGCTCACAAGGAGCCATGGAGTTTGACCATTATTGGATTTGTTCCCCTCCACTTCAGCGCAGTACAGGAGCACGTGGACTTTTGTTATTTGTCTGAATTGAGGGGTTTCCACTTTTCCCTTGGGAATGTGTGTCTATTGGTTCAGACTATGAGCAAGCCCTACAGACTATCGACTCAAAGGATGCACAGGAGCCGACACTGCAGTCATCTGCTAGGCTTCACGCCAGCCTTCCAACGCCAACAGTGCCATGCACGGTGCCTCCTCTTTCTAACCTTGCCACATGAGACTTATGCTTCACAGGAAGACAGGCTTTGGATCATGGAAGAGCTCCTCACAAGAGATCAGCTCACACAGTTCTTAATGAGCCTGGGTGCTCCTCTACCTTAAGGAGCAGTCATGGTCATTTCTGGACGTGCTCACGAATACTGCAGTCAGCGAGGCTGCATAATCTCACAGGGAAGAGGATGGAGGGCAACGTTTACAAACAACAGAGGCATTAGCCAAGTAACTGTCTGGCCAACTTAGGACACCTTAAAGGGGCCTGCTATTCCACAAGAGCTGAGCTCTCACCCTCTGAAACAGCCAAGCCCCTTTAAAAGGCACCTCAAAGTTGGGCACCCAAAAATCATGAACAACTTTTGGCAATTTTGGTCCTAAATCCATATTCATGGGCCTAAAGAACCAGCTTGTTATGCAGCCTCATAACCCCATCGGCTCCACAAAGTAGATGAAGTCTCCACAGCCAAGCCAAAGGCCACAGGATTAAGTAACATGACAGCAGCTCCTGACTTCAGGGATGTTCAGCAGGGATTTGCTCTAAGCTCATTGTAATCTCTTGCTGTCGTGTTCCAACAATGCTTAACACTCATCGCACATTTTTTTTTTTTTTTACAAGGGGCAGAACACGAATTTGTTGTTGCTGAACAGAGACCATTGTCAGAGGTTGTTTCACCAATAACCTGTCAACTGCTAGGTTATCCCAAACAGGAACACAGCAGGGCAACCCTTAAAAGCTAGGTGGGTATCAAAGCCAACTATATAGAGAGAGCCTCACAAAAATAGGGCTCTGTAAGACCGCTTTAGGCAGTGGCCTGTTAGCAGTTACTGGACAACTTCATCTTTTACCAAGGGGTTTATAACCTGGCCATTAAAACAAACACACACAAAACATGCTCTATTCATCAGAGTTGAGCTGAATTTAAGTAGGAAGGAAAAAGGATGTAGGGGCAGGGCAAGAGGGAATCAACCCCCCGAACAGATCTGGCCGTCAAATATTTGGGCAGGAAAAAAAAAATTGGACCACCAGAATAAAAAGAGAAGAACAATATGCTCCCCTGCTGGTTCAATGAGATTCGAGATTAAGGAGGATCCATTACACATAGGAGCACCAACATCACGCTATGTATTACCGCTACATTTTTGGCTGGATCTTATCTGTGCCCCCAGGAATAGCCTCCACAATAACCACAGCCTTGCGAGAACTTGCAGGAGCAGAGGTCTGTATGTGAGCAATGCATTTGGATCGAAAGTGCTCAGAGCAGACTTGTAAATGGGTGTGAGCTAGCAGGGTTGCATAGATTGGTTCATTTTCACTCCCCCACTCTCAGTAAAAGACTGTTTTGGTGTTAATAAAGTTTCCAAACAAACTACGGGTTACAATTCATCCCTTTTCCTTCCTCTCCATTATCAGCTCAGTTGGACAATGAAAATTGATGTCATCAGTGGAGACCTCAATGAGGCAGGGGAGGGGGAAGAGAGGTATTTAAAAAAGTCTTGTATCAAGTGCTTTTCTTTACTTTGTTTATCTTTACAGTCAGACTGGCAAAGTTGGTGACCTGCATCAGAGGAGATTATCGTAAGAATAATGCAGTGAAGTTCAGAAATGTGAGAGTTCCCCCAGTCCTCATAAGACTAGAGTATTATCACCCCTCTGCTCAGTGTTGGAAGATTTTGGGGCCTTGCAGCTCATTTCCCTGTTGGAGGAGAAATCATTGATGTATAGTCAGAATATTGTTTGTGTGTGTAGTGTTTATTTACAGTGTGTACACTAGTCCTTGAACTGAGGTGGTCACAAATGGCACAGCACCAGTCCTCACTTGCATGGTTTGCAGCCCAAACCCAGTGTCCAGTCCCCAGGAAGTACCTCTGCACCAAGAATTTCTTCTAGTAGAAACAACAAGCAGAGAGCGAACCCTTGCTGTCTGCTAGAGCTCCCGACAAAGAATCTAAACCATCCACCACAAAAAACAAACAACCCCCCCACTCTCAAACCACCAATACAGCATTTCTTCAAAGACTGCGCACTGCTCGCATGATATGCAAAAAGATGAATGAGACTATGTGCATCAGCGCCACCCAGCAATTCCGCCCCCCCCCCAATAACAATATCCCACTTGCACCACAGTTATTCCCGTCTGGAGCTACAACCATGTCCCAGATATCTGCTGTAGAGTTACTTTCCATCTGTGTTCCTTTTCTGTTTGGATTTAAGACTAAAGCTGTGTAGACAATGATCCGTGTTGCAAAGATGGGTATTGTAAAGTGTCCCTTGGGCATCATGAGATCATGTTGGCAAAAACTGCTTGACTGATGTTAACTGAAGATGTGGCCTTTAGCACCCCAAAGGAAACTAACCCATCCACTCACCCTGGGCTCCTAAAGATATAAGCTATTGTATGGATTGAATTAGTTGTCAGAGCACAGATAGCAGCATAGATATTTTGTCACTTACTTCAGAGACTTCATACCCACTTCCACAGGTCTGCTCCTGCTCCCATTGAAGTTCTGGCTCCATTTGCTCTCCTGGTGGAGTTGGCAATGGATTTTCAGGATACATTTTGTACAGCTAGGGATCAGGTGTGGGCAATCTGGCCACACAGACATGCAGAAGGACCCAAACAGGCGTGTTTCACTGCCACCCAGTGGGATGTCACCCTTTACTCACACTTGGAACTTAGCAATGAGCTTGCAGGCCCTAGAGACAGCAGTAGAAGCTCTGGTTCAGACTAGAGATGTGCCTTAGCCACAGAGTTGAGACTTGAATCTGAGCTTCCCACAGCCTGAAGGGGGTTCACACCCACAGGTGCTGGAACTAGGGATGCTGCTGCACCCCCTGTTTAAAGTAGTTCCCATCATATATAGGGTTTACAGTTGGGTTCAATGGCTCTCTGCACCCCCACTTTATATATTGTTCCAGCACCGCTGTTCACACCTGGTGTTCCCCTTCAGAGCCATCCTATGTGGGGGTTGGATCTGCAGCTCCATTCTAGACCCATTTCTAATTTGATTCAGCAAGTTTCCTAAGAATGCATTTCTTGCAGTACTTCGGACATAACCAAAACCAGAACAGCTTCTCTTAACATCTAATTGGTCTCCCATTGAAGAGCCATAATGCTTTCAATTAAGAGGTGGATCAGGCCCCTTTATCATTCCATCATGTCTCTCAGAAAGAACTAGGGGTTTGGGAGAGTTATTTAAACTATGTGAACCAGAGGGGGGGGGAGGAAAAAAAAAAAAAAAAAAAAAAAAAAAAAAAAAAAAAAGGACTCTAGTCACTGTTTGGGCCCTTTTTCTTATCCTAACTTTTCTGCTCTCCCTCTGCGGAAACACTTCACAGATGTTCTACCAGCTGCGGAAGTTCTCTCTTAATGCTACATTTTTAAAAATAAAAAGGTTTAAACCACAACAAACAACATTCCAGTAACTTGGCAAGTCCAATTTAAACCCATCAAAGCAAGGAAAACTCACGTTAGGAGGGGCTGTGGCTTCCTTCTTAACTCTGCCCTTTGTGCCTGGGTGTGCAGCAGGACTATTTCCCAAGAGCGGGTGGCTTGCACAGAAACATTGCTGCCTGGACATGGAGTCCACTGGCTTGGAGAGTCAGCAGGTCGCACCAAGCAGCTAGCATTACTGGAGCACAGTGTGGTTTCTTTCCAGTTCTTTTCTTCACTGCCACATCCCCTGTGGGAAAGGATCTACTTTTATGCTCATCTAACTTGAAGGGACTAGTGTTAGAATGGGGTCTTTTCAGCTTTCCCGTGCTACGGCCAATTGTTTCTCTGCGACTTGTGTCTAATTAGAGGCAATCATTTTTTGGTTCAGAGGCCTTCTTGCTTGTCAAGGAGAAGAGGCTCTTAATCCTCTGTGCCAAAAGAATACGCGACTGCGAGGAGTAGGTCACAGACATAGGATTATGATGGAGACTGGTGGGGGAAAGCCTTTTGCACACATAAGAAGGTAGGAACTATTGATCCAGAGGCAGGAACCAGGAAAGAAACCCTGCAAAGCAGATTAGCCACGTGAACACACAAAGCCTACAGTAAGACCACCACCACATGACTGAAATCCCTGGGTGAAGTAACATTAACACATCTTTTGTGGAAGAAGTGTCATCAGCATCTCTGATAAAAATCTGAGCTGGAGGAAACCAAGGAAATTCTTATACCACTTTCATGGTGAGAACTCCAAACGAGTCACAAAAGATAAAGTCAAATTGATAAAGGTGGATGAGGCTTTTTTTGGGGGGGTGGGGTTGGGGGTGGGGGGAGGGGAAATCACATTTTCCAGTGTCTTACAGCACCCATGGGAGAGCAACCTACTATTCATTTATTTAAAAAAAATGGAAAGAAAAATAAAATAAATTTCTTGTTCAGAGTCTTATTCTTTGTAAGTATCCAGAGCCCACAATGATGGGCACATTTTCAGCTAATACAGCCCTGTGATTTATTCATAGCAAGTCATTTAAAAGTGGACAAATTTAGGCACTGTCCTGGCCAAATCCCATATGGCTGTAATTACATGCAATCTATCTAAACTCCCCCTTCAAATAGGTACAGCATTATTCTTCACTTCCTGCTCTAAACTGTTGAGTAGTTTTGCTGTGCACCGTTGAACAGCTGCTGTGTTCTCCCCCAGAAGTGGCTGCATTTCATCATTTTTAAAAAGTGCTGTATTATTGTGGCTAGATGGGAGGGAGAGGAAGAAGCACCTATATGTCCTAAGTCTACCCTGACAGGGCATTGTGAGGGTTAATTCCTGTTTGGGAAATGCTCTGAGCGTTTGGCACAGTTCAAATTTTACAAACCTCATTTTAAAAAAACCCCCTTAGACTTCTCCCACACTGCTGCAGGACAGATTTTCCTGAGTATGGTGCCATAGATGCAGCCATGTAGAATGTAACAAGTCCAGCGTGTACATCGAAGGACGTGAGAGGCACTTGAAACTTTGGTATCTGGACAGGCTGCAAGCAGAAATATTAAGTTACAGACACAAACTGTAAATAGACAGACTGCGGCGGGAGCCCTCCCCTCCAGACAGGGAAGGTCAGTTATGCTTTGTCAGTGCTCAGGGGGATTGGAAGTGAAGCTCTGCAGGGATGACCCGCATAGCACTACTGCTGCTGCCAAATGTGAAGAAGGCTGTCAATGAGGAAGAGAACTGTTCTAAATGGGTAACTCCCTGGACAAGCTAGGGAACTATTTATAGCAAGCTTGAACTCAGCTATTGGCTAAACCCACTGTGTTACTCTGCAGATGCGGAGGAATAAACTAACCCATCTTTGGGATGGCCGGTAAATGCACCGTGGCTGAAGTGTGTTCAGAGTTCTGCCGCAGAAGCCAGGGATGGGAAGGAGGTAGGGGGGCGTTTGGCCCACTAATGCCATAAAAGGACTCTTCCCTAGTGCGGATTCTCTAGGATTTGCCCAGTGCAGTTTTCAATGAGCAAGGCTGGTGGTGGAGCTTGTTTGAAATGCTGAGCTGGATGGCTGGAGGGGAGGGGAAATGCCGCAGATTGTTTTGGAAGACACATTGCTAAAGTGCCTGCTCAGAGACAGCTGCCAGGCTGTAAGCACTTCAGGACAGGGACTGTCTCCTTTTGTGCCTTGTCCAATGCCCAATACCTCTGCACTTAAGGACAGCAATGCTTAGCAGCATTGCCTAGGGGCTAGAGCACTAGCCTAGGACTCAGGAGACCTGGGTTCAACTCTGGTTCTGCCACTGGCCTGCTGTGTGACTTTGGGCAAGTCCCATCCCCACTCTGTGCTTCAGTTTCCCCACCTGTAAAATGGGGACAATGATCTTGGCCTCCTCTGTAAAATGCTTTGAAACTTTCCGATGAAAAGTGCTGTGTAAGAGCAGTGCTGTGTAATAACTTTGCTCTGCATGGCCAGTATGGTGCTGCTCTGCACAGACATTCAGATACAGACACGGATATGCAGATCTTTCCATCCTAACACATACCCCTCTCCCCAAAATGGGGCCAAATTCCCCATCTACACTATTCCCATGTTTATCCAACCCTCCACTGGACTGGCCCCTCATGGACTCATACATATGTTTCTACCACCCTAACTCAGCAGCAAGAGAGAACCACATTATGAGCCCATTCAAGATTCCCTCCCACATCAGTCTCCCGTCACATCCCTCCTCGGCCAGCAGGCTCTGCTGCACCAACAGAGCAACGTCACTCCTCTCCACCTGCCAAGAAGGCCAGTCTCCTGCCCTCTGCTTCCCCATGCCCCTGCAAAGCCCAGAGGTGAGGGGACCTTCTCCCTACCTCATGGAAGTGACCATTTTGGAGCATTGAGAGCATCTGAAGGCAGGAAGAGGTTTTCATGGGAATAGTTTTGTAACCTTAACTGTAGCATGTGCTACCAGGAGCCTTCTCTAGTACATGGACTAAAGCGATTGTTATGGGCGTCCGCCTAACAAGCATTTCCGCTCAGGGCAGTGGTGGGGGAAGCACTATCTTGTAGTGAACGCAGAGTAGAAGAAATCAATAGACACGGTTACTACTCCCAGTTCTGCCACAGAAGTCTAATGCTTCTCCATGCCTCAGTTCCCCCACCCGTAAAACATCGCAGGGGTGTTGCGAGGCCAAATTCATTCACAGCTACAAAGTGAGCGGACCTCCTCAGGTGGGCGGTCTATAGAAGTAGCCAAGCTGGATTATTTCAGAACCCTTGGAATGGTTTTCATTCAGACCTTAGTTTTTAAGTGCTGTCACCTATGTCAGTTACAAGCTATGTGAGAGGGGAGAACCCCCCAGAAGAAATCCTATGGAATCATTCACAGCCCTCCCAGCTGGACAGACATTTTTAAACTCAGGGAGGCACAAAGGATGCTCTTCTGCCCTGCCCTGGCCCCCGTCAGGTCAGTGTGGTGTGAGGACATTCAAATGTTTGTAGCTCCGTTTATGGGTTTGGGGACTGGCAGATGCAGAAGCTGAAGCTTGGCACCACCAGCTAAGTCAGGCTGTAAAAGGACAGTGCTGGCGGCAGTTTTCCCGGCCTCATAGCTGAGCTGGGTTAGTACTGGGAGGCCAGCTTTAAAGCTCAGCACTTGGAATTTAGTCCCATCTTCGATACTGCGCCAGCATCACGAACGGGCTTGGGGCAGCCTGGTGCCCTTTCATCTGCTCAGTGTGTTGTGGGACGGGTCAGACTGGGGTGGGAATGTAACACTGCAACATGTTGTATACACCAGCTCTGTTCTTTAGCACAGAGTTCCTTTTGGACCAATATTTTCGGTATTAAATCCAGGCATGAGCCACGAAGAATTCAGCTTGATTTTCACATTCCAGGTGGAGATTTCAGGAGTGACAGGCAGGAAGAACAACATTGCTTCCACTGCAAGCTCTCTGGGGCAGGGACCATCTTTTTCTGCTGTGTTTGTACCTTAGAAACCCTAACCCTAGGGCGGGAAGCCCTCCCCATAGGAACCCTAACACTAGCTCCAGGAGCCCTACCCTTAGCAACACTAACCCTAGGGCTGAATCTGCATCGCTATAGTTTCATTGTAGAGCTTGTATCAATGGCTGTATGAACAATTGGTGTCTTAAACAGAGGAGCTGCAGAAAACCCGGTAGAGATGGCCAACCCATGGGCTGGTCAAAGCCATTTCTCTTATTGTATTTAATACACACACACCCCCTCTCTTCCACTCATATTTTATTCTTCTCTCAGCTTTCATGGTGGTCACTGCACTGACTAACCACACGTTGGCAATGAAGTGACAAGCCCTGGTCATAGCACCACAAAGGGTGTCTATACTACTACCCGCTGGATTGGCAGGCGGGGATCGATCCAGCGGTTGTCGATTTATCGCCTCTAGTCTAGATGCGATAAATCGACCCCTGAGCACTCTCCTGTCGACTCCTGCACTCCACCACCTCGAGGGGCGCAGGCAAAGTCAATGGGGAAGCAGCAGCAGCTGACTCACAGCAGTGAAGACACTGTGGTCAGTAGGTCTAAGTATGTCGACTTCTAAGTTGCGTAACTTAGATTGATTCCCCCCGCCCCCCCACAGTGTAGACCAGGGCAAAGCCTGGCTTGAGAAGCATCTGCCATCCCTGGCTCCATCAGGCACCATCACTCTACACAGCACACAGGTTTACATTAAACTTCCACGCACAGTACTCCTCCCACACAAGAACAAAGGGGATCTGAGAAAACCATGGCTGTAAGCAGCCCCTTTCTTAGCATTTAGGAGACGCTTCCCTTACAATACTTGAACTACTACAACGATCACCCTCAATATAACAACAACATCACTTCTGTCAAAGGCTGTGTTTTGTGGAATATTATGGTGCTATTTCCCAGGGCTAACCTGAGAATCTGGTTCCACACCACCTCGTATTTCATGTCCACATGAGCTCCTAGCCTGGCCATACCTGCTGGCCGAGACAGTTAACAGAATTCCATCAAGGTGATCAGGCTGTTCCCCCTCCCCACATTCTAGGAATAGACTTCCAGAACACAGAGCCCCTCTGGGCTAGCAGCAAAGCAACTAGCTTCATCTCATCACGCATGGGATGGGATCTGAGTTACTATAGAGAATTCTTTCCTGGGTGCTGGCTGGTGAGTCTTGCCCACATGCTCAGGGTTTAACTGATTGACATATTTGGGGTCGGGAAGGAATTTTCCTCCAGGGCAGATTGGCAGAGGCCCTGGAGTTTTTTCGCCTTCTTCTACAGCGTGGGGCATGGGTCACTTGCTGGAAGATTCTCTGCAGCTTGAGGTCTTCAAACCACAATTTGAAGACTTCAATAACTCACACATAGGTTAGGGGTTTGTTATAGAAGTGGGTGGGTGAGATTCTGTGGCCTGCATTGTGCAGGAGGTCAGACTAGATGATCATAATGGTCCCTTCTGACCTTAAAGTCTATGAGTTTATGGTGCAGGGAGGAGATTGCAACTGACGAATTACATATGCAAGGCCAGATTCACCACTGCCCTGCACCGTACTTAGTCATTTACACCAGTACAAAGAGGGAGTCAGTCTCCAGATTAGTCTGGTTTTAAATTATACCCAATCAGGACTGATGCAAATGAAGACACCAAGTGGAAAATCAAGCCCATGACACCTGGCTTTGGTGCAGGACCCTCCTGAAATTTGCACCTGTTGAACTGATGCAAAGAGTTGCTAGAGGAAGCCATCTGAAGTCCACAAAAAACCATGTCATTGGTCCTACAAAACCCAGGAACTACATGTTCCAGACCTCCACCTACTGGCACCGTATCTATTTACGCATACAGTGCACTATTCTAATAGCACCATGGTCCTTTACCACTGGCAGACTAGATTTCCCCGGTACAGATATCGGCTGTTTAATGGCAGATTTAGACAGATTCAGCTGGATCTGTTCCCTGTATGTGGCCTAGCTAACATGCAAACATGTTGATCTAGCAGGCCCAATAATCTCCCAAAGATTACATCTGACAGATGGCGAGACATGGTATTGTCCCTCCCCATCCCCCTTCACACACAGGATTTACAGGACCAGACTGTACTTACTGGTAACTGTATGCTTCTAAAATTCAGGGGCAACAGTTAACTCTCTCCCTGTGCTATAAAAAGCCACATCAGTTCTTAGCAGTATAAGGTGCCCAACGTACGTGTGCGCTCCTTCCAGGGAACATTAATCTTATCAAGTGGCAGCTCAATGCCAAGATATTAACTTCTGACTCTCCCCACCCCCCTAAATTGAACAAGTAGATCTAGTTCCAGCTTCTTGGTTTTATTACTAGAGGAAATATCACAGTGGGTGGGGGCCCTCTCAGAGGGAGATCTGGCTAGGACAGGAAGCAGTAAGGACAGTGTGGCAGGGGATGTAGCTTGTATCGGCTATGATTTTTTTTCCTGTGGAGGGCACCCTTAAATAGAGAGACACTCCCTTTCCTGTGGCAGAGGGAGCTGTCCTTGGGTATCCAGTGGCAGCCTGGCTGCGGAGGAGATACACACTGTGTACTCCCGCTAGAGATTTACAGGTAGTATGGGCCCTGTCTTGCAAAACTCTAGAGCATGTGAGAAGTCAGCGGCACCACGCACACAAGTTAGTGCTTTTATTATTTCTATTACAGTAATAATGTGAGGGGCCCTGAGAGGCCTCAGCTGAGCTCAGTGCCCTATTGTGCGGTGCTGTGCACACAGAGGGAGAGATGGTCCCTGCCCCAAAGCGTTCACCATCTAAACCAACTAGAGAGACCAGTAGTTCTCAAACTTTTGTACTGGTGACCCCTTTCACATAGCAAGCCTCTGAGTGTGACCCCTCCCCCCCCATTAAAAACACTTTTTTAATATATTTAAAACCATTATAAATGCTGGATGCAAAGTGAGGTTTGGAGTGGAGGCTGACAGCTCATGACCCCCCATATAATAACTCTTGTACCCCCCCTGAGGGGTCCTGACCCCCAATTTGAGAACCCCTGAGCTAGACCAAGGGCTGGATGGAAAATAGACACACAGAGAGGGTACGTGACATGCCCAAGGTCTCCCAGAAGGTCACTGGCTGGGCTGGGCATAGAACCCAGGCCTTCTGAGTCCCAGGCAGATGTTTCAGACACCCTGTGTGGTCCTCTTCCCCCCCCTCCCCCCATCTCCCAAGATCTGTGAGAGTGAGGGATCATCTTTAAGGATAGGTTGTAGATCTTGATGATGCGCTGGAGAGATTTTAGTTGGGAGACAGGCCAGTCCTCGCTTATAGACAGCCTCTCAATCTGAAGCAAATACTCACCAGCAACCCCACACCATACAACATAAACACTAACCCAGGAACCTATCCTTGCAACAAAGCCCGATGCCAGCTCTGTCCACATATCTATTCAAGTGACACCATCATAGGACCTAATCACATCAGCCACGCCATCAGGGGCTCGTTCACCTGCACATCTACCAACATGATATATGCCATCATGTGCCAGCAATGGCCCTCTGCCATGTACACTGGCCAAACCGGACAGTCTCTCCGCAAAAGAATAAATGGACACAAGTCTCACATCAGGAATCATAACATTCAAAAACCAGTGGGAGAACACTTCAACCTCTCTAGCCACTCAGTGACAGACTTGAAGGTGTCAATTTTGCAACAAAAAAAACTTCAAAAAACAGACTCCAAAGAGAGACTGCTGAACTTGAATTAATATGCAAATTAGATACAATTAAGTTAGGCTTAAACAGAGACTGGGAATGGTTGGGTCATTACACTAATTGAATCTGTTTCCCTATGTTAAGTTCTCCTCACACTTTCTATGGGTCATTTCAATTATCACTTCAAAAAGTTTTTTTCTTCCTGCTGATGATAGCTCATCTCAATTGATTAGACTCTTTCTGTTGGTAATCATACTTCCACCTTTTCACGTTCTCTGTATGTATAAATATCTCCTGTCTGTGTGTTCCATTCTATGCATCCGAAGAAGTGAGCTGTAGCTCACGAAAGCTCATGCTGAAATAAATTTGTTAGTCTCCAAGATGCCACAAGCTCTCAAATGTCACCTGGCTTTGGCACCAACCTGCGAATCAGCCCAAATCCACCCCAGTCCGACGCTGGCTTTGCTCAAGTTGGTGCTGAGTCTTTGCAATGCGGCCGAGAAACCCGCTCTGAGCTCTGCATTCATAACAGAAGAGGGCGGGGGGCGGCTGCGTTGGGAGGTTGAGCTCTGGAGCCAGCCATCAGCTGGTGGCATTTGGATTCGGACCCCACCTCTGACCTAGGCGAACACTGGGCAGTGTGGCGCCGAGTACGAGCACTGCTGTCAACAAGCAACAGTAGCTCCATTGATCCCAAAGGCCATCCCGACTGAGAAAATATCAGTTTTATAGGCCTGGTCTGTTGCTTTCCCCAAGATAATGGGCACACCCCAAGGACTTTATTTGCTAGAGTTCGAGGGCCTGAAGCAAATAGAAATTGAGCAATTGTTACTGCTTATCCCCTCTCTGGACCCTTCTGCAAAGGGAAGGCAACTTTAGTTTACCTGATTTGCTGCAGGTCCCCCATGGGAGACCTGCCAGCTCAGGTTTGCTCATGAGGGCTTTCCTTAGCACAGTGGGTGTTCCGGTGGATGGCACTATTACAATGCAATCCTCCACCCAGACTCTCTCCCTTGCATTCAGCAATGAGTCAACTTCTAGGAGTGGTAGTGAAATCAAGTTAGTTCGGCAAATCGCAGCTAACCCTGAGTGATCTGCACAGCTTGTCACTCCCACATCAAACGGTGATCTCCTTTCCTACTTTGGCCAAGACTTAGCAACAGGGACAGTGCTGTGTGATGAGTGCTTGTATTATCAAGATTTAAGCCCCTGCCCACAAAGCAAATTCACAGCGCTGTCACTGCATCATTGTCATTACACTGGTAAAAGCCCCTTACAGAGCCAGGCTGCAGTGGTGCAAAGCAGGTTTCGTTTGGGTGCAGCTGACTTTGGTGTGCTTCTGGCCTGAGCTGAACATAGCCAGGGCCTTCACCATCACTGCAGCACATCACAAAGCTGTCACTTGCATGCTGGGAAGTGTCATAGCTAGAACTAAACTGCACTTGTCATGCAAGTGCCTGAACCTGTTCCGGCACCGATGGGTGTCTCTGCTGTAGTTTTTGCTCACCTATCAATTCCCAGCGCTAAACCATAGAGCCCTGCAAATCTGCAGATTTCTGCTTTATAGCTGCAGCCCACGTTTGCAAATCATGGATCAGATGCGGATACAAATGTTATATCCGCGCAAGGTTCTACTAAATGAGGGTTAGCAAAGTACCTGCATTTAAACAGCAAATTCAAAGAAAATGCTTAGCTTGTTCTCTCTAGTCTTTGATTCTTTAGAGGTCCGCAAACTGTAACCCCTGCGTCCATGCAACATGAATCTTCCCCTGAATGGCTCCACCTCAGCTATCCCAATGCAAACAGAGACTACGCCACTAACCACTGGCAGGGGCACATTTGCCACATTAAAAAGCCTCCGATGGGACTTCAATGAGAACACTTTTGGCCATCACATCTGCTCCCTGGTGACTGCTCCCATTTGTCTGTTATAACCAGGAAGTATTGATGGGCTGAACCTCAGGTCTCCTGTTACCGAGATATTATTCTTGCTCCTGTATTTCAACTCGGGCACAATCAGTACACAGGTGCCCCACCAACAGAAGTTTTTCCACAGGTAGCACCTCAAACACATTCATCTGTTGTGGCATCCTTTAGACTTGCAGAGCTTTATTTTCCCATATTAAATAATTCAATACAAGTCAAGTCTGGCATGTGGGTCATGCATAGGAGGGCAGCCATAAATCTGGGCTCTAGCTCAAGCATGGCACGACATTCTACAGACGGCATCACAATGGGATATTGCCGTATTATTTCTATTACAGTAATAATGTGAGGGGCCCTGAGAGGCCTCAGCTGAGCTCAGTGCCCTATTGTGCGGTGCTGTGCACACAGAGGGAGAGATGGTCCCTGCCCCAAAGCGTTCACCATCTAAACCAACTAGAGAGACCAGTAGTTCTCAAACTTTTGTACTGGTGACCCCTTTCACATAGCAAGCCTCTGAGTGTGACCCCTCCCCCCCCATTAAAAACACTTTTTTAATATATTTAAAACCATTATAAATGCTGGATGCAAAGTGAGGTTTGGAGTGGAGGCTGACAGCTCATGACCCCCCATATAATAACTCTTGTACCCCCCCTGAGGGGTCCTGACCCCCAATTTGAGAACCCCTGAGCTAGACCAAGGGCTGGATGGAAAATAGACACACAGAGAGGGTACGTGACATGCCCAAGGTCTCCCAGAAGGTCACTGGCTGGGCTGGGCATAGAACCCAGGCCTTCTGAGTCCCAGGCAGATGTTTCAGACACCCTGTGTGGTCCTCTTCCCCCCCCTCCCCCCATCTCCCAAGATCTGTGAGAGTGAGGGATCATCTTTAAGGATAGGTTGTAGATCTTGATGATGCGCTGGAGAGATTTTAGTTGGGAGACAGGCCAGTCCTCGCTTATAGACAGCCTCTCAATCTGAAGCAAATACTCACCAGCAACCCCACACCATACAACATAAACACTAACCCAGGAACCTATCCTTGCAACAAAGCCCGATGCCAGCTCTGTCCACATATCTATTCAAGTGACACCATCATAGGACCTAATCACATCAGCCACGCCATCAGGGGCTCGTTCACCTGCACATCTACCAACATGATATATGCCATCATGTGCCAGCAATGGCCCTCTGCCATGTACACTGGCCAAACCGGACAGTCTCTCCGCAAAAGAATAAATGGACACAAGTCTCACATCAGGAATCATAACATTCAAAAACCAGTGGGAGAACACTTCAACCTCTCTAGCCACTCAGTGACAGACTTGAAGGTGTCAATTTTGCAACAAAAAAAACTTCAAAAAACAGACTCCAAAGAGAGACTGCTGAACTTGAATTAATATGCAAATTAGATACAATTAAGTTAGGCTTAAACAGAGACTGGGAATGGTTGGGTCATTACACTAATTGAATCTGTTTCCCTATGTTAAGTTCTCCTCACACTTTCTATGGGTCATTTCAATTATCACTTCAAAAAGTTTTTTTCTTCCTGCTGATGATAGCTCATCTCAATTGATTAGACTCTTTCTGTTGGTAATCATACTTCCACCTTTTCACGTTCTCTGTATGTATAAATATCTCCTGTCTGTGTGTTCCATTCTATGCATCCGAAGAAGTGAGCTGTAGCTCACGAAAGCTCATGCTGAAATAAATTTGTTAGTCTCCAAGATGCCACAAGCTCTCAAATGTCACCTGGCTTTGGCACCAACCTGCGAATCAGCCCAAATCCACCCCAGTCCGACGCTGGCTTTGCTCAAGTTGGTGCTGAGTCTTTGCAATGCGGCCGAGAAACCCGCTCTGAGCTCTGCATTCATAACAGAAGAGGGCGGGGGGCGGCTGCGTTGGGAGGTTGAGCTCTGGAGCCAGCCATCAGCTGGTGGCATTTGGATTCGGACCCCACCTCTGACCTAGGCGAACACTGGGCAGTGTGGCGCCGAGTACGAGCACTGCTGTCAACAAGCAACAGTAGCTCCATTGATCCCAAAGGCCATCCCGACTGAGAAAATATCAGTTTTATAGGCCTGGTCTGTTGCTTTCCCCAAGATAATGGGCACACCCCCAAGGACTTTATTTGCTAGAGTTCGAGGGCCTGAAGCAAATAGAAATTGAGCAATTGTTACTGCTTATCCCCTCTCTGGACCCTTCTGCAAAGGGAAGGCAACTTTAGTTTACCTGATTTGCTGCAGGTCCCCCATGGGAGACCTGCCAGCTCAGGTTTGCTCATGAGGGCTTTCCTTAGCACAGTGGGTGTTCCGGTGGATGGCACTATTACAATGCAATCCTCCACCCAGACTCTCTCCCTTGCATTCAGCAATGAGTCAACTTCTAGGAGTGGTAGTGAAATCAAGTTAGTTCGGCAAATCGCAGCTAACCCTGAGTGATCTGCACAGCTTGTCACTCCCACATCAAACGGTGATCTCCTTTCCTACTTTGGCCAAGACTTAGCAACAGGGACAGTGCTGTGTGATGAGTGCTTGTATTATCAAGATTTAAGCCCCTGCCCACAAAGCAAATTCACAGCGCTGTCACTGCATCATTGTCATTACACTGGTAAAAGCCCCTTACAGAGCCAGGCTGCAGTGGTGCAAAGCAGGTTTCGTTTGGGTGCAGCTGACTTTGGTGTGCTTCTGGCCTGAGCTGAACATAGCCAGGGCCTTCACCATCACTGCAGCACATCACAAAGCTGTCACTTGCATGCTGGGAAGTGTCATAGCTAGAACTAAACTGCACTTGTCATGCAAGTGCCTGAACCTGTTCCGGCACCGATGGGTGTCTCTGCTGTAGTTTTTGCTCACCTATCAATTCCCAGCGCTAAACCATAGAGCCCTGCAAATCTGCAGATTTCTGCTTTATAGCTGCAGCCCACGTTTGCAAATCATGGATCAGATGCGGATACAAATGTTATATCCGCGCAAGGTTCTACTAAATGAGGGTTAGCAAAGTACCTGCATTTAAACAGCAAATTCAAAGAAAATGCTTAGCTTGTTCTCTCTAGTCTTTGATTCTTTAGAGGTCCGCAAACTGTAACCCCTGCGTCCATGCAACATGAATCTTCCCCTGAATGGCTCCACCTCAGCTATCCCAATGCAAACAGAGACTACGCCACTAACCACTGGCAGGGGCACATTTGCCACATTAAAAAGCCTCCGATGGGACTTCAATGAGAACACTTTTGGCCATCACATCTGCTCCCTGGTGACTGCTCCCATTTGTCTGTTATAACCAGGAAGTATTGATGGGCTGAACCTCAGGTCTCCTGTTACCGAGATATTATTCTTGCTCCTGTATTTCAACTCGGGCACAATCAGTACACAGGTGCCCCACCAACAGAAGTTTTTCCACAGGTAGCACCTCAAACACATTCATCTGTTGTGGCATCCTTTAGACTTGCAGAGCTTTATTTTCCCATATTAAATAATTCAATACAAGTCAAGTCTGGCATGTGGGTCATGCATAGGAGGGCAGCCATAAATCTGGGCTCTAGCTCAAGCATGGCACGACATTCTACAGACGGCATCACAATGGGATATTGCCGTATCACAGGTGGGTGACGGACTCTGTTTTTGCACCTAATCCCCCAGCCCAGCGCAGCAATATGCCAGCCAAAGTTGCTTAGTGTCCTGCTGCAGTTCTTACGCACACAAATAGCTCTTACTCACCAGAATAATTCTGAATGTTTATTCTTGAAGTCAATAAGACCAGGCCCATGACTCATGTGTGAGCTTAGCTGGGTTTGCTAGCCAGGGATTTCCTTGTTAAATCAGGTGTCTTATGGGTAAACACTGATAAAAATGCTAATTCTTGAGTGAATAAACCTGTCCAAGCCAGTTTTCATATGCACTCTCTTTAATCTCCGATGAACCGAAAATGCTAATTCTTGAGTGAATAAACCTGTCCAAGCCAGTTTTCATATGCACTCTCTTTAATCTCCGATGAACCGGGTCAACAATCCTATCTGGTAACGGGGTTACTCAATTTTCATCAATAACTTCATGCTGTGGAAGGATTTAGACTTTAATCAACATTTCTGCTCAGCTACCTGGATACATCAATACTGTACTATCCTCTTCTAGGGCCTGATCCTCTAAGACCTCAAGAGCTTTCTGCAGCTAGCTAGGAGTGTTCATCTTTAAGGTGCCACAGGACTCATTGTTGCTTTCATCATGCTGCAGCACCACACACAGAACCAGGCCCAGGACTTGTTTCCCCATGACAGGCTCTTTGCACTCTGCTTCCTCTGAAGCACCTGGTACTGGCCATGGTGGAGATGGGCTACTGGCCTGAAGTAGCATAGCATTGCCTATGTGCTTATTATTCAACTCTCTCTATACGTGTGTACTTTGGTCTGGAGATAACTGGGGTCATTGCACTGCAGCAATCAGAGCTGGATGAGATCCACTAAGCTCTCAGATTCATCCCTGCCTATGCAGAAAAGCTCCCTTAAGGATACATTCACCACTACACTGGGCAGCTCATTTTTAAATGACTCAAGAGAGGGGTCTGCCACCAACGCTGTACTCCACAGTCCACTGGACACACCTTGGGAGGAATTGGTTTCTGAACCTGCAGCTTAAGTTTTCCTTAGGTCAAAAGAATCTCATTGCTGCTAATTATAACACACACACCCCCTACCTCCTGGGGCCATGCCTTCCCCTCATCCTTAGCATACCCCCTGATTGGGGACCCAGCAGCCACATCAGAACAACAGTGACACAGCTTGCAGCCGGTTTACAGAAGAGTCCCATCCTGGGTTACTGGTTTGTAGCAAGTTCCAGCAGACCAAAGGGTCTTGGCCAGCCTTTACCAGGCAACAACCAACTTTAGAGCTCAGTTCAAAACAAGTGAATTTAAGCAAAACCTAGACTCACCCAGGCAGTCAGCAGTAACCAGCAAGAAAGCCTGTCTCCTGCTACTTCTGTGCAGGGGCCATTTTTGTGATAGCACCAAGCTTCACCTTCTCTGCTTGCCTGGACACTGGGAAAACCCCAGCTGTCTGCCTGTAGTCCATAATGAGAACCCTCATTATGTGCCTCATTGACGCTGGCTGGTAGCTGCTTATAGATTCCAAGGGCAAAAGGGACCATGGTGATCAGCTAGTCTGACCTTCTGTCTAACCCAGGCCACACAACTGCCCTGAAATAATTCCTAGAGCAGAGCTTTAAGAGAAACAGCCAATCTTGAGTTATAAATTACCAGTGGTGGCGAATCCACCTCAGTCCTTGGTAAATTGTTCCAATGATTAATTACCCTCCCTGTTAATTATTTACACCTTACTGCCAGTGTGAATTTGTCTCACTTCAGCTTCCAGCCAAGGAGTTAGTTCTTTTGCAGCTAGATTGATGAGCCTGTTATCAAGGATTTGTTCCCCATGATTGTAATCAAGTCACCCCTTAACTGTTGTTCATTAAGTTTGAGTCCAACACTATAAAGCAGGTTTCCTAATCCTAATCCTGAACCCTCTCCAATTTATCAACATCCTTCTTGAATTGTGGACACTAGAACTGGACACAGATTCCAGCTGCAGTCACACCAGTGCCAAATAAAGAGATCAAATAACCTTTCTACCCCTACTCAGGATTCCCCTCTTTATACATCCCAGGTTCAGATTAGCTCTTTTGGCCACATCATCACACTGGGAGCTCATATTCAGCTGACTATGCACCATGACCCCCCAAAATCATTGCTTCCCAGAATAGGGCTCCTATCCTGTAAGTATGGCCCACTATCTGTGTGTGTTGTTTTGTGAAATTGAAACTGGGCAGCATTATCCCTCCTTTTCTGAGCCTCCACACTCTCTCTAACCCTGCCAGAGACATCCTCATGCAGGTCACTAAACATGGTGTGTGTGTGGATCCAGTAAAGCCAGGGAATTTCCTCTGAAACTGGCACGTTTGCAAATTACCCATTCCCTGGAAGACACCCAGTCAAATCCAGACTGGAGACATGCTCTTGCAGGCCTTCCTCAAGCAAAACCCCCACTGACTTCAGCCTGAGTAAGGAATGCAGGACAGGCCTCATAGCTCTTGATTTAGCCCTGGCTTTATATTTTAAATGAAGAATGATTCTGAGTGAACCAGTGAATCCTCAACCTGCTCAGGCCTATCAGAATCCGTCTCTTGGGGAGCGCAACTGGGATCATTCAGCTCTTTGTTTTAAAGGCTGTATTTCATTTTCTTCCATACTATCCTGCAAATGCAACAGTCCCCAGCTACTGATGTCACAAGCAAGCAGCTTTTCATCCTACTCCCACCACAGCTGGGTGGGTTTGATCCTCACTCAAGTCCTGCAGAGTCTAACGATGATAACCAACCAGGTCGATGTGACTTATGGCTCAGGTTTATGTCTGTGCCAAACTCTCAGACTATCCAAAGGAGCAGAGCTGGAGGAAAAGAGCTTGAAGCTATGAAGCATCTGCTGGATACACTGGTAAAAAAGGATGTAAGCCAGGCTCCACCACTGGAGGTAGAGAGGAGAGAAGGCTGGGGGTGCTTTGGGGTTTGCAACACTAAAAGCAGGGCTGGTTTGGTTCTGTGTCTCATCTTATCTGAACCCCCAAAGCTTGAGGGGTTTAGATTAGGCCTGGTCCTGGGCCAAAGCCTCAGATCCATGTGAGCCTGGATGTTAGAAAGGCTACAATCTGACTCAGAGCTGGCTTTCGTGGCGTTCTCACATCTCTCTGCCCTAAGACAAACCAATGCCTAAGCGATGGACACCTCTGGATTCTCAGGGTACGTCTGCACTGCAACACAAGACCCATAGCATGGCTGCGGCTGGCCCAGGTCAGCTGACGTGGGCTCAAAGGGCCATAAAACTTAGTATAGACATTTGAGTTTGGGCAAGAAGCAGGAGGGTCTCTGAGCGTGGACCCTAATGTCTACACTGCAAATTTATAGCCCTGCAGCCTGCGCCCTGCGAGCCCAGGGCCACTGACCTGGGCGCCGAGACTCAGTGCCGTGGGTTTTCTAATCGCAGTGCAGATGTGCCGCAAGGGGCTTAAATATCCAGATCCACATGCTGCCGCTTGGACCCATCCCCAGCTTGGATAAGTGATTCTGCCTCACCTCAAGCGAGGCGCTGTATACGCCTTTTCTCCTAGGAGCCCAGCCGCACAAAGATTTTATGCCTTGATTTTAGGAATCCTGTGTGGGTCTCTGTAGCTCCATCTAGCTGCTAACAGATGCACAACACCTCACCAGACCTGGCCTCTTCAGAGCGAGGAAACTGTATCACTAGATGTAGCACGGCCTGGCAGCACGAATACAAGTAACATCCAGTAGGTCAAATCCTACCTTCCTCACTCCATTTTCATTCAGTCCTTGCTCTTGAAATCAGTGGGAGCTTGGCCTGCGTGAGGACTGAATGAACTTGCATGCTTTGACCCATTGACTCCTGCTGTCATGCAGGCCACTGCTTTAAAAGGAAAAATGGCACTTCTAAACCCTAAGGGACCTATCGGTGCTTATTCAGAGATCTGTCCAAGCAATAGGTACGGGGCATCAAATGTAAAGGTCTGGACATAAGACACCAGGAGGTGCCTCTGAGCTAGGCAGCCTGCATGGAACACAGACACACGTTTTTATCGGGTGGGTCAGAGCACCAGCGTTTCTCGGCACTGTTTGCATTTGGGGCTGGGACGGTTCTGTTATCAGAAATGCTCTGAATAGTAATAAATGCCCCGTCCCTATTCAGGAACACACAAAGGCACATGCTGAATCTGAAGCCTGACCTCAGTGGGACGTAAGCACCTGCTTAATTGCTTTTCTGAATCTGGGCCTGATTTTTTTTACCACATCGTGGGAGTGGAGGGTGCTCAGCACCTCCCAGAATCGGGCCCTGTGCTAGTCCAGCCAAACCAGTAACTTAAACTACTAAGAGAGACGCTTAACACTCCCTTATTCTCCGTGTCTCTTTCAGGCCATAAGCTCTTTGGAACATGGACTCTCTTTATCCTGTTCAGCACTGTGGCCATTGTTGGCTCTAGCTGACAATTACCAAAAAATCATACACAAGTGGCAGTTCATTGTCCAAAATGGAGTCAAGTCCAAAAACCAAACAAACAGCATCAAAGGTGAAACATAGACGAAGACCAGGTCCTGCAAGTGTAACCCACTAGGGCGTGTGTCACAGGCCCCCTCCCTGTGCCCAGTTCACTGAATCTGGCATTGCTCTCAGACAGAGAGGCTGTCCCTTTAGCTCAAGCTGTACTAACTCAGGCTTTTAGCTCTGTGGGGTCTCAGTTCAGTTTCTGGTGAGCTGAATAAGATGGAGACCATCACACACACGGATGCATGTGCTTAACTTTACTCAGGTGAGTTGTCCCCTTGACTTAGCTGAGTGGAGCCTTTGATTTTAAATTTCATCCTGTTTTAAGAATCGGAAAAGTCATTAGTAACGTGACATTAGTTACCTGAGCTCTGCAAGGAGCTCAGATAACACAGTACTGAAGGGAGTGTAAGAACCCGTACAGAATAGAATGACTGCGGAATTAATTTGTAATGCATCATTACAAACCGAAAGCATCTTTATCAATAGACAGTGTAACTGGCAAAACTTGAAATGTATCTGAATTTTTCAGTCACTGATCAGAACTGGCTAAAGAAAGCTTTCGTGAGATGCTGTCAAACGAGAAAGGTCATTCAAAGGCCTCATGGAATTTATATGCATTTTTAAACTGCTGGTTTTTTTTTACTATCATACTTAATTAGTGTATTTTAGTTTTCTTGCTTTTTGTTAGCCCAAATAATTCGCATTCTTTACAGGCCCGCTAGCAAGTGCAAACATTATTTTATGTCAATGTCTCAATTCTACTCACTGCCCTTTTAGCTCTTGGCTAAAAATGTTGGACCATATCTCAAGAAAAATAAATAAAGGAATCAGAATATTGTGGAGTCACAGGTAGAATTTTATTTTATCAGAACAAGAGGAGGTTTTCTCTAGTATTTTTTCAAGAACTGTTGTTCTAGGTGTTTCCTGAGGAAGTGACTTCCCCCCCCATGACTCTTAGCCTCTGAGTTTTTTTCAGCACAGAGACGTTGTACGTACAAACAGCCCAGCATGCTAGAGAGTAATTTAGTTCTGCTGTTGAATTTAAACCGATGGACGGCAAGGGAGCCGGACATTTGGACTCTGATTCAACAAAGCACTTCAGTGAGTAAGGGACGGCTGTAAGCGCCTACTTAAAAATTAAGAACATGCTTAAGTGCTTTGCTGACTCAAGGTCTGTGCAAATAATTAGTCTAGTTGCTGAAGCACCCCCTGGAAGACAGGGCTGGCTTGATTTGAACAGTTAGCTGTTGTTGATTCGTTGCATTTAAGCAGCTTTAATACCACTGCAGGCAGAATGCAGCATTTGTGTGATCTTACAGACAGGCTGCTGGAGCAGCTCCTAGGAATCAGAACACTTTGCCATGCCTAGATTCAGAGCTAAGGGCCTATCACTGAACAGCCATCAGATGCCGATACCTTTGGGGCCCGTTGTGAGCGGACCTCAGCACCACTGAAGTCACGGGGACGATGGGCAAGTCCAGGGGTCCTCCCGCACAGAGCTCGTTGCAGGTTGGTGGCCTGGCTACTCTTCACCTGGCCTCGCCTTGATGCAGCAATCTGGAAGTGAAAGTCCTGTCTTCCATTACAGGGTGACAGCATGGGCCTGATGCTCAGTTACACCATGCCTGCACCTGGGGCAAGGATGGACTGAGTTAAAGTGACTTTAAGCCACCATTGCATTCTCTGTATCCTGGGGCCAGGCAGGGTCTTGCCTCGCCCCCAGGATGAGTGAAGGAAGCCACGAGATGCTCTGATTTATGCCCTGTTGGACTGCTGGGAAGCAGAGAATAGTCAGAGTGCAGGGCATGGTGGCCACACTCCTATCAGATCTCTGTGCTGGGGACTGGAAGCTGGGGCAGAGCCTTTAAGGCCTCGCTACACCAGCCCAGGAGGCCCCCTATACTGAGGGTGTTCTCAGGGGGCTCCCCTATAGCAACCTGGAATGGGGAAGCAAAGGTGCAGGAGGGAAGAATTTGAAAGGGGCATCACTGATTTAAAGCCTCTTTACATTGTCAGAGCAGCGCACAAGCGCCCTGGCCTAACTGAAGGGCAGGTCCATAGAGGAGGATGCTATTCAGTAGCGCCAGCTCCTTAGTCACCGATTATAGGTCAACAATCTTTATTTGCTTCTCTTTCTACCCAGTGACTCGAGCCAGGGAAGCCGGATTGGGCTGCAGATTATGCAAGGGATCCAAAGAACCAAACTCCAGGGCTGATTCAGTTCAGGCTATGAGTCTGACCCCTTATGAAGACTGGGACAGTTCCAAGATGGCAAAGTTGCAAGGGTGGGGTGTGCTCAGATCCACCTCTTGGTTTAGGCTCACCTGGGTATCTAGGGTAGATGTATCCAGTAACACGCTGAGGAAGGAATGGGCTAGGAAATCAATGTATTTAAAAAAAAAAAAAAACAACAGTCCCCACCAGAACACACCAATCTGGTCATTTTGCTGCAGGTTAGCTATTGAGATTGAATTATTAAACTAATAAAAGAATGTGACCTCTACTTGAACAGAGGGGTTTGGCTCCACAGCACAGCACCTTCTTACTGTAGTATGTCAGGTTGGAGAATACATCACATCTTATATCTTTTGCCAACTACTTCCTATCTGGCAGCTCAGAAGTATCCAAGGCACAAGAAAAAACACCTCCCTTAGGGCCTTGTTGCCATAATGCTCCAAGCCATCCACTATAAATCTTCATTGTCCTTCCCCCTTTCTGTGCAAAAGGCTGCGGTTAGTTATTTCTTCACCTTCATGGCATTTCTTGAGTCGCTGGCACCTAGAAGGAGCCGCGGGTTACCATCACCAGCTCTGAATCGCTCCTGTTGCTGGCAAGTTTCCTATCACTAACCTATCTTTACATAGCGACAAAGAGTCCTGTGGCACCTTATAGACTAACAGACATATTGGAGCATAAGCTTTTGTGGGTGAATACCCACTTCGTCTGACATGCATCTGATGAAGTGAGTATTCACCCACAAAAGCTTATGCTCCAATACATCTCTTAGTCTATAAGGTGCCACAGGACATTCTGTTGCTTTTTACAGATCCAGACTAACATGGCTACCCCTCTGATACTATCTTTATATAGTGACTCTTTCCCCAGGATTATGGCCGTGATCCTGCACCCCGCAGTGCATCGAGGGGCTTCTGAGCCCAAACACAGTTCTGTTGACTTCAGTGTTGCAGATGGCAGGGGGTCCATTTGCAGGATTGGGGCCTCTGGGCCAGACCCACACTCTTCATACAGGCAAAGCTCCTATTATAGTCAACAGGAGATTTGCCCAAGTTTGTTACCACATGCCCTTAGACTTGCTTTATGTGCTTTTGAAAAGCAGCCACCTCTGGAGTAGAACAAGCCAGTGGTTAATGGTGCACAGCAACTCTACACAACAGTTGAGGGCAAGGAGTAAAGACTCCACTAACTCTGCTTTGCACTGCTAAAGCAGATGGCAAGTCAACTGGAGAGGCCCGTTGAGGGTTCTCCTTGTTTTATACCAGCCCATCTAGTTGGACTTCAGTGGAGTTACTCCAGACGTACAGGGGGACAGCTGAGATCAGAATGTCATCAACGATCTTTATCTTGACTGTGTCCTTTTACTCATCGTTGGGGCAACACATTACCCCACATCAGACTGCCACAGGTTTTTGTCATTGTTACTTCGCCCTAGTGGACTGGAGAACTCAGAGTGCTGCCAAATTGTCACATGATTTTTAGTGCTGGAGATGCAGGCCACATGTGCTAAATGGTAAATGGCTCTCAAGGAGCGGCATGAAAAGGTCTTTATAGTTAGAGCAAACAAATGTAAATGCCAGAATCTAAATGAAATGGAGCTAACCAAGGCCTGAGGCTACTAAGATTTCAGAGCTGGAAGTGCAGATTTGTTTGTTTCTTAGAAGGTTCTAAACAGCAAAGTGTTACGGAAAGATACCATCCTATCCTGTCCCCAGCAAAGTCACAGAGACTCTCGAGTTACCACTAACGGGCTAACTCTGACAAAAATCAGTCCCAATCCAACTGTCTGAACGGTGGTTTAAAGCTAGGTGCAGCTGATTGCTTTGTGAGTGGAGAGCCAGCTGAGAGAGGAATAATGCCAATAAAGCAAACACCATTTATTACTGAATAGAGTAACATGGAATACAGAAACACAACATTAGCCACAGAGCAAACTAAGGTACTAATGCACAGGAAACCTAGGGACTGGTTTGTTTAAACACGTGCCCCGAAAGCTGCACAGACAGCAAACAGACACAAGAAAAGAAAGTGATGGACATTGGTCACGGGTGGGAGGGGGTGCCAGACTGAGGCAGGGGATCGGGGTGTGGGAGGGCTCCAGCTGGGGATGCAGACTCTGGGGTGGGGCTGGCGATGAGGGGTTTGGGTTGAAGGAGAGTGCTCTGGGCTGGGGCAGGGTGTTGGGGCATTAGAGAGGGTCAGGGATGCACACTCCGGGTGGCACTTACCTCAAGCAGCTCCTGGAAGCAGCAGCAGCATGTCCCCTCTCTATGTGGAGGTGTGGCCAGGCGGCTCTGTGAGCTGCCCCGTCCGCAGGCACCACCCCTGCAGCTTCCATTGGCCATGGTTCCCAGCCAACGGGCTAGGAGCCGCGGAGTCAGCGCTCAGGGAGGGGGTAAGAAGGCAGGGTGCAGAGCTACTTGGCCGCTCCTCCGCCAGCAACAGCAGGGACAGGGAGCTGCTTGCAGGGAGCCAAGCTGCCCGAGGTGAGCGTCCCCCACGCCATGGAACTCAAAATTTTTACCACAGACACTTGTGTCTGTGTACAAACACGCTGCCAACCCCCTGATTCAGTCTGCTGCTAGTCACCTGACACCACTGAGTCATGTGTGACAGCTGGTGGTGGGCATTAGCTGCAGTTCCCTCAACTAACCTCCCAGTGTGGAGATTCAGAGGGTAAAGCTCTTGCTCTGAGTCCTCGCAGCCCTGGGTTTGCCACCCATCGTGCCTGACACCAACTCACAGAGTTTGGTTTGCTGCCACAGGGCTTGTAGTCAAATAACTCACAGTGCTTGGCTCTCTAGAGCAGTATTTAGGTAGCCAATCTGCCGCTAGGGATAGAAATCTGGCCGCTAAAGAGAAGGTGACATTTTGGAGAAGTGGGACCTCAGGCAAACTTGAAAAGATATGGTAACTTTTTAAAAAAAACCTATTGATTCATTCCTAGCAGCTGAAAAGCAAGATGTCTTTCTCCTTTCCCCTCCCTTCTGTCCCTATCCTGTTCTTTTGTCTTTTTTTCTGTTCTTCCCTCATTATTTTTGGTGGGGGATGGAAATCAATATGAAAAACTGCCAGCAGCAGTAATGCTTCCTTTGGCGCAGTGTTGCAGTGTATTGCCACACACAGTATCTTATAGGTTGTCAAGGAGATTGAAATTAAACATTTTTAAAAGCCAAGGGCCCTATGCTTTGTCACTGTCATTGTACCCTGACCTAGAATGAATAGTCCAGCTTGGATACTGTGGGATGGCACCAGTGCTCTTAAGTCAGTAATTAGCCAAGAAGAGTTTGTTGCTGACCTGGAGCTAGTGTGGATTTTATTGGCCTCAGTGTCTAGTTGAATCCCAGCCCTCTGCTGTGAGGCACGAGCTAAGGGTGTGAAAAGGAGCAGAAAGGCCCCAGAGCCCAAGTAACAGGGAGGGAGCAAAACCAATGCTGCATGCTCATCCTCCATGTCTATTTGGGAGTGGAGCATATGGGATGGTAGAGCCAGCAAGCAGGCCATCTATGGGAGACACTGAACATTAACTACTGCTCCTTGAAGCATCAGCTACTGCTCTGTGCCAACACTTCTCTCAGAGAGTGGCATGTTGCACACTCCTAGGCAGAAGGTCAAGACAATGGTAGCATGGCTCCTGGCTGGGGAGAGGGGTGTGGCTTGCTGCAAAGGGGGTGGACAGCACCTCAGAGAGGGGCTGACGCATTGTGCAGAGACCTCAGGATATGTGTTCTCCATGGAGCTTCAAGTCCCTTCTCCTTCTAGGGAGAACCAGCCTAGAACTCCACTGGTTTAATCACCCTTGCCTTTCATTTTGCACCAGAAATAGCCATGTAGAGAGCAACCACTCAGTGCACCATGCTGAGCTGGTGTCACCTATTCTGGGGTGCATTCATTTCTAGATGGATTTATAGGTAATATGCAGATTCACTGGGTCAGAGCCCCTCACTGAGAAAAGCTTGTTAAGCAACATGAACTTTTTAGTTCTTTTATATCTTTTATGACTCAAAGGGTGAGCAGGAAAAAAAAAAAAAGCACAGTTTACTATGGACCTCATTTTTTTTCCAGCAAATTCTTTCCAGTCTTTTTTTTTTTTAAACAGGTTTGCACAGTACAGTAACTTATAGAGACCCCATAGCAAAGCAGTCATTTAAGAAACATGCTAGACTACTGTGAAATAAATTACTGACTTAACAGCCAGGCACCTAAAGATGTAATTGGGCCCCATTTGAGAGCAAATTAAAGCAAGGTACATACCGGTCCCTGAGTTTGCAAGGAGCAGAGCTAAAATGAAGCCTGGAACACTTCCAAAGTGCACAAGGTTAGGCGAACCCCAGCCTGCCGATCAGCCCAAAGCAGAGGAGAGCCAAACTTGATGATGGATGAGCTAGGAGAACTCCTGTCCAGAGCTATCCAACTAATTCTGAGCCAAACTTTCTCCAAGGGGTGCATGGGGGTTGTATTCGGGGTTCTGCTTTGGGCCTGCAACAGGATGGAGCCCAGGAGGGCAAGAAGAAAAGCTGGGTCTGAAAGCTCTGAGGTGAATGTCTGCAGGATCAAACTCTAAGCCTACAAGCTGCCAGAGGTAGAGATCTCAGATCTAGCCATCTAGGTTTCTACATGGCTTCCATCCCTGTGGTATCTGAACACTGCATTGTTTAAGCATTTGGTGAAGTGCCATGTACAGTTATGCCTCTTCATAAACAGTATCAGTGCAACTCTGCCCATTCCAAAGGCATGAAGGATCCCAAGAACAGGGGAATAAGTGGTGGTGATTGGGTATGTGACTCAGGCCAGGTGACATAACCATGATTCAGATAAGACGACATTTCGGCTGGGGCACCCGCGGGGTTGGGGCATATTGTATGTAGGCAATACTGGCATTGTGCAGCCAGGAGCACAACTGCAGATTGCCCTTCTTTCTAAACTCATGTTCTCAATGGTAGGGAGGCTGAGCTTTGCCAGAGCCTTGTAAAGACACAGATGAGCTTTAAACCCATCTCCCCTGGCAGGTGGACTGTTCTTCACAAAGGCAAGGTGGGTGAGGTAATCTCTTTATTGGGCCAACTTCTTTTGGCAAGAGACACAAGCTTTTGCGCTTAGACACTCTGTGTCAGACTGAAAGCTTATCTCGCTTGCCAACAGAAGTTGGTCCAATACAGATATTACCTCACCCACGTTGTCTCTCTTATATCCTGGGACTGACACGACTACAACAACACTGGATGCAGTTCTTCACAAAGGCACCAAGGCCAATTGAACCTCTCTGCCTTTTTAGGCCTGCTTGCCTCTTGTTTATCCCATTTGCACATTCTGAGAGATGATAACTCAGCCCCAAAGCTGGTTTATTATTATTTCTGTTCTCAACACTCCACTCCTCCACACAACAGTGCTGATGAAGGTGTTGGATGTAGCCTTCCCATTGCCTACCCTGCCATCCTTAATGTCAATTCTAATCCTACCATGTGCTCTAGTGATTTATTGGTTTCTACCTTTCTCCGCCTCCGCCCTTCCCCCGAGTCCCCAGCTGAAATGCTGACTCAGGGCAGGTATGAGAGGTTGGCTTTGTTTGGATGCTGATAATCATTTGAGATGATTAGAGCCTGTATCAAAATACAGATGCCTTGTATTCTACAGAGAGAGAGAGAGGGGAACACCACCCACTAGAATCAGTCATTCCCTACCAGCAATAGGGAATCTAGCAAAATGACTGATACTTGGATCTCTAGCTAGCAAAAGGAAAACCAAACAGCTGGTGTTTATGTGCCTTCTAGGGAGCCGTTCACTTCCACTATATGAAACCAACAGTGAATGAATATGAAAACTGGAGGCTGTGCTCCTCACAGGTGATATGGGACATAGCAACTAACCTCAACATGTACACACGCAGGTCCTTGGTGACAAATGGGGCATGTGAAAATTCTCATCCAGTCCTTGGATTCCTTCACATTATGGCCCAGATAAGCTTCCATCAGCATAACCACCTAGCTAAAGACTTGCCATGGAGGACTCTGGTCACTATTTATCTGGTTTGTGAACATGCACCATCACAAGATCACAGACCAGCAGGTTCTAAGCTCAGATGTGTGCATTTCAGTAGAGGGAGAATGGTCTAGTGATTCGGGCGCTCGCCTAGGATACAAGAGACCAGATTTGCCATAGATTCCCTGTGTGACCACGGGCAAGTTACTTACCCTCCCTTTGCCTCAGTTCTACATCTGTAGAATGGGAATAATAGCACTGTTCTACCTGAGGGTAAATACATTGAAAAGATTGTGATGCTCCAACACAATGATGCTGGTGGCCATAATAAGGACCTAAGATAGATTTCAGAAACTTTTGCAGGTACCTCAAGGTAATGTTCTGTGCACTGCTGCTTGTTGGCTGGCTTCTGGCATTCTGTGGATTCACCTTTACTGGATGTATAAACAGTCTACCAAGGCAGTCATGTAGGTGCACCCAGTTTTGCTCCAAGAAAATGAAAGAGGCCAACAAAGACTCTTCAAAGAACAGGTTAGACTAAAAACCCCATGGAAGGCATTTGGGGAAGGGACATTTTGTTTTGTTGTTCCAGAATCTCAAGAACATAATTTACTTGGCCTCTTTCATGGAGATCCTTGAAAGATAGATTAGTACAGTAGGTGACCACCAGGGTTGGGGGGGGAGGGACATGAGCATAGGGGTAGGACAAAAGAGATTTGTTTCTGGATTAACATCTCCCTTTCTTTCTCTCATTCCCCATTCATTTTTCTTTGCTGCTCCTCAAGAAGACAGGAAAGGATGCAAACAAGTACCCAGCTGAAAGGAAAACAATAAAAAGCCTAAAATTAAGCAAGGAAGTAATTAGCAGACGAGTGGAAAAATGAAAGCAGGATGGTAAAAAAGCACAGAACAAAAGAATGAAAGAAAGAACGAAAGACTGAAGGAAAGAACAGGGTCAGCTATTTGAGGCTTCCTCCTGTTGCCTAAGAGAAGTTGTCATCCGATTTCTAATTTTCCCTTTCGGAGTGAGCTGATCCCTGACGGAGTGGCAAACATGAGTTTTTATAGAACTAAATCTCAGGATCTGAATTTTCCTTGTCCCACCAATAAGAACATAAGCACGACCATACTGGGTTAGACCAATGGTCCATTTAGCCCAGTGTTTACTCCAAATTTTGGGTCTGAATTCTACAGCTTAGACCCAACTGTAGAAGTTAAGCAGAGAAGCAAAAGTAGAATTGTGTGCGCAATTCAGCCCTCAGTTATATCCACTTCAGTTAATGGGTTTGCATGGGTGTGACTGAGGGCAGAATCATATTTTTAGAAAATGGAACAACTGGACTCAGAACTCCTATTAGGGCGGTGCAAAGGGTTAGGTTTGGCTGGTGTTGATGCAGAATCTGATACCATAATAATATTTGCCATTGGTTCGACTTCATACATGAAGCACAAAAGGCTCTGTTTAAATAAGGGAATGGTTATGGTGACGTGAACTGAAAAGAGCCAAGAAATTCAAAGCAAAGTCCTGGCT
Organism: Gopherus flavomarginatus; assembly: GCF_025201925.1. NCBI lineage: Eukaryota > Metazoa > Chordata > Testudines > Testudinidae > Gopherus > Gopherus flavomarginatus. The sequence goes on along the minus strand of NC_066631.1, from coordinate 25,127,103 downwards.
CTCTATCTGGAAATATCACTGTTTTGGAAAGAAACAAAAATAGATTAACACGAGGCAAGGAAAGAGCAGGACAGATTTCTTGCTAAACTTCCTTGATTTTCCTTGACATTATCCAAGGAAAGGTAGGGATACGGGTAGGGGAAGAGGTAGGTGTGTGTGTGTGTGTGTGTGTGTGCGTGCGTGCGTGCGTGCGTGCGTTCGTTCGTTCCACTGAAAGGTTTCAAATATTTTATTTCTTTCATTCAAGGGACCACATAAGCTCCTTTGAACTAGTCCTGGTTTCTTGGCTAAAGAAGAAGAATATTAGCACATGCCATAGTGCTCTTTATAGCACAGGTGGATGGAATCCTGGGAGGGGCTAAAGTTTGTGACTAAAGCTCAGGACTAAGGGTCATAAGATCCAGGTGTGCAACCTAGCCCTGCTCCAGCTTTGCTTTGTGACCCTTGGCAAGTCACAATTTTCACGTGACTAGCGCTTTGGGGTGCCTTCATGTTGGCTGCCCAACCTGAGACACCACAAAGGGGACTGATTTTCAGAGGGGGTGGGTGCTGTGCACTTGGTGAAAATCAGGTTCCTTTAAGGTGTCTGAGGTGGGGGACTCATGTATGGAGGTGCCCAAGGTCAGTCACTTTTGGAAATCTTGGCCTTTCTCTGTGCCCCGCTTTCTCAATCTGAGAAATGGGGATCATTGTCATGACATACTTCTCAGGGACGTTGTGAGGTTTATATGTAATGTATATGTTGCGACAAAGTTCCTCCTCTACCTTGGTGGGTCCTGCGCTTATTGGCAGATTTGCTCACCTCAGTGATCTTCCCCTCTGGTGGAACCCACAGTCTGGGTCAACTCCTCCTGTGTCTGATCAGGAGTTGGGAGGTTTGGGGGGAACCCGGGCCTGCTCTCTACTCTGGGTTCCAGCTCAGGGCCCTGTGGATTGCAGCTGTCTATAGTACCTCCTGTAACAGCTGCATGACAGCTACAACTCCCTGGGCTACTTCCCTATTGCCTCCTCCAAACACCTTCATTATCCTCACCACAAGATCTTCCTCCTGGTGTCTGAAAATGCTTGTACTCCTTAGTCCTCCAGCAGCACAGCCTCTCACTCTCAGCTCCTTGTGCCTTTTGCTCCCAGCTCCTCACATGCACTTCCTCTCCTCTGACTCCTCCTTGCCTGACTCGAGTGAGCTCCTTTTTAAACCCAGGTGCCCTGATTAGCCTGCCTTGATTGGCTGCAGGTGTTCTAATCAGCCTGTCTGCCTTAATTGGTTCTAGCAATGTTCCTGATTACTCTAGTGCAGCCCCTGCTCTGGTCACTCAGGGAACAGAAAACTACTCATCCAGTGACCAGTATATTTGTCCTCTACCAGACTCCTGTATCCCACTGGTTTGGATCTGTCACAATGTGTAAAGTGCTTTGAGATCCTCATATGAGTGACCCTAACAAAATGCAAAGCATTATTTTATGTTATCGTCAAAGCACTCAGTTATCTCAGTTTTACAGGAGCCATGTAACCGTGACTTCTCAAACCCAGCACTGGACCCTGCCTCTGTTTCCCTGCTCTCACACAAAGCAGAGGGCCAACTCACCAGGCAGCTGCAAAGGGCCAGTGAGATCCTGGGATGCATAAACAGGGGAATCTCAAGTAGGAGTATAGAGGTTACTTTACCTCTATGGCACCAGTGCGACCGCTGCTGGAATACTGTGTTCAGTTCTGGTATCCACTGTTCAAGAAGTATGTTGATAAATTGGAGAGGGTTCAGAGAAGAGCCGTGAGAATGATTAAAGGATTAAAAAACTGCCTTCTAGTGATGGACTCAAGGAGCTCCAACAATTTAGCTTATGAAAGAAAGTGTTACTGGGTGACTTGATTACAACCTATAATGACCTAAACAGGGAACAAATATTTAATCATCGTCTCTTCAGTCTAGCAGGGAAAGGTCTAACACGATCCAGTGACTGGAAGTTGAAGTTCAACAACTTCAGACTGGAAATAAGGCATAAGGCTTTAACAATGCGGGTAATTAACCACTGGAACAACTTACCAAGGATTCTCTATCACTGGCAATTTTTAAATCAAGACTGGATGTTTTACTAAAAGATCATCTCTAGGAATAATTCTGAGAAAGTTCTCTGGCCTGTGCTACATAGGAGGTCAGACTAGATAATCAAAATGGTCTCTTCTGGCCTTGGGAATCTATGACTCTACCCTTGAAGCTCCCACCCATATCAGTACAACCTTGCCTTTTCTGAGGGACGCTGGTGTGGTAAGCTCCCTAACGTTTCTTTCCCTGGCCCAGGGTCTCCTTCAGCCTTCCTGCTGCTCTGCAGCCACTCCCCAAATGAGCTGCTTGCTGGTCTTAGCTCACCACCTGGGAGGTAGGTAGTTAGTCAGAGGTGGAGCTACACCCAGCTTCCTTAAAGGGCCCATCCCACTTTATGACGGGGAGACACGTACGCAAAACTCTCAGTCTCCTTACTCCCACTGATGGGCAGTTTGGCCCCCCCATCATGAATGGCGTCAGTGTTAGAGTTGGGATTAGAACCCAGGAGTTCCTGTCTCGTAGCACTACATTTAGACCATGCCTCACTCTTTCTCCCAGTATAATGCTCAGGTAACTGTTAAAAAAAATATAGACTGCATATGTTGTACCTGATGACCCAGAGTGGTCCCTCTGGAGCCATCTCTGCCTGCCGTGTGCCTTATGAAAACTACGAAAACATCTGAGAGCAATGGCAAAGCACGGTACTGTCGACGTCAACCATCTACAGTGCAACACATCTGTATGGCTGGGTTACAAGAGTTCCTGGAAAGGCAGAAGAGACAAAGCCCCCATTACAGCAGCAGCCCTGGGGCTCCTATATTTAGGATGTTCTAGTTGCCCTGTGTTTTTGCAAACATGGTCTAAGAAGGTTCTGGGGCAGGCTCCCAGCCCCAGACACAGCCTCTTTCTTCTCAAGGTGGATTTAGCCAGATGACAGGTGTTTCATGTTTGGAAAAACATTCTCGGACTGGAAAAACATTTGTGGAGGCAACTCCACCTCAGAAGGGCTGTTTTCTTTCTCCTTGTCTTGCAGGACTAGTGACCCCGTGCAAGAACCTGGAGTTACTCATTAGTCAGTGCTGACTAGTGGTTAGCCATGCTGGGGGATGGCACAAAGTACCTGTATGCTGAGATGGGAGAAAGAAGGTAAAATATGGAGGGGATGGGCTGGCTGGGAAAGAGAGGCAGGGCCTAAAAACATGCAGGGAGGACTTGGATATGTACACACAGCAGCTGGTGAAGGAAACCCCCAGAGTGGCACAGACACTGCTCTACAGACAGTGGATTTTTGTAAGTACAGAGTCCTGGTTCTGGGGAGCACTGAGTGCCCCTCCCAGTCCCCAAGCCTGGGGAGGTGAAACCAGCCCAAAGGCAGCATTCTAACGAACAGAGCAGCCCGTCACTAATAGCCCTGGAAAGCACAATCCCAGCAAGGTTCTTCCAGCCACCCGCTGCTCCATTCAAGTAGCAACAACAAAGGGCCATTCTTAGGGCACATAGGGCCCCAAGCAAGAATTGAGCCTTATTTGCTTCCCTACTTGGTCCTGCTAGCTCAAAACAGAGAGCTACATGAGGCTGCATTTGCTCAGGGCTTGCCCTAAATGAACGTGCAGAAGCCTGGGGATATTTGGGGCTGTAGTTTGGTTTGGGGCCATCTCTACTGTGGCCAGCAAACCTGTCCACACTGGATTGTTGGGCTGAATTCTTTCCTACGCTTTATCTCTTGACTCTGTTTTGTTGTTTGAAAGTTAGAGCTGCTCCTTTGTGCTCCCCAAATGCAATTGATGGATGGATCCCAGAAAACCTCCTACTTCTCCAGATTAAGGCCAAACCTCTGCTGGCCTAACTCCATTGTGCTTAATGAAAATAGGCCAGCTGAGAATTTTGCCTGAAATATTGCAGGTGTAACAACTTGAGTAATCTACTAAACTTTCTCTAACAAAACACTAATGTAGCCCCCAGGGATACCCTAGCCTTCTTTGGATGGAGCTCTAGAATGGATCGTTTGCCTTCTAAATGCGTCTGTATAAAGAAAAATTAGCACATTAGAGGAGAAACAGAATCAAGTGACTTTAATACCACAGCAAGCACCACACTGTAGGTGTGAATCATTCACAAAATCGTAGTGTCTGAATGCCACGTGGATAGTCCTCAATCAGCCATAACTCCCAATGACTTCTACAGGAGTTCGACTATGGATATATCTACGCTGCACCCTAATTTTGGTGGTGTGTAGTGCACATACAGGTGTGGCCCCCTAGCACAGGTATAAAGAGCAGTGTAGACAGTGTAGCAGTGAGGCATGGCATAGGCGAGTAAAGATGCACCTGAAGGGTGTGGCTATGTATGTGAGTATGTACCCTACATGCTGCCTACACACCCATGTCGTGCCTCTCTGTCTACCCTACCTCCCCACTGCTGGAATCTTCCCCCACCGCAGGGAAAAGGCTCCAGCTGCTCCCTGCTCCCGGAGACTTTCTCCACTGCCTCCCCACGACCAGATCCTTTCCTCGCTGCCAGGAAAGACTCGAGCAGTGGGGAGCATCTGAGGCCTTTCCCTGCTGCCTCTGCTCTGCCCAAGCCTTCCAGTCACACATGTAGCTACCTGCCGCAGCACAGATGCAGCCTGCTTTTGTACCCTACACACCACTGCCAGTGGCATGAGGGGAGATGTAGCCTCAGCGTCAGGATTGAAAAATCTGGCTTTAAGTGGATTAGTTCTATTCTGCTTAGGTTATGCATCAGGAGGACTTTCCCGGCTAACATTACCTTCCATAAGTTGTCTCTTTGTTCGTCTCAGCAATAAAATATATCTCTCTCTCTCACTCAATCACACACACTTAAAAGAACATTGCTCAGGTTGCAAAGTCAAGCACTCAAAAATTAGGAAATGCCAGAATTAAGGTTGCGTGCACAACCTTGTCCCAGCCCCAGTCTCTTTGCTCAGCCAGCCCTAGGTCCCCCTCCTCCAGATTTGCTCTCCAAATCCCAATTTCCCCCATCCCACTCCCAGTCTCTTCCCCTCCCTCACACACACAGTCCCCAGTTTCTAAAATCAGGACCGTCCCAATATTTGGATGGGATGCAATTTGTCCTGATATTTCGCTCCACCGGCAGCCCACCCCCCCGTGTGTCCCGATATTTTCTTCATCCCATCTGGTCACTCTGACCAGCCAGCCACTGTTCCCCCTGCCCAATTGCTCATCAGAGCTCTCTCTCCTCCCACTGCACTGGCTTCCAATTGTATCCTCCCTTCCTGGGCTCCGCATCCAATCTCAGTCTCTTCCTGCCCTCCACTATCAGTCTCTTTGCCCAGCCAGTCCCAGTTCTCCACCTACACCCCAGCTCCTTGTCAGAACTGTCTCCTTCTGCTCCAGCCTCCCTCCCCTCACTGATTCCTAGTCCCAGTTTCCTTGTTCAGCCATTCCCAGTCTCTTTCCTTTCCCCCAGTTCCTCTTCAATCTCAGTGTCCCTCCCTGCACCCAACTGGCTCCCAGCCCCTCCTCCTCCAACAGTTCAAGCTGCTGCTCCACAGTATGGTGATGCCAGAGCTGTTCATAGAAAAGTTTGCCAGATTTTTAACATGGGCAAACAATGTATTTCCTCCTAGTCTTGCTCTTGGAAACAGATGAATTCAGTCAGAGGTAGACACCCAGTAAGAAAATTTTCAACCCAGACAGTTAAAGTTTGGCACAATTGTAAGCAATTCAAAATAGGGTCTTATAATGGAAAATGTCAGGCAACCTTAATAACAGGCAGCATCTCTATCAGCTCCGCCTATCATTTTTAAAAAACAGAATATCAGGGTTGGAAGGGACCTCAGGATAATAAGGACTCAGCCATGTACAGTCAGGCTAAACCTGTGGTTGATACAGCTCATATAACTATTATAGGGTCAGGGACAAACTAACTTTTATTTGTGTCCATCCAAAGAAGGATATGAACAAGTCATGGGGACCCACGCTCTGTGCGCACTTAACAGCCTGGTCATAGGAGGTAGCATCTTTCCTCACAAGCAGATCCACAAGAGTACCTGGGTATCACCAGCAGGCATGACAGAAAATCAGATCGATCATGTCTTCATTAGCAAGAAGTTCAGAAGATCCTTGCAGGACGTTAGAGTTAGAAGAGGAGCAGATGCGGCGTCCGACCATCACTTAGTGGTGGCCAGATTGAAGCTGAAGCTGAAAAAGAACTGGATAGACGCGTCAGACAGAAGAGTGAAGTACAACGTCAGCCTTCTGAAGGACCATAAGACCAAGGAAGATTTTGGACCGACGCTGAAGAATAAGTTTTCAGTATTACAGGGTCAGTCTGAGGAAGAGGAAGACAGTGTGCTAAACAGATGGCAGAAAGTGAGAGAGACACTTAGGTCAGTATGCCAGGAAGTGCTTGGAATTAAGAAACACCAGCAGAAAAAGTGGATCACAGCAGAGACCTTGATCAAGATAGAAGACAGAAAGAAGAAGGCAGCAGTCAATAACAGCAGGACTAGAGCAGCAAAGGCCAAAGCTCAAAAAGAGTATGCTGAAGCCCACAGAGCAGTGAAGAGGACTATCAGGAAGGACAAGAGAGAGGATGTGTATGAACTGGCAGCAGAAGCGGAGCAGGCAGCATACAGTAGTAATATGAAACAGCTGTATGATACTACCAAGCGACTGTCTGGAAAGTTCAGCAAGCCAGAATGTCCCATTAAAGACAAGCAGGGAAAGTCTATAACAGGAATAGAACAGATGAACAGATGGGCGGAGCACTCTGAGGAACTCCTGAACAGACCAGCACCACCAAATCCACCAGGTATCAACCCAGCCAACGAGGACCTCCCAATTAATTGCGATAAACCAACCAGAGATGAGATCAGAAAAGCCATCACCATGATGAAGAATAGGAAGGCGGCTGGACCTGATGACATCCCAGCAGAGGCCCTGAAAGCAGACCTGGATGCTTCAGTGGAAATGCTGTACCCCCTCTTTGAGAAGATATGGGAAGAAGAAGTGATTCCGGTAGACTGGAATGAGGGATATCTCATCAAAATCCCCAAGAAAGGAGATCTTAGCAACTGTGCCAATTATAGAGGAATCACGCTCCTGTCGGTGCCAGGGAAGGTCTTCAACCGAGTCCTCTTAGAGAGAATGAAGGATGCCGTCGATCCACAGCTATGAGATGAACAGGCAGGTTTCCGGCAGAATAGATCATGCACGGACCAGATAGCAACGCTTCGCATCATAGTTGAGCAGTCTGTGGAGTGGAACTCCTCGTTGTACATCAACTTTGTTGATTATGAGAAAGCGTTCGATAGTGTGGATCGAGAGACCCTCTGGAAGCTCCTTCGGCACTACGGCATCCCAGCAAAGGTGGTCAACCTGATCAAGAACTCATATGACGGTATACACTGTAGAGTGATCCATGGAGGGCAGCTTACTAACAGCTTCCAGGTGCAAACTGGAGTCAGGCAAGGATGCTTGTTGTCACCACTTCTCTTTCTCCTCGTCATCGATTGGAATATGAAGACATCCACTTACGAGCGTAGGAACGGAATCCAGTGGACGTTGTGGACCCAGCTTGATGACCTGGACTTTGCTGACGACTTTGCACTCCTTTCGCACAGTAAACAGCAGATACAAGAGAAGACCAGCGTAGTGGCAGCCACATCATCACAGGTTGGCCTCAACATTCACAAGGACAAGACCAAGATCCTTAGGATTAACTCCATCAGCAATGACCCAGTCACACTGAATGGAAGCCCCCTAGAAGAAGTGCAGTCCTTCACCTACCTAGGTAGCATCATCGACCAGGAGGGTGGCACAGACGCAGATATCAAAGTAAGGATTGGTAAGGCAAGAGCAGCCTTCTTACAGCTCAAGAACAACTGGAGCTCCAGAGAGCTGTCTTTGGCAATAAAAATTCAACTGTTCAACTCCAATGTGAAATCAGTCCTACTGTATGGAGCTGAAACCTGGAGGACAACCAAAACAACCATCAGGAAGATCCAGACCTTCATTAATAGCTGCCTCAGAAGGATTCTCCAGATCCGCTGGCCAGACACCATCAGTAACATCCACCTCTTGGAGAGGACCTGTCAACTCCCAGCAGAGGAAGAAATCAGAAAGAGAAGGTGGGGTTGGATAGGACATACACTACGTAAGCAGCCAACTAACATCATCAGAGAGGCACTGCGGTGGAACCCCCAAGGCAAGCGGAAAAGAGGCCGTCCAAGAAACACCTGGCGACGCGACCTTCAGGCTGATAGCAAAAAAATGGGCTATACCTGGAACCAGCTAGAGCGAATGGCCCAGGATAGAGGACTCTGGAGATCTGTGGTTGGCGGCCCATACCCCGATTGGGGTGACGGGCATGAGTGAGTGAGTGACAAAATAGCATTTGATTCAGTAGGAAAAATCCTGACACCTCAGTACAACTCCATTGCATTCATTAGCATAAAGCTATTTTATCTCAGAATTTTTTCTATAAATCTCATGCTAACTATAATTATGGTACGTCACTTCAGTATAAAAGATTTACTTCTATAATGACATGTAACTACATATAACTTTCTGTACATGTCCCTGCAAATTACTAAGTAATTCCATGAAGCAGGTTCAAAAATAAATACCATGTGACTTTCCCTCATGCTGAAAAAAGTCACTGTGGAGAAGGCAGGACTGATTATAGCCAGTGAAGAAGACTCATAGACTCATAGACTTTAAGGTCAGAAGCGACCATTATGATCATCTAGTCTGACCTCCTGCACAAAGCAGGCCACAGAATCCTATCCATCCACTTCTATAACAAACTCCTAACCTATGTCTGAGTTATTGAAATCTTCAAATTGTGGTTTGAAGACCTCAAGCTGCAGAGAATCCTCCAGCAAGTGACCCATGCACCACACTGCAGAGGAAGGTGAAAAACCTCCAGGGCCTCTGCCAATCTGCCCCAGAGGAAAATTCCTTCCCAACCCCAAATATGGCGATCAGCTAAACCCTGAGCATGTGGGCAAGACTCACCAGCCAGCACCCAGGAAAAAATTCTCTGCAGTAACTCAGATCCCATCCCATATAACATCCCATCACAGACCACAGGGCATACTTACCTGCTGATAATCAAAGATCAATTGCCAAAATTAATTGCCAAAATTAGGCTATCCCATCATACCATCCCTTCCATAAACTTATCAAGCTTAGTCTTAAAGCCAGATATGTCTTTTGCCCCCACTACTCCCCTTGGAAGGCTGTTCCAGAACTTCACTCCTCTAATGGTTAGAAACTTTCGTCTAATTTCGAGTTTAAACTTCCTAGTGTCCAGTTTATACCCATTTGTTCTTGTGTCCACATTGGAACTAAGCTTAAATAATTCCTCTCCCTCCCTAATATTAATCCCTCTGATATATTTATAAAGAGCAAGCATATCCCCCCTCAACCTTCTTTCGGTTAGGTTAAACAAGCCAAGCTCTTTGAGTCTCCTTTCATAGAACAGGTTTTCCATTCCTCGGATCATCCTAGTAGCCCGTCTCTGAACCTCTTCCAGTTTGAATTCATCCTTCTTGAACATGGGAGACCAGAACTGCACACAGTATTCCAGATGAGGTCTTACCAGTGCCTTATATAATGGTACTAACACCTCCTTATCTTTGCTGGAAATACCTCACCTGATGCATCCTAAAACTGCATTAGCTTTTTTAATGGCCATACCACATTGGCGGCTCATAGTCATCCTGTGATCAACCAATACTCCAAGGTCCTTCTCCTCCTCTGTTGCTTCCAACTGATGTGTCCCCAATTTATAACTAAAATTCTTATTATTAATCCCTAAATGCATGACCTTGCAGTTTTCACTATTAAATTTCATCCTATTACTATTACTCCAGTTTACAAGGTCATCCAGATCTTCCTGTATGATATCCCGCTCCTTCTCTGTGTTAGCAATACCTCCCAGCTTTGTGTCATCCGCAAACTTTATTAGCACATTCCCACTTTTTGTGCCAAGGTCAGTAATAAAAAGGTTAAATAAGATTGGTCCCAAAACTGATCCCTAAGGAACTCCACTAGTAACCTCCTTCCAGCCTGACAGTTCACCCTTCAGTACAAACCGTTGGAGTCTCCCCTTTAACCAGTTCCTTAGCCACCTTTCAATTTTCATATTGATCCCCATCTTTTCCAGTTTAATTAATAATTCTCCATGTGGAACCGTGTCAAATGCCTTACTGAAATGGAGGTAAATTAGATCTACTGCATTTCCTTTGTCTAAATAATCTATTACCTTCTCAAAGAAGGAGATCAGGTTGATTTGGCACGATCTACCTTTTGTAAAACCATGTTGTAATTTGTCCCCATTACCATTGACCTCAATGTCCTTAACTACTTTCTCCTTCAAATTTTTTTCCAAGAACTTACAAGAGAACAAGTGACACTATTAATTCATACAGCTATAGCACTGTGCGGTTCAAAAATCCCACTACAAACCCATGCATGCCTGTGTTGTTTAGACCTTAGTGTAATCTGAATTATGGACACAAATAAAAGCTGTTTTGCCCCTGATCCTATAATAGTTATATGAGCTGTACCAACCACCAGGTTTGGCCTGACTGTGCATGGCTAAGTCCTTATTAAATTAAATGACAACACTTTAAAAGAATCAAATTAAAATACCATAATCTGCAAGAACAAATGAAGCAGTGCTTCTCTAAACCATGGGCGTGCAGGGGAGACGGCTTCCTGTTGCTCTCCAGCTCTGGCCAAAAGAAAGAGGGGCTGGGAGTGCTCTCTCCCAATCTGACACCAATGTCACTGGAGCTGGAATAACCACCAGAGTTCCAAGTCTTAGCTCTGAAGTCCCAAATCTGCCATGTGCACCCATGTTCCTTCCACTAACTACAGAAAGGGAACAACATTATACTGCTGTTAATGCGCTTTACAAAGGTGATGCCCATTAACCCTATTTTACAGAAGGGGAAACTGAGGAACAAAGAAGGAAATTGACTTATCAAAGCTCAGAGGGCAAGTCAGTAGTGGAGATACAAATCGACTTCATGTTTCCTGAATCCCAGCACTCTACCTGCTGTAACACATAGCCTCATAAAGGCTGTTTACATGTTGCCACCTATTACATTAGAAACAGATCCAGACTGAAACTCTGGATCCAAGCACCTCCTAAGCATTGCAGGCTGTTCATTTGGCCTGTCTGCATCTCCTTTTCCTTCTGCTTCTCCAACATGCTTTGCAGCTCAATCGTCTTCCCAGGAAGCCCCATGATGAAATGACCTTTGAAAACAGAGGTGAGAACATGCCACTCTTCTGCACAAAGCCCTGAGGAAACAGAAGGAAAATTAATGAGACCACAGATCTCAGCCTTCAAAGAGGAGCCTCTTTTCAGAATAAGTTCCTTTCAAAGGAAAATTCTGCCTTTGTCTTGTGAAGTTGTGTTTATATGTATATAAAACCCACAACCCCCAGAGGCATGGGGTGGGTGTGTAAAGGGCAAATTAAAGTGATTCAACTCCAGAGTGCTGGGAACACTCGGTTCCTGAAGCTGGAAACAAAACCAAAGATAATAATTTTTAAAAAAGCAGCTACCTAAAGGTATATTTCAACATATTTCATGGAAATAACCAGTAGAGACTGGCCCAATGGTGGAGGGGGATCGAGCAGGAGCATGCGGTGTGCCGAACCTGACACCTGGAGACACTAAGCCTTTTGGGACTGGAGAAGGTGTAACAAGGAAGACTGCAGCCGTGAAAGGTCTGACGTGAAAAGGAGTACATAACAATTAAAGAGGCAGCATAGTCTAGTGTACAGGGCAGTAGCTTGGGACTCGGGAAACTGGCTACTCCCTGCCACTACCCTCCAGCAAGGCACTGGACAAGTCATTCACTTCCTGTGTATGTTTCTCTTTTGGGGCAAGGCCTTTCTGTACAGGGGGATCCCAGTTTGGTCCAACACAGAACTCTCAGTGAGGCACAGGCCTGAGGTACTGAAGGAGCAATGCAGGGGCCTCAGGCGCAGAAGCAGCAGCAGCTCCTGCACCACCTCCCAGTTGCATGAGTCATGCCAGCCCAGAGCTATTAGTCACTCCAGTGCACACTGAAGAATATTTATTTGCAGGGTGTCTGACAAGTCAGAGACATGGGTTAGCATTCAGCAGCCGATTCATAGCTTCCAAGGCCAGACAGGACCATTGTGTCCTCTAGTCTGATCTCCCCTGCCTAGCACAAGCCAACCCTGCACCAGTGGCTCTTATACAAGGAGATGCTATGCTAGAGAAAGGCTTGGGCAATACGAGGCACAAACAGGCTTCCCCTCAGAAGGCAGAAATGCTTCCGGTTCCTGTTCTACCGCCTTTGGTATGAGCAAATGGGCTGCATGGAGCAAATGGCCCTTTCTGTTGGTGAGTCTCATCCTGAGATCCCTATCACAAGAAGTCATCTCTGGGCAGCAATGCAGACTGGGCTCTTGTTCTGCTGAGGGTGTTCTCCTCTCTCCGTGCTACGCAGCACAGCATAGCCACCGGCACAAATCATCATCTAGTCACCTTGCAGAACCAGGAAAATCCACCTCTAAGCTTAGAATGTGAACGTCTAGTGTGGCTCATCCCCTCGCAGCCTTGTGGGGCACGCAGTGCTGGCACCTGCAGCCTGATGTGGTAGCCCTGTACGCCTTTTCACCTGTGCAGGTAGCTCTGCCAGGTACAGGACTGTGGAGAATCAGGCCTGCTTCCCTGAGCCACATAGAGCCCCCTTGCTGCAAGCTGGGGCACTGGAGACTTGCAGGTGCCTGAACATTGCTTACACCTCTTTCATCCAAGCACTGAGCTGGGCTGACCCCGTTCCACTGGCAAGAGCTAAGAGAATGACAGCATAGAGCAAAACACCTACAGGCAATTAAACTAAAAGCTGCCTTCTGTCCTCAGAGGTGTTTACGGGGCTTTCTCTGACTTCAATGAAAGCAGCATGAGCAGCCATGGTCAGAATTTGGGCCTCTGACTCAGTGTTAACTGACAGCAATCCCTACTGTATGACCGTTGTGATCCAGGGACCGCATAAGAGTTACAGGGCTCTCCTGTATCTGGTATCTACAGTCCTGGTTTGCCAAAGAGCATCATGTAATGTCTGTGCTGGAAGCTTGTGTCACACTGGTCTTCATAGTCACTGTGAAATATGTGTGCAGATAATATGTAAGTTATGTGTTATGTTATGAGTTATGTGTAGAGCCTGAAAATTATGTTTCTAAAGTCGGTGACTTGGGGTGGGCCACCAAAAGGTGAGAAACGGGCTTCTTTCAGGTAAGAGCTGTTTCTCTCTCTGGCTGGCTACATTTGTACATTTTGCAGTGGTCCCCTATATACATTCTGAGCAAAATGCTAATCAAGTGATTGCAAAGCCTTCAGGGGAGATGCTAGACAGGAAGACACAAGCAGCTGCCCTGTATGCAAGCAAAGACAATACATGTTTGGCCTATAACCACAGGAGAAGAGACACACTCTGGCTCTTTCAGCTTAGAAGGCAAGAGGACAGCATGATTTGTCTCATGAACGGAAAACCACAGCCAAGCCTGGCTGTCATACGCTGGAAGGATTTTGGATGAACTTTTGCCCTCTAGGATATGACAATTACTAGTTATGTCTCTCTAGGGTCTAGAGGGCCTGTTATGTTTTTATTTTATATGCAACTATTTGTTTCCATTTGCTTCTTCTCAAATCTTTGATCTTTGTTAAACAAACGTCTTGTTCTTACCATAAACATATCTAAGTGCTGCGTTAGGCAGAGCTGTGATCAAAGGTGGAGGTGGTAAGCTGCGGGAGCAGAGGGTCTGGGAGTGTCCAGTGGCACAGGAGCTGGCCCCTCCAGGAGGATGTTCAGAGGACTCGGGGGTTGGAGAGGGCCTGCCGCTACCTTGTACAGAGAGAACCAGGCCTGTGAAGACCTGGAAGGCAGAACTTGTGTCAATGAAGACTGGTGGCATTAGGGACCTCAGCCACAGCAGGTATAGACAAGGCTTCCTCATGCCAATGGCAGGTGGTAGCAAGGGGGCCTCACCGCCCCGGGTACTCCTGGGAAGCATCACAGCGATAGCCAAACTGCAGAACCGAGAGCACCCAACAATCCTCTCCCAATAGGCTCTGGATCCTGCATCCGGCATCGCAGACCATCTCCTCAGCTGGTATAAATGAACATCACTGCACTGGAATCAATGGAGCAACATTGATTTACACCGGCTGAGGATCTGGCCCAAAGACAGACTGCACCCAGGGATAAGGAAGATATTGACAAATTGGCTATATGACATCAGACCAGGCGCTTTTAGCCAGAGTTTTCCTATACAAGTTCTCAGTTTGTGAAGCATTTCTGCTTCTGCCCTACCTAAGAAGAGTGCCATCAATCAATTATTCCCATTCAGAGTACCTGCCCCTGCCCAGTAGGGCTCAGAAGACTGACCATTGTGCTTGCTGGAATGCATCACAAGCATGGGGACATGGCCACTACAGAGCATACATGCTATCTGGTCCGGTTTTCCCCTTCAAACAGAAGTGAGGTGGTTTTTCATGTAACACAGAACAGTTTTTTACAGAATGAAGATTGATTAGTTGCCTGTGGTTGCCCAGAAACAATTTTGATAGTGTAAGCAGTGTTCATGCCGCAAGAACCCATTAATGAAAAGAAATCTTCAGCAGTTTTGTTTGGGTTTTTTTAATGTTATGGTCTCGGAAAAAGAAGCTGATTGGGTAACGATCAGCGTTGCTCTTTCAGAAACTTTTGTCATAAAACCTATTGGCTCACTACTCTTTAATAATCTTTGGGTTCAGTTATGACCTGTCTATTCTAATAAATAACCCCCCTTTTTGCAGAGAAAGCTGAAGCGGCCAGGAAATAAGCACTCATCCCTCCTCCCATCCCATCCCTCCACCCACCTCCCCAGCACTTCTAACTGAGACATCAGACAAGATGGAGAATCAAGGTCCTGATCACTTTAGTTCATTAAGAAGCCCAGGATGCTTTTTGTATGTTTAGGGCTGTTAATCCCTCTGTCCTGACCATTTCCAGTTGGGGTAGTTACTTTCAGCAAATTCTCCCTAAAGTTTCAGTTGCATACAGGATCCTTAGTGTTCAGTCCTAAACGGTTGTGGAGTATTTTTGTGTGCAACTAAACAGCTGCCACATTTCATCCCAGCAGTGGCTGTATCTGTGTGGCAGATGAAGTGGTTCTTGTGTATATTTAAGGCAAAATCTGATACTAGAGCTCTAGGTTGGGTGTACACCTCAACCCACTGGTGCCAGATGATTATATTAGGACTTGGGGGTTAGAGGAGTGAACATAAGAACGGCCATACTGGGTCAGACCAAAAGTCCATCTAGCCCAATATCTTGTCCTCTGACAGTGGCCAATGCCAGGTGCCCCAGAGGGAATGAACAGAACAGGTAATCATCCAGTGATCCATTACGTCGCTCATTCCCAGCTTTTGGCAAACAGAGGCTAGGGACACCATCCTCCCCTTGTGCTTGTGCGCTGAAGGTGACACTAGTATTGAAAGAATGAAAGGCACCATATAAATGTAAGGTGATGTTATTGCCATCAGAATACCCTTTGGGAGGAGCTAAAGAAGACACTGCCTACGAAAGAAAGACACCTTGAGGCTGCTCTTTGAAAGAACCTGCTAGATAAACTCTAGGAAAGGGGAACACAAAGATAACCATCTTGCAGCTGACTTTGCTCACTTAGTTTCAACTGCAGATTCTGGACAAAGAGGGATTATCATGCCATGCTAGCAGTACAGGGGTGTTGGGGGAAACCCTGTGTTCTAAGCCCCATAACCAGAGGAGGGGTGTGCATGCGTGTGGGGGTGTCTGGGAGCAGCTGGCGGTACACTGCACAGTGATTGCTGATGACTCAGTATCCAGAGAGGTACCATCCTCTTCCTCACTCAGGACCTGAGACAGGAAAATGGCAACAGTCGGTTGCGTGACTGACTCAGGTACCAGCTATCCAGGGACTGTTTGGGGGGAGACATATTTGTGGATCTGGGCTCAGTATGGTCATATACAAATCCTTGGACCCATGTTGGATCTGCTTTGATGCTAGGTGTTCAACAAGAAAAGGCTTTGTTGTCTTATAAGGCCAAGTGTCAACAAGTGAATAAGACCAGGAGCTAGCGGTCATGAAGTCATCTCAAGGCATCAAGGACAGTCACAAGCAAGGAATATGTCAGATTCTTTCCCTTGCTTCCAAACCTGGCTGGGAAATACTTAGGGAATTCCAAATCTCTGAATTCTAGAAAAGAAATTGCTGAACATCTGCACGACAGCAACTTTTAGCTTTCCAATCCCACGGGCCTGATCCTCAGTTGGTGCAAATCAACAAAGCTTCACAGCAGCCAATGGATCTCCCCTGATTGACACCAGGCCCCATGTGTGTAAACATTTCAGTTGCACACCAGAAGAAATACAGAGGCCAGAGAAAGGACTAAAGAAATAAAGGCATTTGGGAGTTGATTGGACAGGGGAACATCTTATAAAGAGCAAACAGGATGCATAACTTATTGTTGCGCTTGAGCAAAAGCAGAGCACGCGGGGACCGTTTACTCCCCGAACTGCTGGAACATTTACTCTGCCATTGAATACCCTATCAAAGCCCCGCAGCACATTTTCATTCAGATTCATTTCAGGGCTCTGCACGGAGTTTTTAAAAGAGTTCAGGGGAGAGACGGAAATGAGGCTTCAATTAAAAGCTGGCCCTTAACATGTGAATCAATATTCATTCTGTACATTACACACACGATTGCACTTAAGGCAACATGTTGATTTTTAAAAAAGGAATGCAAGCTCTCTCCTAAGAGAGAGGATGGCGGCTGAGGAACAGTTCCCAGTTCTCTATTTATCTGCAGGTGCAGCACAGGCAGTGAAGGCATCTCCCATGCTGCTCCAGCACCCGTCCTGGAAGAAGCTCCTCTTGAGTTTAAACCAGACAGAAGGGTTCTCTAGTGAGACTGTCTAATGAGGGTCAATTGTGATGGAGGATGGTGCAAAAATATCCTCAATATAATTCCATTACCCACCACCCCCAAGTTTGGAGACTGTTTTGGTTGTATGGTTAAGCACTCAAGAGTCAGGCCATACTCATACACATGGGCATGAAACATCTGCAGATCCCACCTTCATTCTGAACACTCCACTCAGTCACACCAGCACAGTGTTTTGAACTCACTTTGCACACAGCAGAGAGCTGCAGGACAGTTTGGTTCTTAGAGCCCCTCCAAAGACCTCAGTTCAGCAAAGCACATCACCACATGCTTAAGGTCGTGGCTGAATTGGGCCCATCCTATTCTATGTCTCTTGGTTCGTTGCAATAGTAAGTCAAGGACTCAATGCCTGTGCCTCTCATTTTGAATCAACCCTTTTGTCAAATTCAACGCAAGCTCAACAAAGCCCGATTGTTCCAAACCTTTGTATGCAAGTATGTTCTTCTTTATGTCCACATTGGAAGTAATTGAGTAGGGCCCTTTCTCTAACGAATGATTATAACTGAATCAATAGAGAGTATAAACAAGCTGTGCCAATCTGCTATTATGGCTTGTGTTTGCTTAGACATTTTTTTCATTCCAGCTGTCAGGAAGTTCGTCACTGCACCTTCGGCCCCATTTCCATGAGGCCGGGAAACCTGAGCTGAGCAAATGTCTGCAGTTCTCCGCTAGCCAAAGCAGCCAGCCCCATCTGCAATCCACAGACACTTTCCTGCATGTTCATTTGATAGCTGTGGCCTCTGTGTCAACTCTGACTTTCTCCACCAGGACCAGGTTTGGTGTACGTACTATACCACTCAAGCCCTGATTAAACCCATGCTCAGGATTACATACCTGGCCTGGCAATGTTACAGCACAGGTGGCCTAATGCAAAGTCCTCTGAAGTCAATATGAGTCTTTCCATTGCCTGCAATAGAATTTGGATCATGCTCCAAGATCTATCTATTGAAGGTATTCATACGTGCCCATGATAATGTCTGAGCACCTCACAATCTTTAAGAGTTATCCTCAAAACACAGCTCTGGGGTAGGGCAGGGCTATTGTCCCCATTACAGAAAGGGGAAACTGAGCTCACAGGCCAAGCATTGCAGTGTCCAACTGATTTAAGGGCCAAAATCTCTTTTCCAAAAGGAAATTCCCATTGACAGTGGATGGGATTTTAGCTCCTAAGTACCTAAATCCCTTGGGGAAATGAGATTTAGGCTCCTAAATCAGTTGGGTACTACAATGCTGAGTACAGCACTGCCTAAATATCTTTAAAAAGCCAGGCCAGGGACACTAAGGCCCAGATTCACCATAAACTCAATAGGAGTTAATAAGCTAAGTGACATGCCCAAGGTCACAGAGGAAGCTGTGGTAAAGCAAGGAATAGGACCAAAGCCTCCCATGTCCTAGGTTACCACCCTAACCACTGGACCATCCTGGCTCAAGAAGCTGCCTGTTGCTGTGATACCTCTGGGAACTTCAGTGCAAAGTGAGCTGCTTCTTGCTACCTTTACAGAGCTAGGAGCTTCACAAAGCAAGTAAAAAGAAAGGCCCTTGCCCCAAAGAAGTTGTAATCTACACTGGAAACAGGACAGAACAGGTGAAGGTAATAAATACATTGGTGGGGGAACAACGGTTCTGGCAGCCACTTTCGGGGGGCAGTGGAGTTGGGTGTCAAGCAATAACTGGAGAGGAGGAGACCAGGGTATTCCAAGTAGGAGACGCCGAGTGTCTTTGGGGTGTGCACTACCCTCCATCTCCCTGGTCTCCCCATAGAAGAGGTGTGGTTGGAGGGGATCTTGAAAATGGGTGAGTTGGCTAATGGCCCACAGCAATGCTAAGCAACAGAGAGGAAGCGAAGGATGTTGCAGCCAGCTGACACCGCAGGGGGAATTTGACTTGGCAGAATGTAAGCAGAGTTTATCCAGGACACTGGGGCTAACACCCCTATTTTTGGAAAGAGAGCCAAAGGATCTTAACCCGTCACACGTAGTCAGGACCTTGTTTCTGCACCTCTCCTGAAAGGTGGCATCTCCAGTAGGCCAGTGCTAACGGATGTCACGTTGGGTGCAGGTTCATTATTGGATCCCAGGGACAAGCTCTTCCTGCGGTGTCACCAACCCCAGCAGGAGGAAAACGGCTAAGATTAAAGCAGCATGAACTTGACGAACGGCTTTGCCGAGTATTCTCCAGCCTGCAGCAAGAGCCCTGCCAACTCTGCCTGCTCGCAGTCCACATGCGAGAGCTACAGAAGAACTCTGACATTTCCTCTCCAAAGCTTCCTGGAGGCTGCTGGCTCCAAGGGGGGAGAAGAAAGAAGAAATTTGAAAACACACTTTCCCCTGTCAGAGGAACGCACTGGAAATAGCTCCGTCTGCCAGTTCTAGCAGCTTAGCCAGCCAGCCAGTAGTACAACTCAGCCATCCAGGATCAACAAACTACACGTTCGGTATTCTCACCAGGGCCAGGATTATTATTGCCACAACTTAACACCCACAAGCGCAGAAAATGGCTGAGCTGAGAAAGCGGCCCTGAGAAACGAGACAGTGAGGGCGGTGAATGGCGAAGAACAGACAAGGAAGTGTGGTGGCTGCTGTACAACAGGCTGATCACATGATTGTTTTAGTGGAGGCAAACTCCATTTCATTACACGTGGAAAAAATACATACACAGTGCACAGAGGGGCATTACAAGGGGCTTGGGAAGGAAAGAGACCAACTTCCCCAACGTCTGACTTCTGCTCCTGCATCAGGCAGAATTAAGTGGCTGCCCCATCAGAAGCAATTACTGCTATTGAAATTCAACGTTTGACTACAGAGGCAGGCACTGAAATGCCCACACTGACCTCTGCGCGGTGCAGGGGGAGGGGCAGCCTGACAGGTCATCGGGGCCTATGATGCTGGGCTCTCTGGTGTGTTCATCGGCATCAGTAGGACAATAGACCAGTGGCTCTCAACCTTTCCAGACTACTGTCCCCCTTTCAGGAGCCTGATTTGTCTTGCGTACCCTCAAGTTTTGCCTCACTTAAAAACTATTTGCTTACAAAATCAGAGATAAAAATACACAAGTGTCACAGCGCACGGTTATTGAAAAAGTGCTGATTTTCTCCTTTTAACCATATAATTATAAAATAAATCGATTGGAATATAAATCTTGTACTTACATTTCAGTGTATAGTATATAGAGCAGTATAAACAAGTCATTGTCTGTATGAAATTTTAGTTTGTTCTGACTTTGCTAGTGCATTTTATGTAGCCTGTCACAAAACTAGGCAAATATCTAGATGAGTTGATGTACCCCCTGGAAGACCTCTGCATACCCCCAGCCCACTCTGCCACCATCATCTTCCTCTCCCACTGCACCAAATGCTCCCCAAATCCCTCAGCTGGCTCCCTGTTCTTATCTACAGCAAACTCAAGTGCCTTCTTCTGACTTCTAAAGCCCTACAGGACTCTGTCCTGGCTACCTTTTTCCTCCCACCTGCTTCTGCTCCCCACAAATCCTCCCAACCCTCTTCCCAAACTTCACTTGCTGCTATTCTGGCCTGCATGCCTTTATTTCACACAGCCTCCTGCGCCTGGAACAACCTCCCAATCCACATGCCAAGTACCCTCCTTCTCCGCACCCTCCGTAATGATTTCTCACCGCTCTCCCATGTTGACGTTCCCAAAACTCTTGCCCTGTGACTGTTGTCCCTGCTCATGCAGCTGTCTGAGCTGGATTACAAGTGCTCTAGAGAAGATGCCTTGTCACTTCTTGGTTACCTTGAAAGTGCCAGCTGCATTTGTGGCACTCTTCGTATCAGAGATTAAACTAGATTAAGTGATACCTGAGGGGTACATGAATACTATGTCCACATAAGGCTTCTCTGCCTAAAATCCCCCACCATGGCTCTCACCAATTCAGCTCCAATGGCAAGAGCCCTCCGGTCCCCGTTCAGGGTTAGCTGAATCTTGGATCCCTCCATGGTCTTTCTGAGTGCACCTCCCTAAGGAGTTAGGCCTCCTGCCGTCATCTGGCTTAGGATGGATTCCCACAATTCCCCCATTCCTGGCCTGGGCCTGGCACTACAGCCCCTGCCTGCGTGATTGCTCAGCAGGCCCGACGGGGTTTGGATCCTGCATGTCTTTCCTTCAGAAAGGGATCTGAACAGCCTTTTCAATCCAAGAGCAAAGAGCCTGGACACAGGCCAAGGTCTATACACACCTCTTTCTTACCTATAGGCTTAGTCAGGCCTAGCTCACCCCCGACACCCTCAACCCTGGTGACTGGAGTTCAGTCCCCTTCCCAGCAGCCTTTGCCACTCGCTTTGGGGTGGTGTTTTTATTCCCCCTCATGTCCAGTTTCCTACCTGGATTCCACCTTTCCCAGCACTAGGCTGGGCTGTTGAACTCAGCACCGTCAGAGGGAAAATTTCACAGTGAGTGATACCTGCCTTGGCCACGAAGTATCAGTGAATGGGGCCTATCACAAGTGACTGCCCCCTTTAGCTCCAGCTGTAATCCTACAGCAAACAGCACATGAATAGCCAGCCACACAGGCGCCTCCCACCTCCTTCACACCAGGATCCTGTTGCCATTAGCGTACATCTCACTGTGCTGTGCAGTAGGTCTAGATAAAGATAATGCCTTGCTCGTATACATCATTTTCCACCTCAGAGCAATTCACAAAGGAGGTCAGAGTGACCCCTCCCCAATTTACAGATGCAGAACCTGAGAGGAGAAACGATTTGCCCCTGCAGGCCAATGGCAGAGAGAGGAATAGAACCCAGGTCTTCTGAGTCCCAGTGCTTACCTTGCTGGGCCACCTCCCCTCCCACGAGGGTGAGCACGTGGCAGGGTGGTGACAATGCCAGCAGCTGCCAGTATCTTGTCTATATTATTGCTCCTGCAGAATTGGTGTGAGCAAGGGAGGTACATTGTTGGCAGCAAAGCCTAGCACATGCAAGGCAATATGTGCCTATGAGCAACGTAGTGCTCCGAATGCTACTCTCCTCCTTACACAGGGCCCAAATGAGGATCTGCGCCTCAGAGAGCAGCTTGCAGAAGCAGAGCTCCCCATCTGGGGTTTCAGGTTTCCCTGTGGTTTGTGGAGTTAGTACAGACTACACCAACCAGGAAATGAATGGGTACAATTACCTGGAATCAGTGTATCTGGATTAGCAAATGAAAGGGATTGGCAACGCACCCAGTGTAAGTGAGGTTTACCAGCAGATTTGGTTAATCTCCCTCTCTGACCACCATGGTGGAAGGGAGGCAGTTCTCAGCATCGTTTAATCAGCAATCCTGGTAAAAATGGGGCAAGGGTCAGGAGTGAGCATTTGAACGCAGCCTCTGAGGCGGTTCCAAGGAAGGAAAATCAGGTGAATGTCAGCCAGTGGTAATTAATCTGATCGGGGAGCGAATTCACACTCTTTATCTCCTTGATGATCATCTTGCGATTCCAGAAGAAGAATGACTTCTCTTCCCCCTGTTCACACTTAAAAGAGAAACCCCAGCTGGGTATATTTTGACTCAGTGGAACTGATCTCCCAGGGCTCACATTTCAAAACACTCTGCTTTCTAACTGGACCAAAGTATAGTCAGAGGCATCAGATGACAGAGGCTGGTATGCACTAATGTTCAGACTAAAACGATCATCATACAAGACGCAATTATAGTTTGTTTCGACTCGGAATAAAGCTGAGTGTGACACAGATACCCATAAAATGGCAGCATCTGCAAGCAATGACTTAGTTTTAATTATCTTTAATGATCCATTAGCCAACAAGATGTAAACAGTTACTGATGCTTTACAGCTGAAACATGGCAATGCTTTTTCTGCCCCTGAAGGTGACTCAGGCCAGCCAAGCTAACAGGACAAAGTAACAGGTAAAGACCACACAGGGTTGAGTCACTGTAATTATAATGAAGAGTTCACCGTTAGCACTTGCAAAGCAATCCAGAAAAGGCTGCCATGGGCACACTGACAGGAATGAATGGGGGGATGGGGAAGATGATATCACATGGGGATTAAGGGTTTTCTTCTCACCTCTATTCTCCCACGTATTGCTCATGGGAGTTACAGGTGCTAATCAGGGACTGGAAGGGAGTCCTTGAGAGAGTCCAGAAAAGATCTTGCTCTGTTTGTGATTTTTAGAGATGGCTTTAGAGAGTGGATTACTAATGGCACCTCTATTGCAGTCTTTCCCCTCTGGGGCACTGGTTTGACTCCAGTCAGTTGTGACCAGCTGATGATTGTTTGATGGCCTATGCAAAATTAGCGGGAGGCGTTACTCCAGTTCTTAGAGCACAGCTGTCAGCATCAGGAACCTCCCAACCATGACTGGCAGCCTCAGTAGAGATACCAAGGTTGAATTGATCTCTGGAGACTGGACTAGTCAATGCAGATGCATTGGTCATGGAAGTCACCTGGGGCGGGGGGAAAGGGTACCTGCATGACACAGGGCTCCATCTCCAGCACCCTGCAAACAAAAAACCCACCTGTCTCATAGAACTGGAAGGGGCCCTGAAAGGTCATTGAGTCCAGCCCCCTGCCTTCACTAGCAGGACCAAGTACTGATTTTGCCCCAGATCCCTAAGTGGCCCCCTCAAGGACTGAACTCACAACCCTGGGTTTAGAAGGCCAGTGCTCAAACCACTGCATGTGTGTGGAGGGGGGATAAAAGTCATATAATAAAAAGAAGCCAGAAGAACCAGAACTAGTGCAGATTTAAAGGTGACGTGGAAAAGAATTTATAAATGTTGGGCTTGTTCCCTTTTGGATGCTAGGTAGAGAAGGCTGGAAAGGTTTTATGGAGAAAATGGACGGGAGGGGTTGCTTGTTCTTTACCTTAGCAATAGCAGGAAGGTCATGGCTGTATTCCTGTGGCGCTGGTGCAGGACCTCTGAGACATGCATGGATGGTGTATGGATGATGTCTCTGAGACATGCATGGATGGTTCTCACTGATGAAAGGTAAAGATGGGGGAACAAGTGTGAATGAAATTAGGGATGACTGGAACATTCCCCCACAGCTCAAGCTGAGCCCAGCTTCCACCAAACCCACTTGGTACCTGCCTCTGATATTGTGCAACAAAACATGCTACACCTGTCCTGCAACGTGGTTGGCTCTTGCAGTGCAGCTAGGACCTAGGAATGTTTTAACTCCATCCCCTGAGTGTATTACAGCCCTTGCACTCCACCCCGTCTACATGCTGTGCTAAACCATGCGTTAACTGCAGCAAAGGACTTCCCTCCCTTTAACAGGTTCCTCCAACTAAGGGAGAGACCCTCTCCCCAGGCCTGGCCCCTATTCATCTCTGAGGAGGCATAGCGGGTAGTCAGAATGCTGCAAAGGGCAGGAAGAGAATTCCCTGGAACAGGCAAAGTGCTGGGCCGATGTAATCAGTTCTACATAGCCCCACATTGCCAAGCCTAGGCTGGGGGCAAGGTAGGCAGGGGCGGCTCTAGGTATTTTGCTGCTCCAAGCATGGCAGGCAGGCTGCCTTCGGCAGCTTGCCTGCAGGAAATCCCCGGTCCCGCGGATTCAGCGGCATGCCTGCGGGAGGTCCACCGAAGCCACGGAACCAGCGGACCATCCGCAGGCATGCCGCTGGAGGCAACCTACCTGCCGCCCTCGCGGCGACCGGCAGAGTGTCCCCCCTTGGCTTGCCACCCCAAGCACGCGCTTGGCGTGCTGGTGCCTGGAGCCAGCCCTGAAGATAAGGGGAGAAGCAGAGGGATACCTGTGTTAACATATGGTCCTACAGAGATGCTGGACTGTTACATAGCTCATCTACAGCACTTGGGAGGCTGCCGTAATTAGAGCAACCCCCAGACCATATAGTTGAGACATCTCCATTTCCCAGGGTAGAGAGTGAAATTGTTACATGTTACAGCTGGGGCAAGATTCCTTGCCAGGACTAGGCTTGTAACACAAATGTTTTTTAAACAGGGAAGCACAGCTCTTTGTAGTTCTTTGAGCGGAGAAACCAATTTAGGAATCTTCTCATGCATCAACACATCCCATCTGTCCCCTCTGGGGTTGACACTTAATGGGGAAATTATTTGTAAGGATCTGTTAGCGGTTTGCTGTAGATTAATGCAGCTTGCATAATGCTACCTCCCTCCTTGTTGGGCTCAGGAATAACGCAGAGCATTCCAGTGACTGAGACTGCAAAAGCACACTGTTACTTTACTGATAAATAGGTCACTCTGTCCAGCCAGCTCCTTTGTTTTGGGACATGGTTGATCACTCTAGTGACTGGAGAAAATCCCTCAATGGCTTGGCTTTGCAATTTATTTTTAGGCTTATAGAGTGTACTTTGGCAAACTTCTGGCTGTATCCAAAACCTACCGAAGGCAATGATTAGACTCCTAGTTACGCCAATGGGCTTTGGATCCGACCCTAAAGATATGCACTTAGAGAAAAACTAGAATTGGTTGAGAATTTGCTGTTGGGATGATTTTCTAATGGAAAATGCAGTTTCTGCAAAACTGAAAATTTCCATGGGAAAAATCGTGGTTTTGCCCCCTGTCCCCCAATTCAGTTTCCCATTGGGAAAAATTGAAAAGCAATATTTCATTTTGCATCCTTTTGACCCAAATTGGAATATTTCATTTTGTTGAACTGACCCAAAACTTTTTGTTTTGAATTAGTTCAATAAAACAAACTGCATTTCCCTAACGGCACATTGCCTTATGGGTGTTGTAGTTTAGACCCCCCTTCTCACCTATGGGCCAAGCTCCCCGGAAGATTACATCTCCCCTCATGCAATGTGGCTTACCTTCCAAGCAAGCTTGGTATGGCGCATCATGGGAGAAGTAGTGCAGCCAGTAAAAATGGGGGCATCAGGCTCCTGAAAAATAGCTTCCATGAGGCAATGCGCCACAATGAAAAAATGGAATTTAATGTTGAACTGACTAGAAATAAAGCACTTCAGGAGAGTTCAACAAATTGAAATGAAATATTTAGATTTTTGGGGATGTTAAGATGTTTCATTTTAATCAAAAAAATGTCAAAATAAAACCAGTTGTCGTTTCCAAATTGAATTTTTTCAGAATTTCTGTTCCATGAACAATTTTGAAATTTCAAGTTTTTGTCCTAGTTTGGGACAAAAACAAACGTTGAAATGTGAGATGGAAAGTCCGAATAACACTCGGATCTTATTAAAACTTAGATCACATGGACTCCTCAGAACTCTGTGCTGCCCTAAGCCACGCTCACCCTTCGAACACAGCCACTCCCCTGGAGTCAGAGGAGAGGGGGCAGGAAAGAGAAGCTGAAAGAAACTCTGCAGCAATAAGAAGTAAAAACCCATGCTTGGGCTGCAGCTGCTTGCCTTTCCCAGATTTAAAGGGCCAGCTACCAGGATAACATGCTGGGAAAGGCACCTGTAAACACATCAAACCAAGCTGGGGAGTTCAGTGAACGTCAGGCAGTCAAAAAGAAGGGAACATCAGCTGGGTACCCCACTTTTCTGAATGCCTGAGGTCAGCATGACTCCAGAATGGGAATCTATATATGGATGTGAGCTAGTTATGTTTCTCTGGTTTGGCTATGATTCTATGTTGATATAATCTCAATTCAGGTCCCTTTTAGGCGTCAGTTAATTCTTTTACCTGAGTTTTATTTTTATCTCTGTATCTTTCATCTCTAAGACCAGACATCTGAATTCAGCTGACACTCATAGATGGAATCCAAATCAGTAACCTCAGCTGAGTCCTTAAGTCACTGTAGGTTTTCTGGCTGATTCTGATCTCACTTGCACCTCTGACTTCAGTGGAGTTACTCCTGATTCACAATGCCTTGCATGAGATCAGAATTGGGCCCTGTGACAATGCTAGTGCATAGGATCCTTCCCGCTCAATCCCAGGTGGAAAGCTGGAGGAAAAGGAAGGAGCAAGTTACATAGCTCATCTACAGTAACGTTGAGCCAATCACCTTTTCCTTTCAAGGTCCTTCAGTCCAGGTCTCGTCTGAGAGAATTGGCAGGGTGGTCTGAAGAGAGCTCATGCTGCAGCTCTCTGCACCAGACTGGCCTCTGGTTCACCAGATGGTTTGATTTTCTATTACTACCAGTCCCGTATCCTTTCTAAATACAAAGCCTTGTTCCTCTCCAGCCTCCCCACACTATCCAATAATAGCGAGTCTTGTCACACCAATGACTGCACAAGTCATGGAACTGTCAGTGCCATTCCGCATGTCAGTCATGACTTTAAACTAAAGCACAGCTTTCTGCCCATGGCAATGTGGCTGTTTCCGACCCAGATCTCAGCCTTGGTCCCAAGTTCCCCAGAAAGTTCTGATCCAACCCAAGATCAAAACCCCCGTCTCTGAAGCAAATATTTCGTTTTTTTGCAAAAGGCATATCTGCAAATTAATTTGAAGGCTTCCGTTTCCCAGTCAGTGGTTTCAGGGACCATGTGAATGCCCAGCAAAATCAATAGGAGTCTTATGTTTACATTTGCAGAGGTCACTGGAGTTTATGGCTAACTTAGAATTAATAAATTAAAAGAAACTCTGGCTAACGAGCCTCATTCGGATGAAGAAAAAGCCCCAATCAAGAGCAAAGAATTATGGAGACTGGCATAGTAACTAACTTTCAATCAAACTTATTTTGTAACCCTTCTTGTAAATTCCCAACTCAGTATACACCTTAAGGTCTTAGAGTAAAAGTGTGAATGTAGGCTCTGGAATATACAGTACAATGTGGTATTTACAGCACCTTTTCTTTTTTTTTTTTTTAACCTGGGTTCCAAATGTGGCAAGAGAGGGCTGTACATCTGGAAAGCGTCAGATTTAATGCCCAAAGCCATCAGCACAGGTCAGCTAAAAGTACATGTTTGCTTCCAGCAGCAGCTGTGCAAACTCCTGCTGCCTCGGTTCTGCGGGGCTTATGTAAAGATTCCTCAAAGACAGTGCCTCTTTGTGAGCCTGGAGCGCCACTGATCCTTCGCAATTCCAACCCCCATTTCAAAAGAAACTGGCCTAAAATGGCACTCCCACCGAAACACATGTAGTTCAGTATCTGTCTTAGGCACCATTGATTTCACCAGGAAAAGGAAAACATCAGAGGTTAGGGTCACATCTTCAACTGTCAATCAGATATTGTCAGCTATTTTTACAGCATCTCGGGTTGTTGTTGGGCTGCAGAAAACAAGTGACATACCTTTCTAAAGAGCCTAACGGGTCTGTCCAGAATAATGCAGCTCATCGATGTCGTGGAGAAGCTTTGAGCCTCAAGTTTTGATTTGGTCCCTGGCTTTTCTGAGGACATCTAAAATAAAATATCATCCGGTGTGGGGTTGTTTTTTTCTATTTTGCATCGATTTTTATTGCCCTACCATTTGTGCATGAACATGCAGTTTCCATTTCACCCTCTTAGTTGCCACAGAAGCAGCTGACAGTGAGCAACTGCCACAAGATGAAATAGGAACGTCCTTCTTTGATCAATGTTTCTTAATCCTAATGAACTCCAGGGAATAGCAGCAAAGAATCCTGTGGCACCTTATAGACTAACAGACGTTTTGGAGCATGAGCTTTCGTGGGTGAATACCCACTTCCTCAGATGCATGTAATGGAAATATCCAGGGGCAGGGATATATACAGGGAATAGTAGAAGTTAGGGGATCACTCACTCTGCTACAAGCCCAGGGCCAAATGCCACAGTTTCTCCTCCTTGGGAGTTTGTCTCCCTCAGATACAACTAAACAAACACTGAGTAAGAATCACAGGGTATGTCCCTAAGGGGCAAATGCAGCCCCCCTCTCCGTAGCCACACAGAGACCACCAGCTCTGCAGCCAGTGTGGCGCAGCTGCACAAGGCAGAGGGCTGGAGTTGGGACAGGATGCACCAGGGGTTCACACACCAGATCTGCCATAGAGCCAAGCAGGAGATAAGTGCTAGTGGGGTATTATTAGGCTAGGGCAGAACCAAAGCACCTGCCCAGCACAGATTCTTTAGTCTTCCCCTCAAGCTGGAGGAGTGCAAGGGGAACAAAACCTTGGTAAAGCGGCTGTGGAGTCACTCTGCGGGCTAGTGGGGAAGATGCTTCTCCCACTGTGCATCACCCCAGCACCTGGGCCAGGCCCTTGGGCTCTGTACTGGGCTCCCCAAATGGCTATGACAGTGTGTTTATAGATCATTCCATACGTGTGATGGATTAGCTTGCAGGTCCTCCCCAGTGATAGGGAGGCCTTGTTCTGACCTACTGCTGAGCAGCCATCAGCCCAGATCAGCCCCCAGGGATGCAAACCCCCACAAACTGTGGGGAGCCTCAGGCTGGGATTGGAATTTGGCAGTGGGCCTGTCTCGACTCCCGTAGCTTCAGCATTTATCGCAGCCTCTCAAATCAGCAGGGAAATCTCCTAACAAGCTCTCTTGTGGTGTTGTCTGGTCCTTCTCATTTATGGTTGAGCCAGGAATAGCATTAGAAGAGCCAGTCTGGTGCAAATGACCAGAAGTCACATGCAGAAATGTGTATTAAGTTAAATCAACTTTTTCTGACCTCTCTTTCCTTCCTTCCCGCCCCCCAGCCCTCCCAAAAAGTTCAGCTTGAATATGATGTAGCAGTGTGGGTCAGTTATTAGAGCTGCAATGGATCACTCATAATCTCAGAGTGGGAAACAATTTGGCCTGATTTGCCCCTCACTTTAAACTAATATAAACCCATTGGCTTCACGGGAACTGAGATGCACCTGCTTTTCACTGAGATTGAATCAACCCCATTTATTTAGCCCATCAAACAAGAATGTAACCGTGTACCTTCCATTAATGTTATTGACAGGAGACATGGCTGTGTCCCTGCACATCAAACTGAACATTTCTCTGTCTTGTGACCCAATATTGCATTCTTTATGCACTCAAAATGCCCATTAATTTTGAATGCAATGGGAGTTTTGCATGTATAAAGAATGCAGCTTTAGGGTCTAATCCACTGCTTATTAAAGTCTTTCCACTGACTTTAATGGGCCTTGGGTCAGGCCTTGAATGTGTAGCATCATACCAGGTATTCAAAATGCACCCTTGTAAATTCATACCTCAGTCATTCCCAAAGTTGAATGTTTGTAGGGACCCAGGCCAGCACCCCTTTTGTGTGCAATATCTGACTCCTTAGTAAGAAATGCTTGGTAGCATCCATGTTACTCACACTGCAAATTCCCTTAGTGTAGTTCATTAAAATAACTGCAGTGCTATTAACATCATACAGTAGAGCAACTTGGAAAGAAAAAGAAAGTGAGCTAGACCCAGATGATCAATCACGCATTTCACCGACAATGTCTTTATATGAGTTGTTTTCACTGGGAATATACACCTAATAATTGCTCAGGTTCCTTGTTTTTCTATGATCAGTTCCACTGTAAGGGCCATTAGTTCCTGTACAACGGTAATTTAAAGCTGAAAACCTACTGTGCTCTGCACCAAAAGGCAGATTAACATACCTGCTTCAACAAAGGTTTGCTGTAACTCTTACAGGAAACACGGATTAAGCTTCAATTTTGCGTGGCAAGTATTTGGCTCCTGTTATTTTCTATTGCAGAACTATTAGGGACTTTGGGGTGCTGTGAGTATTAGGGATTGGATGGCTCAGAGGGCTGAGAATGAGATGTGGAGCTTTTCATCTGCAGGTCATCAACTCAAGCCCAGTCTATCAGATGATGTTAGTGGTTTCAGTTCAGTTCCCAGTGGACAGATGCCCATGTTTCAAAACCCACAACAGTTAAAACTTGATTGGCAGTCTCAGCAAAGCTTGAGTGGGTTATAGTGAATAGATAACTAAGTCAAGAATCACCAGATGTGGGAAGAGGCACATTTGCTGGGCAAAGCTTGCCATGCCACTGACTATGCTGGTCCAGTTCTGTAGGTGGAGGACTTCAGCCTC
Source organism: Gopherus flavomarginatus (assembly GCF_025201925.1). Classification (NCBI taxonomy): domain Eukaryota; kingdom Metazoa; phylum Chordata; order Testudines; family Testudinidae; genus Gopherus; species Gopherus flavomarginatus. The sequence continues at coordinate 25,096,205 of NC_066631.1, read as the reverse complement.
CAAGAACATCCTTCTGCCACTAGCATCAAAGTCTCTCCCTTTCTCTGCTTATTGCAAGGACCTAAACAGCCAGGAATCCCAAAGCTGGATGAGACAGTTACCTGGATAGCCACAGCATCTGGGACCAGGCATATGATGACCAGGTATGATTGAACTCTGCTAAAAAAAAAAAAGGCAAACTGTGTGGAACTGGAAATTTGGCCTTGGTGTCTCATTCAGTGACCTGTAAGACATAAGATACGAACGCCCCATATCTTAAAGCCAGGATGCAAAGCTCTAGGCTCTCTCTGGCTAAGGGAGATGGTGAGGTCATCAAAGGACCACCTTTGATTTGAGAGTGGGAACCAAAGGCCATGTGTAGTTTGGAGAGAGCCTCTTGGAAGATAGCTCTTCGACCGCAGCTCACCCAGAATATGCACAGATCCTTTTCTTGTCCTGTTTGCCATTTACTGTGTGACATCACAGGAGGAAAGAGCATATCATAAATAAAAAACAAATGCAATGTCACCTCCCCCATATGCTGGTTGGCCTATAAACTATACTAGACTCTATGACAGCAATTAACTGCCTTGAAGACACTTGGTGGTGTTTTAAATGTCTCTCTCCATTCACCTGGCATCTTCCATTTAAAAAGGAACATAAAACCCAAATCTGAAATGGGTTTAATTTTCTTTACTAGAATTGTTCTTCCCATAATCATATTTTTCTTTTCTTTTAAAAATAGCAGTTTTGGAGAAAATCTTCATCTGGGAAACTATTTACTTTCCGAAAGGGATCTGAATTTGTCAAGGTAGTTTTTGGCCTGTTCCTGATATTGCTTGTTTTTCTTTGAGCAGTCCTAGAACAGAAGCTTCCTTCCCACTGAGATATTTTTCCCTTGTTTGTCACAAAACTAAGTAGGCTAGAAAAACAGAAGTGGGAAACACAGTCTATGGTTATGAATCAGGCAGTCCAAGCAGTACTGCATGAAGCCATCCAGCGGCACGTTCGCTCTGAATCGAGACATAGTAGAGGGAAAGCAGTCATTAGTTCAGACATTTTAGCAAGCTCAGTGTTAACCCTCATGATCTCCCGGCTTCTCCTTTAGGATTTTACTACTTTGCACTATTTAATCACAAAGGTTTAGGGCACAGGTTTCCTCTTTTACAATATTCCCGCATAGTAGAGTCAACATTTTATTTGTGAATGAAAAGAGAACATCAACCGGAAAAGCTGTAGAAACATGAACCATACTATTTAAAAAGATGACTCTTTTGAGATGCCACACCCTGGGTTAGATAACTTACTTGATCGTTACTTTATTAATTTTTAATTATAAACGAGCCAAATAAGTCCAGTTATCCAACCTGCGTTTTAACAACTGCATGCCTTTCATGCTCTTGCTGGAGGGTTTGGTAATGAAAAGGAACGCATGACCTGGGAGGAGGTTGGCACTAAATCCATTTCAGATCTAAATTCAACTCTGATTCTGTACACATCTAGTTTTTGGCCTTTTAAAAAGTGCTGGAAGCCTAGAGCTCTCACTGACTTCAACGGAGCACCTCTGGAAATCAGGCTGTTTAACTTTAAGCAGAAATCCTCTCACAATCCATCAGCTACCCCATTATATCCAGGAAAGCAATCTACCTCTTTACAGCTAATGCCACTGTTAGTCGTACCTTATCTGCAATGGGAAGGGAGCGATTGCTCAGCTATTATCTCCTTTGAGTCGGACCTTGCTTTGCATATAATATACACAATACATTAATCAGATTTAATAGATGAATAGTGCTGCAGGGTCTATCACGGACCAGCAAACAAAGTCAAAGAAGGAGCAGCAAGGGAAAGAAACACTACGGATGGCCATTCCAAGAAGCCCAGGCTTAAAACAGCAGGAGATTACAGCGCTCCAGGATTAATAATGGGATAGAGAGACTCTGAGCTCTACTTCCCAGTTTGAATCCTGCCTCAGTTGGTCATGAGTGACCAAAAGTCCTTGTTTACTGGCTGTTTGATGGACTACATGAGATAAGTTGGCAGTTAAATGCCTGCATCACAAAACCATGAGACTACCTGGCTGCCTCATCAGAGAGGCCAAGAACTGAATGGAGGCTGAACTAACCCATCTCCCTGAGCCTAAGCTCACTGAAATCCACAGTCTTTGCATTGACTCTGAAGGGTTGTGGGTCAGGCCCATGGTCCCACAAAGGCAGAGGCACAAGGGGAAAGGGATGGCATGCAGGCAGCTAGCACCGCCAATGCTGTACCTGCTGTGGTTAGGCAGAGGACTTCACCCTGCAAGTGTGTCACTGCAGTATGTTCCCCAGGCATGGCACTGAATTCACAGTAAGCCAGCAGAATCTATCAAAGGTACTTATATGCCCTTCCATCACCATTGTATCTGAGCATCTCACACTCTTTTAATGTAGTTATCCTCACAGCACCCATGAAAGGTAGGGCGGCGGCATTAGCCCCATTGCACAGATGGGAAACTGAGGCACACAGAGACTACGTGACTTGGCCAAGGTCACACAGTAGGTCTGTGGCAGAGCAGGGACTTGAACCTAGACCTTCCAAGTCCTAGGTTAGTACCCTAACTAGTAGGCCATCTTTCCTCTTGAATGAACAGGCCCCTTCCCATGGGCTGTCTGTACATCAGGCAGCACTGTAGTTCTGGGTCTTTTGAAATGGTTTAATGGTTCAAACCCGGCTGTGGCACTTTAATCTCCTGGTCTGGTGTGAGAGTGAAAGCGTTCAGGTTGCACCATGCTCCCGTCTAACAGGCAGGAGAGCAGTGCAGAAATCTAAAACACATGAATGTATTTACAGGCAAACAAAAGGGGGGTGGTTTTTCCAAGAATTTTTTTTCCGTGTAAAAGAATTCATGCTCTCCCTTTCGACTGTCATTGTTAAAAGGATGGCCTCGTCAGCCTGAAATTTAACACCTTATCGGCACTTGGTAACTCTTGATTTATGGATGGGTTTGCTGTTGATTATCCTCCAAGCTAACAGCACAGCAATTCTGACAGAGAAGTGGAGGAACTTTCACTGGCTAACTGGCAGGAGCCTTTGCTGGTACTGCGACTTTGGAAGGCATACTTTGACTTGAGCATGGAATAGTATATGGGTCTTCAGTAAACACTGTCTGCAGTCAATTGGCAATCGTGTGTTCTCCACTGAGGGCCTGATCCAAAGTCCAATTAAGTGAATGGAAGTCTTTCCATTGACGTCAATGGGCTTTGGATCAGGCATGTACTCTGGAATGTAGCTTTCCCTTATTTTATGTCTTGGCTGCAGCATGAACTGTATAGACTGCTGCAATCAAACTCAGAACAAGGCACTCTGCCCAGCTAACTTTAAGGAAGTTATTTAAAGAGAATCCTCTCTTGCCAAAGTAACAACATTTCACATCTTGTCTTTGACCGTACATGATGGCAGCGTCTTTACTATATTTACATTAAGTCCAGAGCAATAGAAGAGAGTTTGTTTCCTTTTGACTTGACTTCCTACGATGGGGTGCTAGGTAAACCATTCGAGATCCTAAAGGGAACCTCGCGATCTTGGTCTTTCCCACCCTCTTCCCCCTGCACCCATTTACCTCAAGTGAGATGACATTTATCTGATGAAGGGGGAAGCTTGGACCCAGAGGAATCATCACAGGTGCTCAAAGGGAAGAGGTCCATATGTACAGTGAGTAGGACGCTAATAGGGCAGCTGTAGATGTGTTGGACAGATCCTTTCTCTGCTCACTGAGAGGGCTCCTTGGGGCTCAAGTGTATATTTTGTTTTTCTTCTTTTTGGCTTGTGGATTCGGGTTGACCAACCAGCCAAGAGCTGAAGACCTTGCCTTGCTGGAGTTTCTGTTATAGGGGCTGCCTGAAAAGAAAGCAATGGGCCTGTTTACGAAAGAAGGGGCTTTTATTTCCTGTTGAAGTATGTCTGCTAGTTTGGGAAAAGGGCTCTTGAACTGAGCTCTGCCCTGCTGTTCTGCACAGGAATGTTCTATCTCTGTGCATTTTTCAGGTAAAACACTACACGCACCTGAGCCTCCTTACCATGCATCTTGTGCCGTCAGTGCTCCAGTGTCAAGCAAGTGTAAACAAGCCATCATCCTGATTCAGTGGTGTTTCACACTCACTTTGCACTGGTGCACACAATTCCACAATGTGCACCACCAGGAAGAATCAGCCCCAACATACCGTACGCCTAGTCCTGTCCAATCCTGTTGTTTGCACACAGAGCTACACCCTTTTGGCTCCAGCCAATCTGATGTTTCAGACCTACAGCACCTTGGAATATTATTCACAGGAGCACATCAAATGACGCCTGAGACACACGCTCCACCTTTTCAAAGGGAACCAAAGAGCACTACATCCAAGAGTGCCTTAAGTCGATTTTATTGGCACTAGTTATGTTGCGGGTGTTCCCAAAGGATCAAGTTTAATGGTGAGCCGTAATGGAAATTCCTAACATTCTTAACATTTTGCCACCCAGCCTGCTTCAGGAAAAGTCCTGATGTCGGTGTTTGTATCATTTCTTTTTCTTTCCTAACTGTATTTGTCTTTCAAGGCTGGCAGCAGGAATAGGAAATTTAGCACGTGATTGGGACATTCTGCCATGTAAGCAAGGCTGCAATCTTAATACACTAAAATTGAGCTGAAAGAATAGCTAGAGAAATAAAAGAGTGTGTGTTTAAGGTCTGTTTTTTCAGCAAGGTGAGGCGTGCCACCATGCATACACAATTCTGTGCAGATAATCGCGGCAAATCAGGTTTTGTTCATAAACTTGTTCATACCCTGGGCCGGATTCTTGGCAGCATCCAGCTCTCTCCTAAGTGGCACAAACGGAGAGAAGTGTGCAAGCACCAAATTCATGGATGCAAAGATGGTAATTTTGCATGCACAAATTCAACATGCAAGTGCACACATGTGCCTTTGTACACATGCAATTGCACACTTGACCTTTCAAAAACTAGGGGGCTAGTTGGGGCTGCGATATGCCAAGCTGCCTATGGCATTTGAGTGCCCATTTCCCATTGACTTTGGCAATAACTGAATGTTCAACTCCTTTAGGGTAGTGTTGGAAAATCTCAGCCTTAATGTCTCATCTAAGAGATAGACACACAGTAAACTGCATGGGCCTAGATATGCCTCCCTTGTGTGACTCAGCCTGCTTAGTTTCTTTCCTCACTGGATTTTATAAACCTTCTCAGAGCAATGTAGAGAGTCAAGTTTAAAAGAAAACAAAGTTAACAGTCAGGGGAAGATATTTTTGTATAAGGCACCTCCCCCCCACCTAAACAAAAAAATCAACCAGCGTTCTATAGAAATATAATCACGTGGGTAGCATAGTTGACAAATGGACTCCTCTGATCTCATGCAGATCCTAGAGCTTCACTTCAAGAAGCAGGTCCAGATTCTGATTTCGATGTAAATACAGAGTAACACTGATGATGCCAATGGACCAATCTCTGCACTCAGACACACTACGAACTACCCTAACTTCAGTGGACTTCCTCTGGCTTTATGCAAGTGTCCCTGCAGGCTGAATTTGGCCTAACAAATAGCTTGTTTTAGACCGGACTAGGCTCCGAGTCTGGCCACAATCTTTATAAGAGAATCCCCCCAAATGCAGGAATTCCCTCCTCCTGACAGAGAACGGGGGGGTGCATACAAAAGCATGAAACAAACAATCAGGCAGGTGGCTTAGTTCCCAGGTTGCAATTAACTAAGTGCCTAAGTACTTTCCATTAACACAGTCTACTGGAGGCTAGATTCCAGCGCCAAAGAGTTACACCACCAAACCAAAGGCCTGTTGTTGTTGTTCCCTCTCTGTGGTATTCACAGGCTGCTGTTTATGCCGGAGCTCACTGCTTGACTCAGGTGCTTCCCTTTACTAATTAAACACAGCCAGGCGGCCTGCAATCCCTCTTCCTGCCCAACAGCTTGGTCAGACTTGGAAAATCATCCTCACTTTAGATTGATGTGGTGCCACTTAGCCTAAAGGAGTCCAATACAAACTATAGGGTTGTTTTATGTTGGGAGCAACCAAAGGCCTCCGTTGGGATTGGAACACTTGGGCTGGGACACGGAAGAGAATACAGCCTCTGCCCTAAAGACTTGACATCTAAATAAGCAAGACAGATTAAAGGTGCAGGAAAGGGACATAACATAGAGAACGAGGAGGGGGATGGCTGGCACCGCAAGTTTTTTTTATTGCTATTATGGAGGCCAGGGTGGATGGGAGGTCTGGGGAAGAATTAACAGAAACATGGGAGCATGGAAACAAAGGAAGGCAGTGAAGGGGAAGAGAGGGAGAGGTGTATGGTGGGCAGTGGAAGGACCATGAGGGGGAGATGTGTGGGAGGAGAAAGCTGAGCTTATTTCTCATCTCCCACCAGTGTAAAGAAGGAACCACTCCACTGACCTGATTGAAACTGGTGTAAGCCAGAGGAGAACCAGCACTTTTATACTTACAGTCCTGCTGAGGGCAGCCACCAGCTGGAAAGAGAACAGCCAGTACATTGCAAAAGACCCAACAGAAAGGGAGAAAGTTTGACCAAGGACACGGGGCAAAGATCTGTCACTTACACACAATGGTCCTTGAGATCTTTTATGTCCATGCAGAAAAAAATGGACCTGGGTTTGTAAGGTCCTGTCTGAAAATCCCACGCACAACTGCATGGAACTCAGTAGACAGACCCTCTGCTGACACATGGGGCTCCCCTGACTTCACTGGAGCTATGAGCGCTTACACCAGATGTGGATCTCACCCATAGGAATTTATATGAACCAAGTTGCATTTCAGTTCCATTCTGCTGTAATCTGCATGCACCTGAAAGGTCCTTTCACCATCAGACTCATCTGACTGCTGTAGTAAGAGTCTGATCCAGAGCGATACCGAGTACCAGCAGCTCCCAACGATGTGGGGGTGGCTCAGCACTTCTCAGGATCAGGCCCTGTGTTGTTTTTCTCAGTGAAACAAGCTGATGAAGAAAAACAACAGGGGACGGCAAGAACTGTATATTTTACAAAGACTAACTTAATAACCACTGCTAAAAAACACATCGCCAACTGAGATGGAAATAACAGCTGTGGCCAGTTTGACAAATGCGGCTTTTCTTGGAGGGTTGCAGATCCGGTGTTTTTTTGTTATTTTGTACTCCCATTCCCTGCTAACTAAGTTTGCTCTGTCAGAAGCACTGGTGGTGGGGTAGGCTGCTGTGCCACCGCATGTCTCTTCAGGACACTGCTGCCCATTGTGCCAGCTGTGGGCATCTGTTTGGTTGCATGCAGCCATTTTGAAAAACTTCCCTCCATTCTCTTACTTCCTCTCGGTTCAACCACACCAGTCAGGGCCCAATGCCCCTGCTCCTTCCTGCTCCAAGCTATAACTTGGAAATGTATCACTCCCGGTGTTACAACTCTCTCAGTTAGCAAGCCTGGAATGAGGGAGCATTTTCTCAGGTGCCCTAGTTCTGACATCATCATGCTGAAAAGATGTTCCTAAAACTGGACCTATGACAATTTCCACTATCTATATAACCGCCCCTAGCTGTTCTTCGTATTTTGGTGGATGCTGTACGATATCTGTCTACCTATACGCCATATTCATGTCTCTCTGAAGCAAACCCTGAAGGCTTTCTTCAGTCTGGATTCTGGCAAATATTCATCTAATAAGGACCCAAGGATGCCAAGCAGAAGACTGTGACGGCCATGGATTTTGTCTACACTTTGAAATGCCCAGATCGCCCTCGCTACAGATTTGGTGGCTAGGTTTCCTCCTGCTTTAAAACCAAAACATCATTAAAACACACACCTTCCAACTTCTGCAATGGATGAGGTAGGAGTCCTACAGACAGCTGCCTCCACTACATGATCCTGAGTCATTCTCAGTGCACAGGCCATCCAGTTTCCTGAATGAGGTAGGGGCTCTGGAAAAAAATAGCATGTGATCATGTAATGAAAGACTGTCTCGTAATGCACATGCACGGTTCTTTCTCACAAAGATAGGAAAGATAACTGTTAAAGTCTAAAGTCCATTCTCTGTCCTTCCTTGTGCAACTCTCTCATTTAAGGCAGTGCGAGTGCTGCCTGAGTGTCACCCAATGTTGTTTCACTTCCTGTCAGGCTCAGCTGATGCCTCATGGGAGAAAACTACAGGCGGCCGAGTGGCCGAAGAGACCATCCAGGCTAACCCAGTGAATCGCTCAGATGAGGCAGCCAGTGCAATAGACACAAGCGCAAAACAGGAGCAGGGGACCTTGTTAAGTGGCTTATTGTCACCAGGCACAGGCAAAAGTTTCTCGATAATGCTGTCAACCAGCATCACTCCACATTGGTCCCGGCCTCTTTTGCTGTGCACCTTTGTGCCATGTTTTGAGACTGAGATGAACATGGCTTCTTTAACCAGGTCCCACTCAGCTGAGACATGGGACACAGCTTCAGGGTGACAGCTCCATTGAAACATAGGCAATCCATAACAGGAGAAAATGTCTCCCTCCTTACCCCTTCTCCATAGCCCAAATTCTTTGTGTCTCACACAGCCTTGCACAGAACCATGCCTGCTCTTGCCGGTACAGACTCACCAGTTCAGGAGGGCAGGCTGATGACAGGCTGCATTGTGCTAACCAGTTGAATGTTCAAGGGCCACACCGTTAGCGTGCCGGGGATCCTCTAACTCCATAGGTAGTAAGCCAAGGCCTAATTTATGGCCATTGTGACCTTCAGCCCCCCTTTGACATTTGCAGATCAGCTGCATTCTGTGTTAGACATTAAAGCTCTTACAGTAATAGGCTTTAAATCACTCTGCACTACCAGATGATTGGCTGGGTTTGATGAATGGGTCAGAGGTAATAATTCACTGAGGTTATTGTGTGGGCTGCTTGCTGGCTATTTGACATTTATAAATCAACTACATTTTTCTGTACTGCTCAGTGCATACAAATCACTATAGTTAATCTGAGAGAGGCACTTCATTTCAGCCAACAGTGGCTTTGGGCATCCTTGGCCTTTGCTTTGACCTGAACTTGAATAAACCTAATCAAATCTAGTTTTACTAACAGCCAAGTTCCTCTACCATCACCCGAATGGACTGGCGGTGGCTGGAGGGGGCTGTGTGCAGGAGCATGGCTCAGCTGAGGTCAGACTCTGCCTTCCTTTACTCACACTGAGTAGTATACTGCACTAAAGTCACACCAACAACTCAAGGAGGCTGAAGTCAGTGGGCTGCTTCTGAACTCGGTGACATCAGAGTAAATCAGGCGCAGCTCCAGTAAAGTTGATGGACTTATATGAGTATAAAACTGGGATAGGGAGTAAGGGCCAGATTTGTAAAGGTACTTAGATGCCAAAAAAACATTGATTTAAATGGGAGTTAAGCACCTAGGTGCGTTTGAACAGCCCAGTAGGCACTACCTGACATATCAGGTGCCCAAATAGCTTTAAAAATCTGGCTCTAAAGCATTACTCAATGTGGGTAAGGATGGCAGGGCCGGCCCATGGAGAGTAAAAATCAAAGTCAAAGTCCTCCTGGAAGCAGCAGGCCAGGTCCTTAACCTATAAAAGTCAAACCACGTATTTGTTTTAATATTGCAGCCCCTCCCTCTTCCCCACCTATTAGCGTCTAGCTCCAGTCCCGAGCCAACAAACAGTCAGTACCAGCCCTAGTCCATACAATGATAATTACCTCATTTGTTACTCCAATTTACAAAAACATCTCCTTGTGGGTTTTGCCTTACCACAGTGCCAAGGAGCTCTAATCGAGGTCCTGGGCCCCATTGTGCTGTGCATCATTAGGTCCAAGGTGTGACATCCTTACTCACAGTGAACAGTCCTGTTGACATTAACAGGGCCTGAAAGCTGGTCTGTCGTAGCGGCAGGCCCTGCTCCAAATTTCTCACAATCTAGGTTATGCATAGATGCAAAAGGTGCCTGAGGAACACCCGCAGCGGGAGGACAAGGTAATGCGGTGCAATAAGCAGCAGTCTCAGTTTGGCTAGACACGTGGTGACTTCCTAATGCCAGTTCCCTCTAGCCCCCTACCCCCCCACAAGGTGTACACTGACTCACTTCTCACCACATTGTAAGCTGTAAGAAAACCCATTCTGCAGTTTCTCTTTGCAGAAACCAGGCAAAAATAAAAGCTTTTCCTGCTGTGCTGGATTGGTTTGCTGAGTTTTTGGAACGGCCACAACCCCTGGTGTAGTCGCAGCCAAGGGAAAGCGTTTGTCCTGATGGTGTAGGAACACCCCCGCCCCCCAAATGATGGGAAACATTTGTCCATCGATAGCTGCAGCTACATGGGAGGGGAGAGGGAGTTAGGTATGCACAGTTACGGCGCGCCACGTGTGGCTTTTGTACAGCCCTGCCCTGTGTCGCTGCGGTTACCCAACTTATAATTGTAGCCCCAGCCTGGGTGTCCAAAGGGGCGATGTGCTGGGGCACTCTAATGTTACAGCCATGACATGTGGCAGTAAGATCAGCCGGGTCAGCGCCTCTTAGCTGATGTAAATCAGTGTCACGTCACTAAAGTCAAGGGCCTGGTGTGGATTGAGGCCTTCCCCAGGACACGATGGTGCAGTGGCTCCCACCTTCAGGAAACCAGCCTGTAATATGTTGTTAAAGGCCCATCTTCCAAGCGCCAGCCCCAGCTTCTCCCCTAGTCCCTCCCGGAAATGGTCTCAGAGCTGCTCTCCAGCCTACTGGGCAATGCCCAGCCCTGTAGACAGGTCTATAAATAAGAACCCAGGCAAGTGTATGGGGTAGCTGGATGGGGGTGAGAGGGAGCCCCCCACTGCCCCGCCCCCCCAAAAAGCCTGGAGGCTACAGGGGCGGAGTGTGTTGGCCTTGCCTGAGCCAGTAACAATGCACAGCACCGAAAAAGCCAGCGAGGGGCTGCAAGAAGCCCGTTCCCCTGCCGGGGAAGTGACTGTACTGAAGGGGGGGGGCGGTTCGACGGGGGAATGGCCCCTTGGTTCTCCACCCACCCCATTTAGCTAAACCAGCGAGCGGCGGGAGGCGGGGAGAATCAGAGCGAGCGGTAGGATCTCCCCAATACCTCTCCGGCGGCCGCTGCGAAGCGCAGGACCAGCGGGGCCGGGCGAGCTCTCCCTGGCGGCCGGCGCTGGAGCGCGCCCAGGCAGCCGCCGAGCCAGTTCCGAGCGGTGCCGGGGAGAGCCGCCTGCCGCGGGGGACAGCTCGCTGCACCGCATGTAAACGGCCGCTGCTTGCGCTCGGCTCCGCGCCTCCCCCGGCTCTCCGGGCGCACCCGCGCGGCCTTCCGCAGCGGGGTGCGGGGCTCCGGGCCCGGCTGGCGTCGGGGTGCAGCAGGGCGTGCGCGCGGGGGAGGTTTGCGCTTTGCAAACGCACGAGGGACTCCCCCCCCCCCGGGGCTCTCCTGCACGGAGCGCCGGCTCCCGGTCTGCTCGCCCGCGGGAGGCGGTGGGCAGCCGCCTGCCCTGTGCCCCCGTCGCCCCGACTCTGCTGCTGGGCGTGTTTGGGGCGCAGCAGGAAGGAAGCTGTAAAGCCAAACACTGGGGGCGCACCAATCCGCAGCCCGGCTCAGCTTCACTGCTGGCGTGGCCTGGCGTGGCCCGGCGAGGGAGCCTGGGGTCGATCTGTGCCCCTGCTCCCCATGCACCCCCCGCGTGCGGAGAGCGGGGCCGCGCCCGGCGAGGAGAGGGGGGCTGGGCTCGTTTGCCAGGCTCCGTGCACCGAGCACAGGGGCGGAGACGGGGGCGCTGCTGCTGGGGCTGGAGGGGGGCGGGTCGGTGCCCTGCGTTCCCTGCGCCCTGCCCCGGTGGCGCTGTCAGTGGCCCAGGTGCAGGGGCGGGCGGTGGGTCACCGTGCGCTCTGCTCGGAGAAGGGAGGCTCGGTTTGAGCCGAGCGCTCTATCCCCGGTGCAACGATTGGTGACAAGGGGAGGAGGGAGCGTGCGCTGTACCCCCAAGGCAGGGAGCCGGGGGATTTGCGCCTGGCGGAAGGGGGCTGCTTTGCTCTAGGGAGCGAGAGGGTCTCAGACGTGCGCTCTGCTTCGGGGACAGGGCTGGGGAAGAGGACGCTGTGCGCTCTGCCCCGGCGGTAGGGTCTGTGCGCTCTGCGCCGGGGCTGGGGATAGGAGAGGAAGAGGGAACGGAACCTTCTTCGGCAGCTTTAGCCTCTTGCCCTGGGCTTTGCTGGGGGCAGCACCCTGGCTCCCATTCCTTCGGCAGGGCACCAAGCGTGACCGAGGTTTGGAGCGGTTCAGGGCTGGTCTTGTCTCTGATGCGCCCTCTCTGCTCCCTTCCCAGGCAGCGTCAGCTCGGGCAGCTGTGCCAGAGCGGGGCCGACTCCTTGGCTGGACTGTGGAGCTCCTGGCTGTGCCCGAAGCCCTTCACCTTCTAACTTCAAGCTCAGGGTGGAGGTAGATTTTCTTCAGCTTGGCTCCGCTGCCCCCCCAGAGATGGTGGGCCACCTGCACCTGCAAGGAATGGAAGAGAGTCTGAAAGAGAAGAGCCGGGAGGGCCTGCTGGACAGTCCGGATTCTGGGCTGCCTCCCAGCCCTAGCCCCCCTTTCTACACCCTGGCTCCCGGGATCATCGGGGGCAGCAGCACAGGGCCGGATCACCCAGGACATGGGCCCAGAAAGGAAGCCAAGGAAGGCAAAGTGGTAAGAGCCTTTCACATCCCCCTGGGGCCCTACAGCTTCCTCCCAAGGATGAGAGGCTGGGGCGGTTCTTGTTCCTGGCTCCACAGGGGTTTAAGTGGGGAACTATCTCCATCTTTCACTGGGGACCACCTCCTATTCCACATCAGGATGCTTTTATTTGGATTGTAAACTCTCTGCCCCAGAGAGTTTACAATCCAAATAGACAAGAGGGACAAAGGGTGGGAGGAAGAAAGGGGGTTTGTACTAGCCTGTTTAGGTGTCAGAGGCAGGCAGGGAATGAGAAGAGTGACTCAGACCCAAACCAGGATTCCAGTAGCTTCCAGCATTGGATCCAAACCCAGATCTGGGTTTCACAAATGAATCCCCTTTAAAAACCCAACCCCCTGCACCTCAGGGTGACCTGGATGTGGTCTCCAGTGAGGAGTGAGACTCCCTCATGATTAATCCCTCTCTTCACCCAGGCTTCATCAGGTGGGATGGGCCACTGGTGAACCCCAGAGGCAAAACATGAAAAGGCTCTTAGAGAGCACTTCATGGGTGAATCCTTCCTGAAGACAGCTACACTTCAAACCTGGAACCCCTGCTCCAGCTGCAAACTGTGGAAGCAGCCGGCAGCCTAGTTCCTTGCTGTGCTGTTAGGATTGGCTGGCAAAGGTTTGGCCGCTGGTGGACAACCAGTGAGAGTTCAGGGGGATCTGGGGACATTCAAAGCCTCCAGCACTTCCCTGTGGTGAACTATTTGCAGTTTGGATTGGGAGCTGGAGGATAAATCATAGTAAGGGTTTGCTAATTAAAACATGTCAGATGCATGCTCCAATTTCCAGTGTAAAGAAAGAAATAAGACATCAGCCTCGCTCAATGGCTCTCCACCTTTCCAGGCTACTGTACCCCTTTCAGAAGTCTGATTTATCTTGCGTACTCCCAAGTTGCACCTCACTTGAACTATTTGCTTACAAAATCAGACATGAAAATATGAAAGTGTCACAGCACACTGTTATTGAAAAAGTGCCGATTTTCTTCTTTTAACCATATTATAAAAAATCAATTGGACTATAAATATTGTAGTTACATTTCAGTATATAGTATGTAAAGCAGTACCAGCTATGTACCCTGTTGTACAACTAGGCAAATATCTAGATGAGTTGATGTACCCCCAGTGGTACGTGTGCCCCTGGTTGAGAACCACTGGCCTGGGTGACATGGTTCTGTACAGTAAAAAGAGAGTACAAGGCTAGTTACTGCAATGCTACATGCGGCTAGGTCTGAAGTTGTGACTAGACATACCAGAGCTGGCTTCTCAGCAATGCTGAAACTGTTTCATTCCAAATCAGTTTGATTTGTTTGTGAGCACGAAGCAACAGTGCTACAGTCATTTCTGCTCTGAACGTGGAACAGTGCGCTATTCAGAACAGTTTATGTACATGTGTCAGGACCGTTGGTATCAGAGACAAGATTTGGAAACGTTCATGTTCTCTTCCAAAGGATAAAGTTGTTTTTGCTTGAGAGGTGGCTCTGTGCTACTGCTATTTGTTTGAATCGTGCTTCAGAGAATGATGCAGTTTGAAAAGTTATCCAGGGTATGGCTAAACAGTACAGCTCTGTTGGTTTTCAGGATTGAACTCCTGGCAGCAGCTATATAGATAGAAGCCTGATTCTGATCATCTTGACAAAGTGTCTGTGAAGTGTTTGAGGGTGGGGGAGGATTTAAGCAGATTTATTATGATTTTTGTTCTGCTTCATTTTGTCAGTTTCAATCTGTTGAATTATAGATTGCTTTTAAAGACTGAATCTTAGGAGCAGTTTGCTAGAGGGAAGGATTTTGCCCAAGGTTCTTTCAAACATTTTTCTGTTAAAAAAACAAACAGATTTTTAGATGTATTCAACCACACATTTAATTGCTTAAATACAGAGTAAAAGCTATATGCAGCATAGAGATGTTAGCTCTGTATAGGAAAGAATAACACTTTATGAATTTCAGTTACCACTCTAGTACCTTCTTTCCCCCTGTGCAGATTTGCACTGAAAGTTCATCTTCTTTTCAGGTTCTCAGGATGTGTTTAATGTTTTATTGAAAACTGTCTTTTCTACCTTAATATGCCGAAGTCCTCACACGAGTACTAACTGTTGCTCACCAAAATAACTGCATCCGGTGGGTTTTAATTTTAAAAGACAAATTCATAAAGTAAATATTGATGTTCCAAATTTGGAGCCTCATCCCACATGTGTGTAATTTTACACATTGGAACAGTTTTCATTAACTTCAGGAGGATATCTACTTGGGTACCCCCATGCCTAAGACTTTGCAGGATCAGGTCCTTGTTATGCATTTGTAAAATGAAATGTGTGAGGAGGGATTAATGAACTGAAAAAGAGCCAGAAACATGTATAAAACTCTACAATGGAGTCAGATCAGCTGCCATGCAGATAGTTATCAGAGACCCTGTACACTCTTTGGTCATCCCCTCTGAAAAGGAGATTGTACAGAATGGCACCTTACTTATCAGGGAAAAATTCAACTTTGGTATAAGTAGGTGCAAATAATAGAATAGTGGAATATTCTGGCTGAATTAACCCCTGGGGTCTTCTTGACTCTTGTAGAATAAATATTTTCTAAGATTTATGGACAAACAAAATTCTATTGTCCAGCTATTTCTTTGATTTTGAACACACAAATATTAGGCAGCATTTTGAGAGGTTAATGTTTGTTATAATTGTTTGCCAACTGAACACAACATTACAACAGTGTTAGCTGTGAGCCCTTGCTGTTAGGATGTAGGATTGTTATATGGTGGATGCTTTTATGCTGTAGTAGGTGTAGAAGAAACACAGACCCAGTAATATAAAAAGCAATCTTATGCACTAATATGGAGGAGGAAGCAATGCAAGTGCTTGAAACATGGGACTGTACCATAGGTGGAGATTTACTCTAATCAGATTTGCAGTTGGCACACTGCAAAATAGTGAAATACGTTATGTATTTGTATGGGACTGTCATTCTACTTTTCTATAAATGGAATTTCGCTCCATCTAATTTCCACTCTGTGAATACTGTGCTTGCAACTGGTTCGGTTCAGAAAGCAAAACTATGGAGAATGATGCTTGCTTCATACAATTAAATGTCAACTTCTAATTAGTTTTTCTCTCACCATTTAAGGAGAACTCACAGATCTGTGAGTAATTATGCAATCCATGAATTTGTGCTCCTGTTTTAATTGCCCTGCTCTTTGCAGTTTATCAGAGAGCATGCACAATTGGTGAATCAATAATTAATGCTATTTACAGACTAAATCGTGCGTGTTTAGTACCTCTGATATTATTGTTTGTGGTATTTATACATGAGATAAAGCTGAGAATAGTCTGTGCTATAATACAGTAAAATATGTATAAGCTATATTCCTAATATCCAAAACTCTATCAGGTACAATTACAGTACGTCTAGCTGTACCTGGAAAAATAGCTGGGAAGTATTTCATGGCATTTCTTATTCTTATAACTCCAGTTTTAATCTTCCTGGGGATTCAGCTATTTTGTTCCAGCTTTAAAGATAGATTTAAGAATTTTTCTAGCTCTGAGATAATTCTTGACATACATACTGAAATGATCTTATATGTACTTCCCAGGGACATTCTTCTGTTTACAGTCCACATTCCCTGTGTTTGGTGTGATTAACTTTAACTATAAAAAAGAAAACTCTTCTTTTGAATAAGCCAGACTTTGTTTGAAGACAATTCACCATTTATTCACATTTAACCAGCCAATTTGGCTATAGCTTTGGGATCCAAGAAAATATGAAAGGCAATTTAGAGCCAGAGTAATAAATACCACAAGCTCAATACCATTATATTGGACTTTGCTTGGAATACAGGGAAACTTACTTTTAATTCTCCCAAGTAACCCATTCATTGGAGATTCTTCAGCGGCTTTGTGCATAAGGGCAAGTGTTCCCCTGGGAAGTATATAGCCTAGAAATACAGAGTGACTTTTAGCTATCTTTTAAATTTAAAAGATGACTGAATTTTTAATTTTTATTCTCAAGCACATTGGAACTTGTGTTACCAAGCATCCCGTACATTGTATTAGAAAGACAAGGTATACATTGTATTGTATGTCTAGGCAGAAAGGAAGACCCCTAATATTAGCTGCAAGAAGAAGCATAGGTTAACAGCTTTCACAACAACTGCTAGAAAGAAGTGGACGGATCAAGGGGCAGCTGCTCAGACTTCAGTGCAGTTACCTCCGCAGAAAATTTACTTCTAAGATTGCCCAGGAATACAGTTCTGATGTGGAGGGTCCGATTCTCAGCTCACCGATATAACTCCATTGTTTTCAGTGGATTTACACCCGTGGAAATGGGATCAGAATCAGGCCCAAAGGTTGTCTGCTCGGAACTTACTTGTGGGTTTACTGTTTACAACTTTAAAAAATGTTCCTGGGTTATACTTTCCTTCAGCACTGAGCTGCATATGGTACACGGGGACTCTGGTGATTTTGAGGTCCCAAAAAGGGATAGCAATAAGATGCCAGGATTTTCTGGGGGAGGGAGAGTTGCTAGAGAAATATGTGGTATGCAGGTGGGAGTTGTCCCCTTCCCTGCACAGACACACAATCCACAGCTCTCTCAGAGGGCCCATAAATTCTGTTCCGAAAGTAGGGAATGTGCATGATCTGGCTAGAAATGTTCGGTGCTGAATCATTTGCTCACATTAACATAAAATAAAGCAGCAGAAATGGGCCCTGATCAGAGCTCATATGTGGTGTTGGGGCAAGGGGGGCGGTGAAAGACAGAGGATGAAAATGGGGAAGGATATGGGTGATTAAACCACAAGGCTGGGAGTCAGGAACTGTGTCACTCTGGTCCAGTCCCAGACCCATTGTACCTCAGTTTCCCCACATGTGAAATGGGGATGATACCTCATTCATAGGGGAATTGTGAGCCTTCATAAAGGCCCTGATTGTGTAAAGAGTTCTGCAGTCAGACTTTTGTGCCTACATGAAGCCCCACTGGCCTCAATGGGGATTTGCCCACATGGAAATCCTTGCAGGAATGGGGCCTTCCTCATGTCTGGAAGGTAAAAGGCTCTATGGAAGTGGCACTGTAGCTCTAAACCACAGCCCTTTGGAAACATGGACATTCTCTGCTTAGCTTGGCTGCTGATGCTTACTGGTACTTCAACATATAAAGAACTGGGTCCACGCCTGGGCTGAGAGTGGGAAGCATCAAACCCATCTGTCTGGATGCAAGTATGTGCTGCATCACTGAGCCAAATGGCTCTATTTTGTTTTTGCCCCACTATGCATGTGGAAAAAAAAATCTGTCAGAATTATTTGGATGTGCTTGGCCCTTTGCCAGAACAATTTGCAGACACAGCTCCCCCAGCTCCCTTGGCAGCAGGCCTGTCATCTGGGAGACATGCAGGGCAGGGCTGTTTGTTCCCAGCACAGTCCCATTTGCAACAGGTTACTTGTTATCTGAAAGGTTGATACATCACTGTCCACTAATTTAACCAGAGCAACACCCCCTGTTGCTCCACATAAGAAATGTCCCCACCCCCGGGTATTCTACGTAAATAATTGAGGTCCAGATACAGCCCTTTGGATCAAGTCCTTACTTGGGGCAAATTTGTGCCATGGGACAGTCCAGGACAGAGGGGAGAACAAGTTGAAAATCGCAATGTTCCATGTAAGGTGTGTGGGTTCCCCACCACCGCCTCACGCCCATGGAATGAGCAGGATGTTTGGGCCCCCAGAATCCATGACTTCCTATGCCTCCCATCCCCAGCTCACTGGCACTGGCATACCTGCTAAGATGGGGCAATGTGCATGCGAGTCCCTTTGGGATACCGCCTCCTACCCCACAACGGGCCCTCTGGGGGAGACAGTGCCACGGAGACAGCATGGATGGAGGTGATCCATGCATAGAAGGTACCTTCTGGGTGAGAAGTGTGGGTGTGTGGCAGGGTATAATGCATCTGTCAGACCTTGCCCAGGCCAAATGTCCCATCAACTTTGGGTCCTTAGGGGCCAGTTTACCCCCTCCCCTCCCCATACACAGATAGAAAACTGCAGTAGGTGGAAAGGCCATCATCCTTTCTAGGAGGTGGAGTTTGGTGGCCCTTCAAACTCCCACACATCCCGAGATCCCTGAAGAAAGTCAACAGAGGTGTATGATTCCCTGTAAATCCCTCCCTCCTTCCCCCCATTCCAAATAGCAGCATGCTCCACTCTGAAGCCATGAGACCCTGGCATCCCTGCCCACATCTGAGCCCCACCCATTCCCCACAGGAAGCCCTTGTAATTTATGCTGAGGGGACTGGCATTCATGTCCACTCTCACCTCCCTCTCTGCCCCGCACCCCTTTTTGCCAGAATCTAGCTCTTGCTCCACCTCATCCCCTCTTATATGAATCTGGGCCCATTTCGCCACCTCTTTGAAACATCCCTGGCAGGAGAGAGCTGGCAGGCCTCAGGCACTGCCTAATCTACAAACCATATGCCAGCTCAGCATTCCAGTTACCCACCAGGCTAACATGGTCTTGTTTATAGACTGCTCCAACTAACCTCTGCGTCTGTGTGTTGATTAATATCTCACTCCTAGCAGTCACATGAGTGGGAATCCCAAAATGTCAGGCCTGCATGTAAAGCAGAGCCCAGCCCCTCCTGTATGTCAAATACAGGGTCTCTCTGGAGGGATATAGTATTCTTTTCTAGTCCCCACCAGAGGAGTGTCTCCGGATGCCAGAGCACAAATTGCAGGAACGGAACTGCATCTGCCTAGTTTGGGCCAGCAGCTTTCAGTTCATTTCATAGCTACAAGGATCCACCTTTCTGTACTAAAGTCCTTCTAGGATATAGTGTCCATTGCCCCAAAGATCCCCAAATGCTTTGAAAATTAAATACATAGAGGCAGATCTCAGCTGCCATCCGGCTGCACAGCTCCACTGAATGCACTGATTTACACAGGCTGAACGTCTGGTCCCAAACACTGCACGTACCCTGCGGGTGAGGGAGAACACAGCTGCAGGGAGATCTAATTCTCCATTCAGGTAGATGTGCATGTGCTAGCTTGAAAAATAGCACTGTGGCCATGGCAGCACGGGCAGCAGCTTGGGCTAGCCACCCAAGACCCACAGGGGGTCGGGCAAGATGGTACTCGGGCCGCTACCATCCTGCTCTTTTTAGCAGCTTAGTTTGAGCAGAGCTAGTGAGCGTCTGTCTACCTGAGCTGGGAAGCACGCTTCCAGCCGCTGCGCAGATATACACACAGAGACAGATAGGCATGCCACAACCAAATCCTGTCGTCTTTACTCAGGCAAAACTTCCACAGGATTTAAATAAAATTGGGGGACTTTTGCAAGAGTAAAGGCTGCAGGATTTGGCACATAATTTTTAGATAGATATACAGGAATCACTTCACTGGCAATGAAAATGTAACTACTCTAGGGTGGAACCTTTCAACTACTTAATACCCCACTGCATCACTATATAGGTCTTTTGGACTAGAAGTTAAGTACCATACATTTCCCACTTGAAACAAAAAGTTGTTTGAGTGCTACAGGATGTAATCATCTAAAATTAAATATTCCATAACACTAGGACTACCAGCCATACTTTCAATTTGATGTCTCCATTGACTGTTATCACTTCCAAATGAAACCTGTCCTGTTTCTGGGAACATGATAGTTGCATGAATAACAGGGCTTGTAATCTCCAGTACATCAAGACATTAGCAATGCACAATCATCTATTAACCAAGTGTATCTTACCGGTTAAAACAGATGTAGATATATCATCTCCACTGAATAACTCAGGCAAATATTTGATTAGTGCTGTAAATGTCAGCTTGCTGAAAACGACATTTTCATGGACCAGTATGTTCACGTGAAATCTGGAAAGAAATTAATATGGGGGTTAGCTAGAAGAGGCCGCTGGTGACTCGAATTCAGTTCCTACATCTGACACTTGGGCAAGTGATTTCATCTTTTGGTTCACATCTATCAACCTGTTTCAGACTGCTGCCCATCGCCATAGTATCTGAGCCACTTCCACGTAAAATCAATAGCAGTAGTGAAGTTCCTAGTAGACATCATGTAGCCTTTGCTCTCTTTTCGGAGTCTAAAGTCGTATGGGGTAGGGGTTTGATTTTTTGTTTGTTTGTTTCTTTTTAAGATTCTATTAATTTCCTTTTTTGGTGTGGTTGGTAGGTGTTTGGGGGCAAAGGGGGTGCCAGTGTTGTGTCATTTTTTGTGGTGGAAAGGCTCCCTTCCTAGCTTTCCAATCTGCAATCCATTTCCTTCTGTAAAATGCCTCGAGTCTCTGAGCACAAGGTGTTATACCAGGGCTAAGTATTTGTCTGATTCTCTTATTTATTATTTGTGTTACAATAGCGCCTAGGAGCCCTGATCACGGGCCAGGACCCCACTGGGCTGTGCACTGTCCAAAAACAGAACAAAAAGACAGACCCTGCCCCATGTTTATTGTGGCTAGATGAATCCAGTCTTCGTAC
Organism: Gopherus flavomarginatus; assembly: GCF_025201925.1. Taxonomy (NCBI): domain Eukaryota; kingdom Metazoa; phylum Chordata; order Testudines; family Testudinidae; genus Gopherus; species Gopherus flavomarginatus. Next base: position 25,075,076 of record NC_066631.1, on the reverse strand, counting down.
TGGCTTATTTATGCAATTGTTCTGAACAGGTATCACCACGCTATATACTCCAAACATTCAGTTGCATTTCCCATAGTCCTCCAGCAGATATTAAGCTGATGGACAGTTGTCCCTGCATAGTAACCCTTAGTATTACTTATGTTGGAATAGATAAAACACAGCTCATGGCAGGGGGTTGAACACCTGTCTGGGGAACCCTTTCTGTGTGTTTATCATGGGATAGCTTTCAAAAGCAGAGCTTAGCTGCCCAGGCCTTTACATGCCTGAAAGGCACAGGAGTTGAGAGAGAGGGGAAAAATGCTGCCAAACAAGAAATAACTTAAGTTTTTTAGTAACATTTTAACCCTTCAGTGTTAGGAGCACATTCTTTACTAGAAGGAAAATAGTCTATCCTATCCCTTGTTAAAGACGTGCTTTGGGGTGAAATTCACCCCTTTGCAGAGCAGATGTACCACTGAAGTGCTGGTTTGCAGGCAGAAGTTGTCTGGGCCTGATGCTGACTCTGCACAGGGTTAATTTGTTCTTGAGCCCTCTCCCAGGGGCACTCTTGGACTCCTGGGAGCAATCCCATCCCTGGACAGGGTGTAAGGGTGGTGACTTTCAGGGGGATGCTGATGGGAGCTTCAGAGGAGGGGAGGAACACCCAGCTGCGTGTCAGAGGACACTAGTAATCCAAAACGTGTGGATTATCGACTACAAATATCCAATATGTATTTTCATTTCTACCCATAGGCTTGACCTCTGCTTTCCTTATGGATCATGAAGGGCTGTTTGGGAGGTAGCACTGTCTAATGGCCAGGACTCCTGGGTTCTATTCCCAGCATGATTGCTCACCTGCTGTGTGATCTGAGACAGCTCACTTCCCCTGGCCGTGCCTTGGTTGCCAGGATTGTGCTCAAACCTTCCCCCACCATCCAGACCATCCCCTCTGGCAGACACCAAGCATGTCACATTTCAGCCCCAGAGACAAACACACACTTTGGAAAGCTAGAAGTAGCGCTGAACAACATTTTTTTGAATCTCAAAATATTGCTGAAATTGGAGGTGGGGAAAATGTTGATGAAATTTTGGTGAAACTGCCTCATTTTTCAAACAAATATAAAGCTGATTCCCCGTTTTATAATTTTGGAATTTCAGATTTCAAAATAACTGTGAAAGTTAAAATAAAAAAAAAAAATCACAAAATTGCCGCTCCCTCCCTTTTTTTAAAAACCAACTTTGGCTGCAAATGTGTGGAAATAGGGAGTTTAGGTTGGAAACTGTTTTGCTACCTTAACTCCGGGAACATCTGCCACTAACTGTGCTGTAATGAAGATACAGAGATCGACACATTTAATTTAATCCCCATTCTTCACTCAGTAACTACAGATTAGATGGAAGGGAAAATGCTTCAGAACTCTGAATGCTGTAGGGACAAACAGAACCTCAGCTGGGATTCCTCCAAAGAGCTACTCCATAAAACAAGTGATGCTATTTAGTGTCCTCGTCACTCTATGCAAGGTTTTTGATTGCTTAGAATGGAAGCAAACTGCAGTGTTTTATGAATGATCTTTCAATGTACGCCAAGCTTTATAAGCCACTTAGAATTCTGCATGTGGAGGGCCTAAGTGACTTCAAGGGAGTTCTCATGCAGCAGTTGTATGATTGGACTTTTGGACTCATTGCCAGAGGATGTTATGAAAGCCAATGGTATAACTGGGTTCAGAAAGAATTAGATAAGTTCATGGAGGATAAATCCATCAATGGCTATTAGCCAAGATGGTTGGGGATGCAACCCCATGCTCTAGGTGTCCCTAAACCTCTGACTGACAGAAGCTAGGACTGGATGACAGGGGATGGATCACTTGATGATTGTCCTGTTCTGTTCATTCCCTTTGAAGCCATTGTCAAAAGACAGGATACTGGGCTAGATGGACCATTGGTCTGACCCAGCATGGCCATTCTTGTGTAGTTAGTTGTGACCTGTGACTGTCTCTGATGGTAGAAGAGTGGCAATCACCAGCTCAACATGTCATTCTGCAGTTCTGTTCTTTACTGATTACCCAGATATGTGTAGTTTATATATCAAATTAAGCCCGCAGGAGCAATGCTAACATGGATTTACATTTGGTACCTATGCCAATGTATCATTTTCTACCTTGATTGCTCCCCTGCCAGTACCTTTGCAAACTCCATAGCCTGCATAAAAATGATCCTGTCACCAGCATTCAGGAGTAGATGCATTTGAAGACCTGTTCCTGCTCCCATTGAAGTGAATGGCAAAACTTCTGTTGAGTTCAGTTGTGTAGGACGGGCCCTTGCTATGCAACACACAGTGTTCCGGTTCATGTGACAGGCTCCTGTTTCCAGCGAAGGGGCCCTGTTGTATTCATGAGTTAATTACTTGGACAAACACCTAGTGCTGATGTGTCCATGATCTGATTTAGCAGATACACACCATGCAATCAGCTATCTAATATTCTCCGTTCACAGACCCCAGGGCCAGTGCTTCCATTTAGGCGGCCTAGGCAATCGCCTAGGGCACCAGGATTATTGGGGGGTGGCATTTTGCCGGCGGGGGGCGGCAGGCGGCTCCGGTGGACCTGCCGCAGTCGTGCCTGTGGAGGATCCCCTGGTCCCGCGGCTCCAGTGGAGCTGCTGCAGGCATTCCTGCGGATGGTCCGCTGCTCCCACGGCTCCGGTGGACCTCCCGCAGGCACGACTGCGGCAGCTCCACCGGAGCCGCGGACCAGCAGACCCTCTCTGCAGAAATGCCTGCAGCAGCTCCACCAGAGCTGCGGACCAGCGTGCGGGGCGGTGAAATGGCTGTGCGCCTAGGGCGCTAAAAACACTAGCGCCAGTCCTGACAGACCCCCTTTGTACACAAGTCTGGACAAAAGTGCAGATTACATGAAGTGCTGTGGGCATGGGCATGCTCTCTGAGTCACATGGAATATCTTGGCTCCAGTGTCCTACTGTCCTGGGATGCACGCAATGCCCCTTGAATCAGCACGCGACTTGTGCATGTTAGTAAGGAGAATGAGATCAGCTGTGCAGAGCTGAGAACAGAATTGTGCTCTGGAGCTGTACTTGAGGGAAACATTACGAGGTCTGGACTTCTAATGTGCTAATCTCTCAAGAATGCTCCCAGTTACCTTGTCACCAAGTTTGTTACTCAGCGCTGAAGTGCAACGGGGATTATCGGACAGGTTCACTGAAACCAGCTAGCACATGAAGGGCAGCTGAATTCCAAATAGTTCCACTTTAGTAAAAGTTCCTTTCCCTCTTGGCAGTGGAAGTAAATAACACATATTCCCGCCATTTAAAATGCAGAGTAAGACAACACTTGACCGACCTAGTATATGAGATTCATCCCTCACTGGCAGCATTTTGATCATTGGTCCAGGTCTTTGACTAGCTCTTTGATCAAATGGTTTGATAACATATAGTGGGCATGTTGGTTGGGATGCTGGAGTGAAAGCTTTTGCCCACTGTGACCTGAAGAAGACCTCTGTGTAGCTCAAAAGTTGGTCTCTTTCACCAACAGAAGTTGGTCCAATAAAAGATATTCCCTCATCCACCTTGTTTCTCTGATTTAGGGAGACATTTTCAAAAATCAACAGGAATTGAGCTCCTAAATCCCTTAGATGCTTTTGCACATTTCCCCCTTACTATTTAATACTTTCAGTTCAACTATATTTTGTGCGGTTCCCTCCACGGGTTCATGTGTCAGATCCAATTATCAGAAGGACAAGATGCCGTGGTGATGAGTGCAGTATTAATACCTACCTATATCCAATCAGATAGAGTGGAGTTAATAGCATGCCAAGAACAAACTGAATTACGGCAGGAATTGCCTCTATACATGGTTTTAGTCTTCTGCGCATACCCTAAGATGGACGCTTCTGCAGGAAACATTGCAGGGAAAAGCGGAGCTACCACATGCAAAGTCTTTGCAGGGTGATGGTTTCAGGGGAAATACGACAGCATCAAGTGTTTGATTGCAGGGTAGCTGGAAATCTGGTTTTGGGTGCCAAAACGGCTTCCTTGGTTGTGACAGCAGCTTTCCTTGCCCACTGTAGGAGATGGCAAATGCACATGACATCAGCTCAACTGTTTTAGATTTTAAAATAACTGTATAGCCATAGGCCAAAGCAAGCTGGGCTTGAGTCTCCTTGAGGGCTGCAATGTAGCTCCAGCTCTGTTTTCTCGTGCGGTCATCCTGTCAGCTCACACATGCTAAGCAGGGTTGGACAGGCTGAGGAGGAGGATGGAATCCTGCCAAGGAAAGCCTAGATGATGCTGGAAAGAGAGTTGGTAATTCAATAGGCAGGTGCTTTCCCCTCTGGGTCAGTTCCAAACCAATGGCCCGGCATGTGGCTGGGGGCTGCTGTACTGTCGAATGTGGTGTCTGAAAAGCCCCAGCTTCCTGTGGGCTTCTCAAAGATCCAGGGGCACTTTGTGTCAGGACAGAGGTGTTAGCCCCAGGGGGCTGGTCAGAGTCCAACCCTGAACATTTCACTCCGCCACCTGAACTCCCTCTGTAATTTCAGTCGGATCCAGTGTTCTTTGCACTGCGTCCTGTTCTGTCGAATGGTGGCAAGGTAATTCCTGCACATCATTTGGATATCAGCTGGGAAAGCCCTGTGGAGGCTCTGGGGAGAAGGTTATCTTCTACACATTTTGCATTGCTCATTGTTCTTCTCAAATAGACCTTGCCAGCATCTGTCCCTCCAGATAGCCGGAGCACTGAAGTATTGTTTTAGGCATTTCTTTCTCACTAACTAGTCAGTTACTATAGAGCTGGCACCAGCACTGTGCAAATCCTCCAACAAGGTAATAAAAAGCCATTTATACATTCAAGTCTGTTCCTCACTGTGGGGGCAAAATTCCTCCCTTCTGTCCCACGCAAACAGAATTTCGCCCTGGATGTTTTGAAAATGCTCATTTCTATAGACATTATTTTGTCTATCCAGATCTGTGCCTGGTACTGTCCCTTCAGGCCCCAGCTACCACCTGCTGGGGCATTGGTTCAGAATGGACTCAAAGGGGAAAGCACCCAACACGCTCTCCTCTTGGAGGGATCCCATCCACATCCTTACATAGTCCAGCCCTGGGGATCCCAATGCTGACAATCTCCTGACCTTAGCTACCAGTAAAGAGAAACCGGACTCTTTTAAAAGAGAGCTTTTGATAAATCCTTGCTCTGATATCATCACCATGAGCACAGCCTAGATCCTCAGCTGGTGTAAAATCAGTATAACTCTACTGAAATCAATGGTGCAATAGTGATTTACTCCAGCTGAGGATCTGGCTGATTAGAAACATAGGAATTGCCCCACTTGATCAGACCCCAGATCCATGTAGTCCAGTATCCTGCCTTTGATAGTGGTCAGAACCCTTCAGGAGTAGATGTGGGATTATCTGACCCCCCACCCCCGGCATACGTCCCATCCTGCTCTCTGATTGTTAGCTTCCATCTAGATAGACTGGGTCAGATTACAAACATTGAGGACCAAATTGAAATCCTTATGCCAAGGATAAATTTGGTCATAGAATTATAAAAACAAGACAAAGTCAGCAAATTCCTTTTGCACTAAAAATGCACACTGATTGCTGATGTTACGGAACAAGAAGGCACCTATTAGAGCAGGCTGTGTCTAAACAGTCTTCTAGGGGAATCATCATGTTATTCTTTTCCATTTTACTACTTCTGCCTGTGTGCAGGTCACACTGAGAGCAGCCAACAGCTAGTTAAGTTTCTCTCTCTCGTTTGCGCATTCCCAATGGGTGCATATTGAGGGATGCATATTCCCAGCTCTGCTTCCCACTCCATTAGAAGCAATCTGCAGTGGTTTGCAGGTGCATGTTTGCAGTTACCCGTTGCTACAAATGTGTCTGTACAATTTGCCTCCACCCCCAACAACAACAACAAAAAACCCTTGCATATTAGGTGCTTTCAAACAGAGCACTGGCCACAGACAAGAGGTGAAAGCTAGCATACCGATCTAAGGCAAGGCATGTGTATACTGTCATGGAAAATAGTCCTGTAAAAGAATCACATGCAAAAGGCAAAGAGCTTTATTTACAAATAGAAATGCCCACCCCTTCCTCGTGAGTGTTGAATGTGAGCCAGGAATAAGCAGGAATGACCTTTCCCATTTGGACAGGAGATGAAAGTCAATGCAGACAAACCTTTTCTATAGCACTGTGCAAATACTGGCTATCATCGATGATGGAGCAGCAACATTAAAAAAAAATCCCTCTTTTTATCAAATGTCACTGATTTAAAAAGAACTGGCTGGTAATAGAGCAATGCGATAAACTGGAGTCTGTGGTCCTGAGAATTCAGATGAAATGTTGAAACTTTATTGCCAGTCAAAAGCGAAAGCTCTCAGCTTATGCACCACTTAAGCCCAGGTAGTCTGCTGTTGTAAATCAGGATTGTTCCATTGAAGTCAGTGGAGTTATGCCAATGTATATCACCTGAGGATATGGCCCAGGGGGCTTACAGGGAACTTAAGTGGTGCACAGGCCTGGAGCTGGCCCTCTGCACAGGCATAAATTTCCCTCTAGAAAAGTATTTAGGTCTTTCTTTTTATTTTCTAGAACTGTGTTGTCTGGGCTCCAAAATCTTACTTTTTGGTTCATGCTAAGCCCCCCAAAGTTTGATGCATCTCAGAACCTCTTCCCTCTGCAGAGACAATTAGAGATCTTCTTAGAACAGGGCCTCTGTTGGGCCGAGTGCACCGTCGCAGCAGATACACCGAGCCGTAAGGAACCCAGAGGTGAAAGACAATTTAAAGAAAGAGGGAAGCTAGAAGCCATCCATTCAACTACTGTCAAGTGGATTCTCCATGTTCGTAGGCTATTCACTGTTATTTAATGGGCAACTGCTGAGAAATGGGCTCAGCTTCTGTCATGCATAGATTCAGCTTGCACAGGGTGGAGAGAATTATGTTACTAAGGGTTTTTCATCCGCCTTAGACACCTTTAAACTCTCCCCAGAGGCTACCAGACGTCTCCCTAGAGGGACACCAGGTTCCTGTGTTTCGTAAATCAAAACCAACGGCAAAGTGGCTGTGGGGACCGAAACACACAAAGGCAGCCTTTCAAGGGAGTGCCACAGAGCTAACGTAGCAGCTGCACTGGCTCCAGACAGCAGATGCCGGCTCATTCGATCTGGGAACTTATGTTTAAGGACATAATGCAGGAGAGGAGTTCATGATTAGTTTTCCTGGTGGTCAGGGGGAGCCTTCTTCACGTCCTGTGGCACATTTCTGAAAATACCTTACCCCTAAGCCCCTCCTCCCTGCCAAGAACTTCAGAGGTCAGATTTGTTGCTGATGTAAATTGAAGCAGTTCCATAGAGTCATAAATCTGTAGGCCAGAAGGGACTGTTGTGGTCATCCAGTCCAACCTGTACAACACAAGCCATAAGATTTCTCCTAGTCATTCCTGCTGTAGGCCCAATAATTTATGGTTGCACTAGAACACGTCTCATATAAAGACACCCAACAATTTCAAATGATGGAGAGCCTACCACATCCCTCGGTAAGTTGCTCCAATGGTTAATTGCCTTCAGTGCAAAAACTCTACACCAGTAACTTCCATGGAGCCACCTCAGTTTATACCAGCAGAGAATCTGGCCCCAGATCTAAGGAGAAAGAATCTTAAGCAGCTTTCCCTGTGTGCTAGAGAAGCTACTGGCCTTTCTGAGAACAGACAGGTACATTATATTGCTGGAAGAAACTCTTTGTCTCAACATTATTTTGGAGAACTTTATGGGTCTTCCAATACTTCCCCCCTGATGATCATCAATCAGACCATGTAGATGATTATTTTCCCATTAGGCTTTATGTATGAACAGCTACTAAGGTCTTCAAGGGTTCTGAATAAATGACTGGGTCAAAATTGAAAATGTAGAGCATGCACAAATTTACTCCGTACTTTGGGGAGGAATACAGAGAGAGGAAGAATGTGTTTCTTGATAGAGGACAAGAGAGTAACGAGAAATTTGGAATCCCTCAGTGTTCCCCAAGCTGTCTGAATCCATTTTATTTGGTTTGCTTAAGAGACGAGTCAAACTGAGAACTATTTGTCTGAACCCCTGAATGTAGGTGCTTTGGATAAAAGGGAATCCTTGGCGTTGACCCATTGTTAGTTTGCTTCACTAAGAAGACATTGAGGCTGAAATGTTTGCAAAGTGTGTTTCAAATAGTCAGCAGGGAGGTGCTCTAGATGTTCAGGATATTATCTTTATTATAGAATGGTATGCCATTTCCACTGATGGCTGTAACATTTAAGACAAAGAGGCAGATTTTCAAAAGGCATCCAAATCCCATTGATTTTCAATGTGAGTTGGGTACTTATCTACCATTTGTGCCCTCCCCGCCGAACCTAGTTTTTCTTGACATCGTCCCATGTAGAAGTTGCAAAGCAGCTACATTCACAAGCTTCAGGAGAAGGTGCTCAGAGTCTGTCCCAGTGCTCTATGTCACTTTGTTTTAAAGTCCCAGATTCACAAGGCTCCTGCTATGAACGGAGCTGAGACAATATAACGAAAGGCACCAATTAATCTCCACAATGTCCGAATGTGCTCTCCTAGGCTAGAAGAACAAACATTCCAGGAGGTGTTCATTGGTTCAGAAACAGCTGTGGGGCAATGAATGGCTTGTTTGCTGAACTCAGCATTAGGGTGCTCTGCCTCCCTGCAGGTCCCCTGGACATTTGGGGATTGCAGTATTTCTAGCGAGGAGCAAGGACCAGGAGGGCTACTCAGCTGCTTGTGTGAATAGCCCAAATCAAGTTACATCAGGCTGGATTCTCTGTTACAAAAGAGGGGGCTAGTTGCAGCTCCCTGATGAAGAGCTGCCCTGCCCCAATGCAAGTTGGAGCTGCAGCCCCACAGGGGCCATACTCCAAAGGAGCATTGGGGGCAGTGGAGCTCTGCTCTGCCACACCCTTGACACTCCCCCTGGTGGAGGAGGGGTAGCGGGAGATGCTTACCCTGCACAGAGTAGACTTAGCAGGTTGGGGAATGTGGCCTATGTTTTCACTCCTCCTTTCCCATTGGAGTAAGTGGGAATTAGTGCATCCCTATGTACTGCCCCAGAACAGGGCACTAATTGGGGGAAACAAAGCCACTGGGGCTCTCATGCGCAATGCGTATTGGAAAACGTTTTGAGACTCGAAGCTTTGTTAGATCCCCGCACCAGGTAGGATTTTCCTCATGAGCCTTGGGCAGCGACATTTCAAGACAGAGGTTGAACAGTGAGTATCCAAGCAGGCTTCATCCTATGTAGTTCAGCAGCAGCAGGAGAGGAAGGAATATATGAAACATAGATGGACCCAAAGCAGATCTGAACCACCTCACCCGTCCCAAACACTAGATCCACTCCAGACCTGGAACTTTGCTGATCAGGCCCATTTTGAGCAGGGGACCCCACGTGAAAACTATCTAGTCTCACTGGCTCACAATAGCAGGAGCAATAAGGGAAGAGAAGAATAATTCAAATGAAAAAGATATACGGGAAGGGGATAAAATTCCAAATGAAAGAATCTGCAGGGTAGAGAGGCGACTCTGGATTGTAGGGCTAGATCAGCTTACATCAGGGCTGGGCGCTCAGAAGGGGGCACTGCAATGAGACGGCTACTGGCGGTGTCTAGGGTAGTGCTGGCAGCGACTCAGCTGTGTAATGCTAATTCTGGTGTTGCAACCAGGGTGGGAGAAATGAATGCAACCACATAAGTACAGACAGTGTTAGTGGGGATGCACCAATCGGGCCAAACCACTTGAAAAGCCGATCAGAATCCGTGAAGTGCCTATTCTTGCACCTCCCAGTTCGGGGGTTGATTTAAAGTGGTGTTGACGTCAAAGGAGCTACCCCAGCATGCACTAGCTGAGGTTCTGGCCCCACCCTTTGAGAAATGAGCCTTTGAGCTTTGTAACCTGAGTAAGGAAGAATCCATTCTCCCCATGCACTGACATGAACAGCTCTACTAGATAACCACTGCGAGCCCTACTCTGCTCCCAGAAGTAAAAGGGACTGTAAGTGGGAGTTAAAGGGCCTTGAGGGGATGGGAGGGGCAAATTCAGACCCAGTGCAACTGAGTGCAATGCCAATGAAGTCATTGGCCAGAATATCTTATTTATACTAGGGTGAATCCACCGTTATTCCATGGAAGTCAATGGAGTTACACCAGTCTAGCTGGCAGCAAAGTTTGGCCCCTTGTAATATAAAGCCATTACCACCAGCAGTCTGACATGAGTTGGTGCTGTCTCTCCAGCCCGTGTCCATGTCACAAAAAGCACCTGCCACAGGGACGTCTTCTTGAGCAGCCCCAGCAGAGCATGAACCCAGGGGGGTCTGAATTCAGGGGAGTTGCGCCCACCTTTACCAGGGTTGATTTTGGCCATAGCACCGGTGGCATGCTCGATAACTGAACAGTGTATATCGTAAATAACACCAGCAGCATTCTGCTGTGTCCAAATGCTTCATGTGCTGTTCTTTCCCTGTTTTTCCTGTAGATCCCTTACCTTCTTGTGAACTCTTCTGTGCCAGAGACGAGGCCTCGAATGTTCCCGGTGTTCTTTGGCGAAAGCATTGAGGTCAACCCTGAACCTGTGCAGGAAATTAGGTACATATGGAGGAGTTTCTTCCCTCCCCCGGTACATTTTCTTCTGCAAAAGATTAATGGTGTTTATCAATGGGTGTCACGGTTATTTCGCTGGAGGTGAAGGGGAGGAGGAAGTGGGAGATTAATTCCTGAACTAAAAAGAAACTGACAGGGGTGGTGGAAGTGAGGGTGGTTCCGGGGTTGGTAATAGGAGATGGAGGTCTTCATTTCCAGATTATATCAAATCCAGCGCAGGCTGGGATAGAAAACCATTACCATCTGGAATGCTGTTTGGTGGCCAACGCGGAACGAGCTGGTGGTCTCCATAACTGGCGTCCATTTTTAATTGGTGCTTGCAGCGGAGAGGCCAAGGTTAGATCCATCTCCATAGGGCAGTCTATCCTCTGCCCCTAAGGGCAGTCCTTCTAGCCTGTGACAGAGGCCTGCTGACATTCAAAGCTGAGAGGCTGGTGCTTTGCTTTGCTGCCTACACAGTATCTCTTCTTACAGTCTGGGTCCCTTCTTGCCAGCCTGGAATTCACTTTAAAAACACCAACATGCATTTTCAGTATGGTTACTCACCCAGCTTGTGGTAATAATTAGAGGGAGGGGGAGGTTGTGAATGCAACTCCTGCAACCCACACAAAGACTGTCCTGGGAACGTACCTGGATAATCTCTGGTTATCCAGGCATGTTTTTATGACGATTACACAGGAGTCTTGTTTTATGTGCACCAAGCGACTTGCTTGCTTACACACCTAGCTGTGCAAAATACATTAAGGCAGATCATGTTACGTGTGCCACATAATCCTCCAGGCTCCTTCCAGGGTGGAGGTAATTGACATGGACACACCCAGCTTTTAAATCTTTTTTCACAGAGCTGCAAATTCCTTACCTGCTGATTGCAGTTGAAAGGTTTGGAGCAGTAAAACGCATGAAAGTCCCAGAGCTTTACTAAAACCAAATTTTTTATCATCATCTGTATAACTGTAGCACCTAGGAACCCATCATGGACGAGGACCCCATGCTGCTAGATGTTGTACGGACACAGAACAAACAAAAGACAGTCTCTGTCCCAAAGAGCATACAGTTTAAGGATATTTACCTTGCACGGTTACCTGCTTGTGCACATGAGCCAGCAGAGAAGGTTAGGTGCACAATGGACTATAGATAGAGAAACCAACAAGGATAGAAGAGCCATTGTTAATTATCTTGGTGTCTATTTTTTATCCTCATCTTAATGGGGGCCGAGCCCCACAGTGCTCATTTTGTGTAGGCAGACCTTGCAGTTTCTCCCTGTTTGGGTTGGGATTTTCTAGGGGTGTCAAGCGATTAAAAATTAATCTTGATTAATTGCACTGTTAATAATAGAATATCATATATTTAAATATTTTGGGTGTTTTTTACATTTTCAAATATATTGATTTCAGTTACAACACAGAATACAAAGAGTACAGTGCTCACTTTATATTTTTATTACAAATATTTGCACTGTAAAAAACAAAAGAAAGTATTTTTAATTCACCTCTTACAAGTATTGTAGTGCAATCTCTTTATCATGAAAGTTGAACTTACAAATGTAGAATTATGTACAAAAAAATAACTGCACTAAAAAATAAAACAATGTAAAACTTTAGAACCTACAAGTCCACACAGTCCTATTTCTTGTTCAGCCAGTCACACTAACAAGTTTGTTTACATTTGCAGGAGATAATGCTGCCCACTTCCTGTTCACAATGTCATCTGAAAGTGAGAACAGCTGTTCTCATGGCACTGTTGTAGCCGGTGTTGCAAGATATTTACATGCCAGATGTACTAAAGATTCATATGTCCCTTCATGCTTCAACCACCATTCCAGAGTACATGTGTCCATGCTGATGATGGGTTCTGCTCAATAGCAATCCAAAGCAGTGTGGTCCAACACATGTTCATTTTCATCATCTGAGTCAGATGCCATCAGCAGAAGGTTGATTTTCTTTTTTGGTGGTTCAGGTTCTGTAGTTTCTGCATTGAAGTGTTGCTCTATTAAGAGTTCTGAAAGCATGCTTCACACCTCATCCCTCTCAGATTTTGTAAGGCACTTCAGATTCTTAAACCTTGGTTCGAGTGCTGTAGCTATCTTTAGAAATATTAACTTTGTTATCTTCTTTGCGTTTTGTCAAATCTACAGGAAAAGTGTTCTTAAAATGAACAACATGTGCTGAGTCATCATCCAAGACTATTATAACATGAAATATATGGCAGAATATGGGTAAAATAGAGCCAGAGACATACAATTCTCCCCCAGGGAGTTCAGTCACAAATTTAATTACGGTAACTCATTTTTTTAATGAGCGTCATCAGCGTGGAAGCATGTCCTCAGGAACGGTGGCCGAAGCATGCGAGGGTATACAAATGTTTAGCATATCTGGCACATAAATATCTTGCAATGCTGGCTCCAAAAGTCCCATGTGAATGCCTGTTCTCACTTTCAGGTGATATTGTAAGGAAGAAGCTGGCAGTATTAGTTCCCGTAAATGTACACAAACTTATTTGTCTTAGCAATTGGCTGAAGGAGAAGTAGGACTGAGCAGACTTGTAGGCTTTAAAGTTTTGCATTGTTTTGTTTTTAAGTGCAGTTATGTAACAAAAGAAATCTACATTTGTAAGTTGCACTTTAACAATAAAGAGATTGCACAACAGTATGTGTATGAGGTGAATTGAAAAATACTGTTTCTTTTGTTTATCATTTTTACAGTGCAAATATCTGAAATCAAAAGTAATAATATAAAGTGAGCAGTGTACACTTTGTATTTTGTGTTGTAATTGAAATCAATATATTTGAAAATGTAGAAAAACATCCACAGATATTTAATACATTTCTATTGGTATTCTGTTGTTTAACAATGCAATGAAAACTGTGATTAATGGTGATTAACTTTTTTATCGCGATTAGATTTTTTGAGTTAATCACGTGAGTTAACTGCAATTAATTGACAGCCCTAGCTTTGACCCATCACTGGCATTTCTGTGGAACCCAAACCATCCCGCATCCCCATCCACTCCCTCAGGCTCCTTGGTTTATGGCTAGCTCAGGATTTCCTGTACCCATTTGGCACAGCTTTTTGAGGTTGTGCTGGGTCACTTCACTCCCTTTTTCCCTACTGCAGCCTAGTTTGGGGGCAATGGCTTTGTGCTCTAGGTGACCTGCATAAGGCCCCTTTGTAAATCAAGCTGTCATTGCTCTAAGCAGGTGACCCTTTGCTCTAATATGGGAGGGATGGGCAGAAGGTGTGAAACAGCTCAATCAAGCCCCCTCTAGCTCCGTTTAATAACCATGTCCAGGGTGTTATTTTCTTGCCAAGTGAGAGCAGGAGCTGACACTGGTGCACAGCAGAGACCAGAAAGGCATCTGCCTTAGGGCCACCTAAAGGTCCTTATTAGGAGTACAGGAGCATGAAGCAGTAGAGGCAGTTTTCACCCAACTTGCATGTCCATTTCCCATGCTCGCTGAGCACTATCTGTAAGGGAGGGCTGCCTCTTTCCGGCACAATGCCAGGGGAAGGTTGTGTGCTGCATGATGACAATCTGTTCCCTTATGCAGCATGATTTAAGAATCAAGGGAACCCTTTGCCAGCATGGTTGATGGCAATGCTCCAAGAGTCTAGCAGCAGAAGCTCTGCCAGAGACCACTGATGTGTTTTGGATAGAGACTAGGAAGCCAGCACACCACACTGTGGAAAAGCAGGGGTGGGCCACGGATGCACCTAAAATGTCAGGAATCCTTGAACAGGCTCACCCTTCCAGCCTCTGGCTGAACATCTGTGTCTCTCCAACTCCTCTGCCTCCCACATACAGGGCACCAGCAACAAGTGGCCAGCAGCTGTGCTCTTCACCACTGTGTCTGGGCTTGCTCTCGCTTTGGAACTCAGCTAAAAGGAATCCTGGCATAGGGCTGGGACAGCCCTAAAACCCAAGGAGGGAGGAAGGAAGGAAGCAACCAAACCAGAGCTGTTCTGCTGTCAGGGAAAGGGGCAGGAACCCATGTGCCTGTGCAGGGGGCCCCAATCCTCTCTATGGCAGGCAGCCAGGCTCCAGCAGGGATCCCTGTGCCCCACTACCCATGGGGAGTTGGGATCATGGATTCACAACTAAACAGAACTACCAGGAGGTGAGTGGGTGTAGCAATGGAGATGGCTATTGCAAACCTGTGGTTGCAACAGGGGCATTCTGCTGCTGCTCTGCGCCAGAGGGTCCATCTGCCCAGCCCTCCCTAGAGTATCATTTGCTTTGGGTGGGCCAAGATCTTGGCAGAAGATAGGAGCGGGTCAGCACAGAGCCCTCCTGTCCTATTCGCTCCCTTCGCTGCCTGACTTCTCACTGCCCTTTCCAGGTGCAACTCAGAGGTGAAATATGACTCAGAGAAACACTACAGGGACGACATCTTCTACGGACCTATCCCCACCATAACCACCTACAGCGAGACGGTCATTGCCACACCAAACTGCACCTGGAGGAACTACAAGTCACAGCTGATCTTCGAGCCCAGACAGAAGCCCCTGCGGTTCCAGAGCACAACCATCATCTTCCCCAAATGCACCAAGAACATTTACCGAACCACTCTCACCTACAGCCTGGGCTGTGCCAAGCGCTGGTTCGCGTCCAGCGTGCAGCTGGAGCTATGCGAAGAAACCAGCCCCTGCGTCATCTACAGCGAGACTCTTTCATCCGCCCGGAGGGGGCTCTGACGACCACAAGGCCGCGTCCTTCGCTAGCCTCTCCGGACAGACAGATTTGACCAGGTGCCTTCATTGATGGCGACAGGCCCTTGACTACTAGCGGCTGGCCATGCATGGTCTTAGATGCATCTGAACTGCTCTAAGAGGAGGCCCAGAGGGGATGTACTCTTTATGGATTTGGTCAGCGCAAGGCTGGCGTTTGTTGTGGGACATTTTTGATGTTCATGCTCTGGATTTTTTTTTTTTTTTTACACATATCTATTTTAAATAGCATTTCAATGAAATCAGATAGCAAAGGCCCTAGGTTTGCAGTTACCATGTGTTATAGTGCTGCTTCCCAGCTCCATGGGGCTTCTCTAGCATGTAGGTGCGACTTAGCAGTGCCTTGGAAGCCCATCCTATCTGATAGGAGAAGACCAGCTGCAGACTCACCATCCAACCTGCACAGCTGCTATCCGCCTGCTTCTCCTAGTATTTAAACACAGAGAAGACAGTTGTTATTTTTAATTGCATAAAACATTGATCCCACTCTGAATCCCCATCTGGAGGATGGCTCCAGGATTGAATTGCAGCACCACAGTGACCTCCGATTTAGCTTTATTTTTTTAAAAAAAAATTGTCATCAAAACAAGGAAGACGGTCGATCGTGCTGACAGGGCACCAGCCTTTCCAGAATAGGCAAGTGCCAAACTCCCATTTGACACCCTTCTGCGGAGCCAGATGTTTACAAGCCAGAGTGTGCATGGGGCTTTTAGGGGAGCCGAGAATGGAATGCTTAAGGGGAGATTTGCATTCTGAGGAGGATGCAAGCCAGGGAAAATGGCAGAAAGCTTAGTTAACAGGAATAAAACACACAGAGAGAACAGATCTAATTCAGGATTAACCTGATTTTATGCAAAGGCAGCTTACGACAATCAGGTTAACTAGGTGTAGGAGAATATGCTTTCAAGGGCAGTTCCTCGAGGACCAAAAGCCTTTTCTGTTATATGAGATGATAAAGACCATAGCAGGAGCAGAATTTTAAACTCCGAGTTGAAGATTGTCAACAGGACAGATGTTTCCAAAATTCAGCAGAATGAGGCTGTGGCTCATCGCCAGCCTGCTGAGTCCGGTAATAGTGCACAATAGTAATAATTCATCCAAGGACAATGAAAGGAACTGTCTATTCCTACCCTCTGCTCCTCCCCCAAGCTAGTTAGTTCCCATGCAGCTGTAAAAATACAGAGGTGGATAGCCTTCAGAAGGTGCCAGCGGGCTAGCACCAGTAGCCAGTTTCAAACCTGGCTGATCCATCCCTGCCACACCTACAAGCTCTCAGAGATCTGGCACTGGGTCCGACGGCGTCTGCATGTCGCCTTGTGCCTGAGACAGACCCCTGCTAGCAGAGACTGGTTTGACACCCTTTTCCCACCTCTTCTTCACAAAGAATGGATTTAGCCCCCTGGTACTTTCTTTTTTTGTGAGGTGAAGCTGGAAGAGGGAAGTTGGTTGCTCTTCTTTAAATGCTCACTTTCACTTGTATCTAAACTACGAGGAAACTGTCCGCTCTAAGGCTTCAACTGGCATCAGCATTGAAAGTGAATGAGAAAAGAGAACAGTGCTTTGGCAGGCCCTGTTTTACTGCAGGACTCCATATGTGGCATCGCTGTACTGAACTGTTAACTGTTTTCATTTCCCTCTGGGGATAAACTGCAGCAAGACAAGCCCGGCTCTGGCCGGGAAAGGAATTAAGGAAATCATGCCCATAGTTATGAAAAAATGAACGCATCCAGCATCACCCACAAGGATTATTTGATGTGCCTACAAGTGGGACTTTTGTGTTGATTAGACTACAACAGGAACAATGCTAAGCAACAGTGCATCAGTAAATGACAATGCCTACACAGAGGGGTATGAAAGCAATAGAAGATCCCAAAGCTGTTACTGCTTTCTGAATATAGGCAAACAGAGCTGGAATTGTCAATGGAGACAAAAGGAATTAGACACCTAACTCTCACTGGATTTGTATGGGATTTGGACACCTACGGTAAAATTCTGAACAGCACCTAAGTGATTTAGGAGGCTAAGTTCCATTTTCAAAGGAGACAGACTGAGATCCGCAAAGGTATTTAGATACCTAACTCCTAGGGGAATAATGCACGTAAATATATTTGAAGATCTGGGCCTTGGGCACTTGAACTTTTAGTCTCATTTAAAATCAGTAGACCTTAGGTGTCTACGTGCCTATGTCTCTTTGGCAAATGGGAACTTAGATGCTCTTGAAAATGTTACCTATAACTCCTGCAGGCTTTTTAGCTAAACAGCTCTGAAAGTTAATGTCTATTTGGTTCCCCCCCACCCCCTTTCTTAAGTGTTTTGTTTTGTATTTGTCTTGCTGCAATGATTCAGTTATTTCAGTGTACACATGACCAGCCAAATTACAACACCTAATAATAATAAGGAGTAACTCAGACTTCTTGCCCAGAAAGTTTGTACTCACATGAACACCCACAGCTGTTAAAAATGCCTTGATAAACTAAAAACAAACAAACCCCTCCAGATATTTAAAAAAAATGGATTTGAAAAGATCAGGTTTCCTTCTACGTAAGCGGGTGAATGGTCCTGCTATTGGGAATGTTCCTAGCTTTCGCTAGCCGATTCCACTGGGGTAGTGTGTAAGGATCGGAGTCCTTGCTCCCACTCAAGGGCTCCTCTTCAACTCTCCTGTGTGGCAAAGCCCTCGTAACCCCGAGAAGGCTGGATCCAGGATTCCGGGGGGACTCGACCCCCTATCTTGTGGTGGTCGCTTAGGACAGGGGATAAGGTGGCCTCACTCCGGGGTGCTCTCTCCACTCTGGACCCTTCCCCGACCCACTGATCATTGCACATGGTTCAAAACAAATACAGTTTATTAAACAGCAACCAATTAAAACCTAAGGACAAAATGGGAAAGGCCAAAGGAAAAGACGTCTCTGTGGGCACGGGGGGCCCCCAGACAGCATCTCTGGAATGTCAGGGCAGTTCACAGCCTGTTCCTCACACGGCCCAGGCCCTGGCTGTGCTGCAGAGACGCTGCGGGTCGGACACTTGCTCTGGCGGTGGCCACACGGCCGCAGGCTCTAGGTGGCCGGGCTCTTCTTCCCAGCGTCGCCCCTCGTCGGGGTTACGATCCCCTCCATGCAAAGCCTCTTGGCCGGGGGCGTCTCCCTGCGCTGGGCCGCTGCCCCGATCCCCCCACTCTCCCTTGCTGGTCACCACACCCGGCTCCGGCTCCAGCCCCAGCCCCACTCTGCCTGGGCTGCCCCTCCCCTGGTTCGCTCCGGCCGGCGCGGTCCTGCTCCCCGGCTCTGCTCCGCCTCCTGCTCTCCCCTTAGCTCAGCCCCGCGCTGGCCCAGGCAGCTCCCCTCACACAGAGGACGGGACTCCTGGCCTCCCTCATTGGCTGGCCTGCCCTGTCAATCAGGGTGACTTGGAGCATGGGCCTCTCCCATTGCCCCCAGGGAGTGTCAGTCTCATCGGCCCTTCCCCCTTCTATTGGTACTGGGAAATGGCCGGCCAAAAAACCCCACTGAGTTTCAGTACGGGGCCAACAGCCCCCTTACATTCTGTTCCAAAAGCCACGGGGAAAGGCGATTCATTTGTGTAACCAGAACCCTTTCCTTTCTGAACCAGGGCCATTCTTGGGGGGTTGGTTTGTTTTAAAGAAGCATATTTTTTATTCAGACACTAACTTGGAGTCTTAATGTATCTCTGAAGTGTTGATTGCAGTGACACCGCTAGCACTGAAAGCTGTGCACTTGCTCTGTCCAGCACATTGACTTCAGGCATAAAGGAGCATAGTATTTGCCCCAAACTATCCAGCTTCAAATGTGTGTGAGTGGGGGGGTGTCCTACCATAACTCACTTAGGGTAGGTCTTCATGGCACAGTTAACTCCGGTGATTGGCATCCAGGTCTGAGTTGTCTGGAAAGCCACACAAGATACTGGGGCCTCGGATTTTCCCATGTGCGTCAGTAGACTTCAGGGGGCATAGCCTATGGTCCTTTGTGCAGTGATCAACTGCACCACTCTGTAATCCCTTCCCAGTGAATTGTGGGAGAACTTGTCTGTCCTTCCGGGTGCATGGAGGGGAATTTTAGGATGGTGTGGAGGACTACTGGCACACAAGTGATTTAGCCTGTGTCCTCACTGCAAAGTGGGTGGGTTACCAGCTCGAGCGAAAGCAGCCACTGAGCGCTAACCCAGCTCCACAGCACCACCAGACTCAGGGGGGAGGGTTGTGTTTGTGGACGGGATGGGTGTTAGAGCCAATGTCTGAGCAAGAGCCCAAATTACCTCTGCAGTGAAGACAGACCCTTAGGCTGTTCAGGGCTCTCTCTCCAAAAAGTGGACAGAGTGGTAAATTGAGGCTCTAGTCTCCATGAGCTGAAGGGGAACCCCAAGGTCCTTGAACCTGTATTCCTGCTCTCGGATTGGAACTTAATCCCCCCCACACTCACAATAAAATTAGAAGAGCCCATCCCAAGGTTGCACCTTTTTGGACAATCTGGACCTGATTTCCCCTTGATTAGTCCTTTAGACTGCCAACAGGGTGACTTACAAGCCGCAGTTCAGTCTTACCTGTTAAATTCCCTGCTCTTGTTGGTCGCAAGAGGCAGGCCAGAGTCAGAAGGCAAACTAAATGGCAGTCCCTTGCCAGGCTGGCTCCGCATTGACGTAGTCTTGCCTTCAGGAATCCCGCTGACTATTTGTTGTGTCCTTGCCACAGTGACGCCTGTAACTGAGCCAATGCAGCAGGTCACTTGTGCTGCTCTCCCTCATCGCAGCATGCTGGGCAGACACCACTTCGCTGCCTAGGGAGCCTGTTCTTCCTGCTTTTGTTTTATGAATGCCAACTGCTGCAAAAAATCTGGTTGGCAAATGAAATCCAGGGGCAGACACCTGACTCGCTGTCCGTCCTTTGGCCCCACTCCCCTGATACTCTCTGCTTAAGTCAAAGTTCCTCGGCAGCCTGTGACTGGCTCTTGGGAGGTTGCCCAAGGTGAGAGTAAAGGTACAAAGCACCTTTCCCACCCCCACTGTGCACAGTCCCAGTCCTTGTGCCCCCAGGACATATGCTCCCCCAAAGGGGGCAGAGAGCACTGCAGGCTGGCTAATTGCAGAGGTGAATACACACTGCACTGTCTTAGTGGGTGGGTCAGTGTGTGCTGTGTTCTCCTGGTGTTCCCGCTAGGGTGGTGTGACTCTGCACTATGCCTGCCACTGCCCAGAAGGCACAACCCAGCCCTTACTCACCATATCTTTTCCACCCCTTGCGCTCTCAGAACAGCTCCACTCCAAGCTGAGGCGAGCTCCCACCAGGCATAAGCATGGTCACTGTGCGAAGGTTCTGCTGGCTCCCAGCAGTTGCCAGGGGCAGACGTAAAACACGTTAGTTTGGAGTGCGAGTGTCTTTGTACTTCCAAACGAATCCACCCCCAGTTCTGGGCTTTGCTTGCTGTTCAGACACTTAAACACGGTTTCAGACTAGAAAACATACTCGAAAGAAACGTCCAATTGTGCCTTTCTCGGCTCTGGGGGAGCAAAAGTGGTGGGTTTTTTTTGGCTTGTTTTGCCTTAAAAAGAAAAAAAATAGAGTCACAGATGTGGTTTCTTAACAGGCAAACGGTCGAAAAAGCAGCAGTCGCTCAAATCCTGAACATGGCTCAGCTTCAGTGGCTGCAGAACAGTTTGCACTGATCAGGCCTCTGGAGAGCTGCAAGGTATTTCGCTTGTTAGGAGACCAAAAAAGCACAGGAGGTTATTGAATGTCCTAGAGAGCAATGAAATCAGTGTCACTAGGTGCCAGCAGGACTGAAAGGGAAAACATACAATCTGACCTGTATCATTAGAGCTGAGATGTCCTGAATAATAATCTTACAGAGGAACATGAATGGATCTAAACCAGGGACTTGGAACTATAATACAGCATAATACAATATAGTTGTAGGGTTTTTCAAATACCTTCTAACATTTTCTGAGCGATCTGGACTGGGATTATGTCTGTGCAAATCTATAATAGATCGGGCCCTGTAGTCTATAACAGCGCCAATTGCCATCATTTATCTGTCCTTGTTTTCGGTCAGGGATGCCCAAAATACAATTTGTGGGGTAACTTGGTTCATTCCCGATGCAGCCCAGCGCTGCAGTACAAATACCCAGCCAGGTAATTCAGTATACTAATGACCCTAGCTAGCCATTTGTATGTGCAGTTACATGCAATCACAGCAATTAGTCTCCTAGATGAAGTGCATGATTGCACAGGTAGCTGGTTTGAAAAGCTGGTTAGTCGCTGGAGGTTTACAATCAGCTGACAAGCAATGGGGCGAAGATTCAGCGGAATAAGGTGTGCAATGCATTGGCAAGAGGAAACACTTCTGCAGATGGAACCCACTGGCTCACGCTAAGCAGGGATTATACCCAACAGGTCTGATCTCCCCTTGTTCCCCCAGCTGGGACAAGATTCTGGGGGCTCCCTGCAGGACTGGGCCCTTACAGCACCAGGCTTTTATTTAACTTGTCTGAGGGCTCTAGCCAACTCCCCGTGAAATCAGCCAAAAGACTCCTACAGAGCTCAGTGGCAGTCATATCAGACCCTGTTGCAGCCACATTTATTGTTTGCTAGTTTAATGCTCTCTCTCAAAGCAGCGTCATCAATTACAGCCTAGATTTCCTTGACATCGCCTCTCATTCAGTGTGGTCTTGTACCCATGTCAGTTTCCTGTAACGTAGTTGCAACAAGATGGGTCAGTTTTCTTTTGTTTTAACTCTGTCCCTTTGGGAATTCATACACAAATACATCCCAGATACTAGGAGAACCTTCGCTGACTTCACTGGGCTTTTGGTTTGGTGCTGAATCAGTGCGTGAATCACCCATGTGCTTGTGATAGTCAGAAGCAGCCATGTCTTGCCTTCTTCCTACACAATGCTTTTTACCCACTCGCTAGCCATATCCATGTGGCCCATTTACATGCTGCCAGTAGTCAGAAGTGCTGCAAACAAAGCTCCTTTTTTGGTTTGGAGAACAATAATTGTTACATCTCACTTGAACGCCATAAATTGGATTCTAGGTTTGCTATGTCAATAAGAAAGGGCTGATTTTTTTTCCAATTAATTTCTGCCAGCAGCAAATAAATGCCTTATTTGTAGCGTTTTGTGCATTTAAAGGGGCTGTTTTGTTTTACAGAGCTCTTTTTTTTTTAAGGGATATAATTAATTTTAAACAACAGATCTTTATACATTTATTTTTCCAGAGTTACAGGCTGTTAATCTACAATGAGTAAATATAGCTTTGAAAAGGTGTATTTCCTGAGCAGTTACTTATCAATGTCACCCAAGCTCTTGAGCTTTTATGACCTGGTTGTTTTCCATCATGCCATGAGCTCAATGGATAGAGTTGGTCAAGATCTTTCTTTTAATACTTTCCTAATCACAGTGAAAATTTGCCTTTTTTTAAAAAACCAGAAACTTCTGCAAAAAACTCCTTTTTTTTTTCAAAATGTTCTGCTTAGCCATTCCAACCAGAAATTTGGAAATGTCAGTATTTTTTACCTTTTGAGGGGGTTGTTTCTCTATACCATTTTGTCACAGAATGTAATAGAATCAATTATGCCCAGAGTTTCTTTGTTTTTCATAATTCCTTTGTAACATTTTGAAAGAGAGTCAGAGAAAGAAAGAAACAGACAGACAGACTCTGGGCATCACTTATTTTATTGCATTCAGTGACAAAGAGAGAAACCCTCCCCAAACAAAATACTGACATTTCTACATCCTTCAGTTCAAGATTTTGGCATTTTCCAAAACAAAATTTGCAAAAAGAAAATTTAAAAAATTCAGAACACAAATTACTTTGGAAGTTGTTTTGAAAGGGTTATTCCTTTCTTTGACCAGCTCAACACAGAAGCTCTCCTCGAGGTGAAATAGACACGGATTCATGTCCAAGGCCCATGATTTCCAAACTTGTGAAAAAAGGGATCGTTTTTGACAGCAGCATTTCAGTGAGCAGCAGGGCAGGCATGTGTATGTTACTTATTATTTATGTTGACTGTATCTTGCCAAAAAAATTTATATATATAAAAAATTAGAAAAGGTAGCTAAAGAATGAGTCAGCAAAAATCTATGTAAAGTGAACTGAAGACTAGAGGGTGCGGGAATGTGATATAAATGTTACTGAGTCTGTATGTGAACATCACAAAGTAGGATATTTTACTATTTTCATCTTTCTGGACATTCTATCTGGAGTGACACAGATACATTTTCCTTGCTTGAGGCTGAGTAACCAAAAAAAAAAAAAATCCCTCCTGACTTGCATCCATTCAGGCTGATTGAAAACAGTGAATCTCAGATTTTGGCCTGAAGCCCCCAGATCCTGCACCTAACGCAGTTCAGTGCTGTGGCATGCCCTTGTGGAGCCGGGTACACAGTGCGGCTTTCAAGGCAATAGAAGCCTGTGGAAAGGCTCACGTTGATTTCAATAGGTTTTGGGTCAGGCCGTAGGCGACTGTGGGTGGGATCTTCAAATGCTCCCAGTGTCGACCTAACTCTGCTCCCACTGAAGTCAACGAGAGCTAGACTGCAATGGTGTCCTTGGGAGCAACATTAGGGCCAGTGCTGATCACGTCTAAAAAGCCCACGCTGCTAACAGAGGAACAATTTTATTTTAAAAGTGTTGGGATGCCCTTTCCTCTCTAGCCAATATGTCCATCGTCCAAACCAGCTAATGTATTCTCTCATGGGAATCCTGAACTGCAGGTGGGATTGAAAGATGTTTGATGGTTAGAGAAGTGGCTCATGCTCTTGGATGTGTTGTATTTCTGTTTTTGTAATTCTAATACTCTAAGTGCTTGTAAAGTACTTTACTGTTGTATATGTGGCGATCTGGTACTTTGTGATACCCTTTTATTTTTGTATTTTTTTTTCTCTCCACAATAATCACTTCCTGGTCAACTCATAGAAAATAATTTAAGAAAATAAAATGTATATATCTTAATAAAATGCAGAAAAGCAGAATGCTCATGTCTGGCTTTTGCTTCCTCTTCCATACACAACCGCTTGCGACTCACCGCCTAGTCTTGTATTAGTACAGTCTAACCAGATGGGATACAGTGCATTTTTTGTGATGCTTCTATTGGATGTCTTCTCTCTAGTGGGTTCGGGTTAGGAAGTCCTGGTAGCATGTTGTCAATAAGACAAATATCCAAATTTTCCTTTGATTGCGAGTTTTGGGATGGGAACATAAGGGAGAGAGTAGAAAGTACATTTCAGCTTTTCCTTAAGCCACTCTCAACAGAATATACTTGGTGAAACACAGTCTACAGGAATTAGTTGTTAAATAACTGGATATTTAGGGAGAAAGGCTGTTGTGATCTAGACACAAGACTGGGGGTCAGGAGTGCTGGGTCTGCAGCTAGCTCTGCCACAGACTTCCAGTGTGACCTTGGATAAAGTGTGGGAATCACTAGGGACTGATGATCTCATCTTCAGAAGTGTCTCAGAGACATAGGAACCTTTGTCCCACTTTCAAAAGAGAGAGGCACTTAGGAACCTGACCCCCTTCGAAAGTCAACAAGATGTAGCAGACTCCTAAGTTCACAGAGGTCTGGTCCATCAGTGGCTATTAGCCAAGAAAGTCAGGGACACAACCCCAGGCCCCATGTATCCCTAAACCTCCCACTGCCAGAAGTATCTGGCACTGGCCCCTTTCAGAAAACAGGATACAGGGCTCGATAGACAATTGGTCTGATCCAGGCTGGCCATTCTTTTAAGTCAGCCGGGCATTTTTGAACATTTTACGTTAGGAGACCTAGTTGATTTTATCTTTGTATGATTTTATGGAGTCACTTAATCTCTGAGACTCAGTCCCCAGCTGCAAAGTGAGGATAATAATAATAATAATAATTAATAATGATACTTAGTGCTTATCTAGCACTTTTCATCAGTAGAGCTCAGACTGCCTTACAAATGAGGGCAGAACCATCCTAACCCTTTCATACTTTACAGGGATGTGAAGCGCTTTGAGATCCCCCGACGGAAAACTTATCTCTAGAGTGCAAAAGATTATTGTTATTGTAAGTTACAGACTTAGGATCAAATGTACTCAGGTCACAGCAAAGTGAGATGCAGCCAGGTTGCTTTTATACTGATAGAATAAACCAGCTGAATGCATGAAGGCGTGGAACGCATGGCATTCTAACCATTCTGTTGAGAAGTTAATGCACTTAGATCTGCTAGAGAGGAAGAGACCTATTAGGGCACTGAGCCTTCTGCCAATGCAGGGCTGCTCCCTATCGTGTCACTGAAATCAAATGTTAATCACTTTGGAGTAATGGTTTGGGGTTTTTTGCCACTGGCCCTCCCACCAAACCCAAGGAACTTACAGTGTGAAGCACAATGGAACCAAGGTCGCTGGGACTCCTGTTATTTGCAGCCTTGCCGTTTAAAGGATTTTTGTCCCTCTCCTTGGCTGTGTTGGTCCATTAGTCCCAGGGATAGAACATCCAGTCTTCTGTGTTAATCCAACCTTCTGATGCCTTAGAAAAACCTTCCACTCCTCTGCAACCTCTCTCCTTTTCTGCCAGCATACAAGCATGGGGTTCATTTGCCAGCAGCGTAATCCCCTGGAACGGACGGACGAAGGAGTGGGGTTTCTTTGTGATGGCTGGTGCCAGGAAGAGCAGATTGGTCTGCTCTCTTGAGGGCAGGGATATCCCAAGTAAAGATATTGAAAAGCTCCACCAACAGAGCAGAGCAGCAGGAGGTAGGAGGCTGGGAGTCTAGCTCTATGAGACCTGCTTGGGTGTCCCTGGGAGACTTGCTGGAGATTGCTAGTGCACGGCCTACCATGACGAAACAGCAGCAGCACTGGAACAACAGCCCGTCAAGCTGCATCTCAGCCACCATCCCCAGGGCCAAGTCCTCCCTTCGGCATACGTGAGGCAGCATGAGCAATTAGAGCAGGGAACTGCAACATTCTCCTGATTCCGCCACTCTTACGTGCAGCCTCACTAGGTGACCTGCCCCTGTCCACCGGTAACAACTGGAAGTTCTCCTGTAACAGCTTTCTTTCTGTGTGTGGTTTGGGGCAAGACAGAAATCATCACAAATAATCACATTGCAGAACTAAAGCCATGAGCAGGCAGGCACTCTCTAATATGGAGATGATACTATTTACCACTCTGGATGGGGCTGGGGGGGAGGGAGTATTATTCGTAGTACAATGTTTCCCAGAAGCTGCAATGGAGGTCAGAGTCCTCTTGGGCTAGGTGTTGTACAAACTCACAGGGAGGGTCAGTCCTTGCAAGCTAAATAGGCAAGATGGACAAAGGGCAGGAGGGTAAACTGAGGCACAGATAGAAGTGTCTTTCCCAAACTCACATAGCAAGCTAGCCAGAGATGCAGGAAATAGAACCCATGTCTCCTGACTCTCAGACCAGCCCCATAACCATTACACCATCCTGCCTCATGCTGGGAGGTTTAATTGATGTTTGTAAAGGCTCCAAAAGCCACAGATAAAAGATGATATAGCATCAGATGCTCAGTCTTGGCTGTTAATGTATTCTTAAGCACTTTTTGTCCAGGCCCGTTTTAAATGATTCAAGCAAAAAAGCTTCTATCACTTCCCTCAGGAGACTGTTTCACAATCAGAGATTTCATTGTTTTGAAGTTTTTCCAGTTATTCAGTCTAAATTTCCCTTTACCTCACTCACCCCACCCCACCTAATTGGATAACCCTAGGGTCCAATCTACTAATTCCTCTCTCAAAGTTTTTCCCATATGCCTTTCAAACACTGTGAAACAATGCTGATGACACACTTTGACTGGATTTGTATCTAGGAATTAATACACTAGTACAATAACATGCAAGTTTTACAACTTGTTTTATACGTCAGTCTTGCTTAATAACTTTCCTAAAAGTCAAGGCAGATGCACCACTTGTATTAGGGAATTAAATCCTGCCTAACTCTGAAGTTAGTTGAAAAAACGTAACTGTGAATGTCATAGACTCACATGAAGAAAGCACAGCCAGCATGCTGGGAGAATTCTCAGCTGTCTTCCAAGCCCTAGAATGTCTGCAAGGAGAATATTGTCTTAACCCTTAAGGACAAGTTATATAAGATTTAATAGGAATGAAACCAATAGGTGTCTACAGAAAGGATTGTTAAAACCTATAGAACTGAAGAGAGAAGGCTACCATATGCAAAAGATCTACTTGTCTATTCCGTTTGATAGGATGGATGAAAAGCCTATAAGAAGGTGATCATTTTCTTTTTCTGCACACAAAACTTTGGTGAGCCATCCATGAGAAAACAAAACAAAATCCTTTTGCCCTAACAGACAAAGTAGATACTGAACCTGATAATATGGAGAGGGTGGAAGATTTGGAAAAGGCAGAACTACCTACCAAGTGGGCTGGTTGTGACTCAGAGGCAAATAAAATATTATGCAACTATTCTTGTTATTTAAACAAAACCTGAGCATCATCCAGTGAAAACTGTTGTAGCAGCTAAGCCCTCAGAGGCAAAAGCAATCTCTGTGTTGGATGAAGGACATGCATTTTGGATAGTAAAATCAGATGAGCCAAGCTCGAAGCTAGCAACTTTTACGATGCCATTTGGATCTTATAAATTTAAGTGAATGACGTTTGGTATTAATTCTGCTCCAGGGATATTTCAAAAAGTAATTGCCTAGATCTCGGAGGGATTACAAGGTGCTGAAGTTATGGATAATGCTTTAATTTGGACTAGACACCTTAACGAACAGAAAGAAAAAAACGTAGGCAAGTTTTGCAGACAGCAAGAACCTTAAACTTAAAAAGTCAAAAAACCTGATGTCATTGAAGTTACTGATATTGGGCATCGATTGGACAAATATGGCTTGACTGTAGATTCAGATAAAATAAAAAGAAATAGCTGAGAGCTCCATTCCATCATGCAAAGCACAGCTACGGACGCATATGGGGATGACAGAACCATTTGTCAAATTTTATTCCAGATCTCTCTACGGTCAATAAGCCATGAAGGGAATTGTTGGAAAATTAACTTGCCTGATAGTGGGAAGTCAGCCAAAAACAGGCGTTTGAGCAGTTTAAACCACTGATCACCAAGCCACCAATTTGAAACTATCCTGGCTGAGCTAAGGGAACTGGGGACTGAATTAAGGCTTGGCTAACACAGCAGTGCAAGGGTATAAAGGGGAGCAAGATCACGAGCCCCCCCCCCCCCCCAATCTCCTCAATGGGCTACTACTTCCACTGGGCAGATCATAATATCCGAACCTAGCCCTGTACTGTCAGCAGATGGGTCTTCTGAAGAGTTAGGTGATGCCTTAATGCAGAAAGGGCCATCCAGTTGCATTTGCATCAAGATCCTTAAACAAGACAGAAAGAAACTGTGAGAGAGAGAGATTCAGTTTTACATAAATCAAAATGAACAGTTTTAGAAGGCTGGTCTGAAGAAAGTCTGAAGTCTAACTCTGCTCTGAGACCTAAGTGCTACCTGTGCCTGACCTGTGTAACTGTATCCACTCATGTGCTGGGCTGGATTTCTGCTGAGCTATCCCATGGTTCTGAGCAGTGCATTAACCAGGTGTGCGCTATGAATTCATTCATAGGGTGCTCGCTCGCTCTCTCTCTCACCTAGCCGAGCTGCTGTCTGTGGCAGTGACAGGAAAACAATATTTCATAAGTAACTTGCAAGTGGAGTTATTCATTATTAATGCTGACAGTTCTGAAGGTGAAAGCAAGCAGTATTTGGCAGCGAGAACAGTTAATGAGAATGCCATTAATTAAGTCAGTCTGCAAACTACAAAGTGATTCACAGCACAGCTGGCTGACTGCTCAGCCTCTCTGCTTCTTTCCTGTCAACTAAACATAAAAATGTCATTTGGGGTACATTTCTCCTACTTATGAGCTTACTGCTAGCACATCACAGCTCTACCAGAAGGCTAGTTTCAGCCCGGGAGGAGTATTTCTTGGATAGCATCTCTGTAAATGTGGTGGAAAGGCGGCAGAAATGGAGCAGACAAACCCGGGGCTAGAGCACTGAGCCAGTGTCAGTGACGGATGGAGGTAGACAAGAAAGTGCAGCCCAGATGGAATTGTGGGATAACAGCACAAGGGCTTGATTAGCTTGCATTCTCACTGCAAAGTAAGTGAGCTGATCCCTCATAATAGTTCCTTGAAATACAAATGTTATCAGTGCTTCTTCCAGACGACTACTGCCCCTTTGCATCACTAGCCTGGGCCTTTTGATACCATTAGTAATAACCATGTTTATTACAGCAACACCCAAGGGCCAATCAAACACAGGATCCCCACTATGCTGGGTGCTGTACAAACAGAGTCATAGACGGACCCTGTCCCTAGCGTCCAGACCTCTGCTACACCAAGTACTTCCCACAATATCACCCCAAAGCTAACCGGTACTTTTCAATGGAAGGCTAATTCGTTTGTTTCTTTAAAAGTCACTAACTCAGAATTAGCCACGTGTGGCATCATGGGACTCCATTGGCTGGAGGAGAGTTAGAGCGACTCATGTTTCTGACAGCCAGGATCTGCATGTATCTGAGTGGGTGGGCCATGTGCATGTGGCCATGGGCACTGGTTGTGCACAGAAAGGTGGGGGTGGGTGCGTGTACGTGCACAGAGGGGTGAGTGAACACATGCAGAGGTGTGAGCAGAAAGGTGGGTTTGGGTGCGGGCAAGTGTATGCCCAGGTTGTAAGCATGCAAATGCATGCACAGAGTGGTGGGTATGCAAAGAAGTGGGGGGGGCTGCGTGTGTACACACACAGCAAACTGCATTCTCTTTGATGGAGCATTGCAGAAACACTACCCTCCCCCAGGGCTTTGCAGCGCAATAACCTGATTATTCATAAACCAGCAAGAAACATCAATCTCTCATTTATCATTTTCAACATAAATAATGAGGGCAAGAGCGGAACATGCCAGCAGTAAATTAGTTATAGCTCTAGTGTTGAAATCTGCCCATTTCCTTTAAACCTGCCCCACTTACTGATAATAAACAGTGATCCAACTGATTTCTTGTCTGAATCCACGAGCATTGGATTACAAGAAACACAAGCCGATCCCCTTCTACATGCATGTGAAAGTCACTTTGGCTGTTGTGTGGGAGGCCGGCTAGGAAAATGCAGTGAATTAAAAAAAAATCTATTTGTCATACTGACAAATTCCTCAGGAAATAACAGCCTTTGTATTCCTCTCTGACCTCCTCTGGTCACAGCCGTTTCTGCTCACATCCGACAGCTTCTTAGTGCCTGCACTTCCAGGATATTCGTTTAACTGTTTGCTCAATCTGTGGATTTTATGAATGGAAAACAGACGGACATTATTAGAACCTGATTCAGCACTTCTGCACATGCCATAGGCTTCAAGCATTCCATTGAGTGCTTTGGTGAATAGGGAGGGACTTGCTTAAAGTCAAGCATGGGAAAAGTGCTTGGCTGAATTGGGGCCTTAATCAGCCCATTTAAACATATGCCTAAATCTTCAGGACCTTGTTCATACTCAGTCTTCACCCAGACACAATTCCCATCCATTGACTTCACTGGCCATTTTGCCTGAGTAAGAACTATGGACCAGACAGTTAACCACAGGCCCTATGGCTCAGTTCTGGGATGTTGTTCACAGCCTCTGTTCCATTTCCATCCTTTCAAGAAATTCTCTTCCCTGCCTGGAGCGCTCTCCTCTCTGGGTATCTCTTCTACTTGTAGCATCTGATGCTGCAGACTCAAGTGTCATTGCTCTGCGCGGATTCTCCTCTTTCCTGGGAGACGCTGGGCTGATTCCCCCGGGCCCTTAGATACGCTGAGTGACGGTCAGTTTGGCTGGCACGCATCTCGGCTTGGAATCTGGGCAGCAGCTTTTCTGGCTTTCTACTGCCCTGTAATACCTGCAGCAGTGCTTTCCCTTCCAGCCAAACTCCTCTGTCCAAACCCCCATTGATTGTCCAGAGAACTTGCCTGGAGGAATAGGCTGGGAAGAGCTTTGTTGGTGGATCAGATTTTACCTTCTGGCTAGGTTACCACATTGGAAGCCACATGGAAAATCCCTCTCTCTCCTCATCAGTACAAGGGCCTAGCAGATGAAGCAGCAGCATGTTTTTTGGGACCTCTGGCTAATCTTCTAATCCAGAGCTCTTATATGATAGGGCAGAATTGCTTGCAATACTCCCCATGAGCTGTCTCCAGCCAAGTAGCACAACAATCACATGGTATTTCAGTGGAAAGTCATTGTAGAAACCCATGAGTAGCTGCAGCATGTAAATCCAACCAGCAAAAGGATCTGGGAACAAACTACCAAGAAGAAAAACTTTCACTTAACCTCATGGCTGGCAGAATACTTGGGGCCCTAGCAGGGGCGGCTCTAGACATTTCGCCTCCCCAAGCACGGTGGCATGCTGCGGGGGGCGCTCTGCTGGTCGCTGGTCCCGCGGCTCAGGTCGACGTCCCACAGGCGTGCCTGTGGAGGGTCCGCTGGTCCCGCAGCTTCGCCAGCGGACGCCCCGCAGGCATGGCACCGAAGGCACCCTGCCTTCTGCCCTCCGAGCGACTGGCAGAGCGCCCCTCATGGCATGCCGCCCCAAGCACGCGCTTGGCGTGCTGGGGCCTGGAGCCACCCCTGGGCCCTAGTCTGAGCTCACGTGAAACTACTCTAACACGGATGTAAGTGAGATCAGACTCAGGCAATAAAAACAGACGAGTTTTTCAGAAAAGCCCTGGATTCCTTTTGGTTTGCAGGTCCAGCGCTTTCCATCCCACACACCGAGACACCTCAGCTCGCTCGCTCCATGGTGCACACAGCACAGTGAGGTGGCAGCAGCCAGCAGGAGTGGGGCACACAGCGATGATGCCAACCCCCTGGGCAGAAGGAGGGGAGCCAGCCCGAGCGGGTCCGGTTGTTTTCCCACCCAACCTGACCCTTTCAGTCAGGACTCATTGGCTTCAGACATGTTGCAGGGGTATTAGGGGAGAAAATGGGGGTGGGGGCGGCAGGAGATTGTTACAATTTATGAAACGTTTGCAAAGCTCGAAAAATGCAGTGAAACGAAGACACCCCGAAGAGCCTCTGCACTGCCTCCCAGGATCTCAGAGAGCTTCGTCATTCACATTTACAACCTGTCCTGCAGTGGCAGGCAGCTAAAGGCACCAGCTGAGCTCGGAGCCCTGTCATGCTAGGAGCTCTGTGCCCCGGTGCAGACATACCCATGGGATGAGACAGTCCCAGTCCCACAGAGTCCAGAGGTGGGGGGAAGTGACTTGCTCAGGTCACGTGGCAGAGCCGGGACTAAAACCCAGTCTCTCCCTCCTAGTACAGCATCCCATCAACCAGTCTCACACCAGCAGTCCCAATATGGTATGGATAGATTAGCCCCTTCCTTTTACCTACCTCCTTACGGATCTGTACAGGCCTCACCAACATACCCGCAGGGCAAACGGCACCCAGGGCATGATCACTTCTTCCGTCATTCAAATGCAGCCACCTCTGGGTAGGTTGTTCGGCGGCCCTTGCAGCACTCCCTGTATACAGAAAGCGACTCCCCCCTCCCTCCCCATGTCAACTCCAAGGGAAATATGCAAATCCTGTTTGCCCCCTTCAGCTGGAGTTTCCACAGGAAACAGAACCTGGCAAGTCCTCATGGTGCTTCTGAACATCGCAGCAGCCAACATCCTGAAATGACACTGTATTGGCCACAGTGATTGCACAGCAAACGTGCCGACTGCTAGAGATGGCTACAAACATGCAAATTGTTAATAGAGAAGGTGCCAGGAGACTGCACTCACTGCTATGTGGCCTTGTTCCTGAGTTTTGCACCCCAGACAGCTTGCTCTTAACTCTCTCGTATACGTCAGGAAGCTGGTTCTTCTAGCTGCCAGCTCTCCGATGTCAGGGTGAACCACGTCTGGGGCTTTCCTTCTTGGGCATCACAGAAAAGGTTCTGCAGCCAAATGATCTGCTCCGTGCTCCATCACCGGCGGATGTCACTGATCGCGCCTCTCACTGGAATTTCATCCACAATCCTGCTGCTGCTGGCCAAGCTGGGACAGCATCCAGCACTCCCCCCGTAGCTCCAGGGCGCTAACAGGAGTGAAATGCAGAACATGTTTATTTTGGTCACTAAAATTAGCTGGGCCAAACTGAGCCCGCGCAGCAGGGAGCACCAAGTCCTGTCACATCCCACAACGGCAGCTGAAAGGCTTCTAACTGCTGACATACTGCACCCATTGCTTGGGGAGTTGAGCCATCGATCTGGGCCCTGTTCCCTCGTGTCCGAGCACCTCACGATCTCTAGCCTCACAACACCCCCGGGAGGTAGGGAAGCACCGTTATCCCCCTTTTACAGGCTAGGTGTAAAGGCAGAGAGAGACTAAGGGGTATTGCCCTTGACTTCAGGGGAGCCATAATACCTTTGCGGAGCTGGGTATAAGTGAATTGCCCAAGATCCCACAGGAAGTCAGTGGCAGAACAGAGAATTGAACCTGGGTCACCTAAGCCTCAGACTAGCACCCAAACCACTGGGCCATCCCTCCTCTACTCTGTTTCAGGCTCCATAACTGAACTGCACAGCTTGGGCCCATCTCGAGTCAAAAGATTTAAATCTCAAGCCTCTTGGCAGCATAGCCCCTGCTCTGAAAGCCACAGTTGTATCGTGAGCGTCTATATAACGGCCCACATGTTTTGAAGGCTTCCAGGCTTGGCACCCCACCAGCGGGACACATCCCGTTCCAGCTGCATTTGTCCACTGTATTCCTTTGGGCAGCAGCCCGACAGACCCTCCCTCTGAAACATGAAGCTCAGCGATTTCTGAGAGGCTCCTTTCACCAAGTGCTGCATTTTATATGGGGAAATGCCCCCTCCCCCAGCAGCTTGCAGGTCTTTACAAAATACACCTCAGTGATGAAACACAACATCTGGCTAGCATGCTTGCCACTCCACAGAGGCTCCTCAGTCTCCAGTGGATGATTTGCCACATCTCTATATGAAACCAGTACAAGAGATCAGCAGAAGGGAATTGTAACCTCAGAGCTGGCTAGTGCAAACTGCCTTTGCCCACATGTGTGAGCAGCCCAGATAATGTGTAACAGCTACACAGAGGTAGGGGCTGCTGGGGAGGAGATCTTAGAGTTAATAGATACTCTGCCTGGATCTCCATAGGGGCTCCTGGCATTGTTGGTATTATTAATCATTTGCATTACATTAGCAACTAGCAGTGCCAGCCAGGAACAGGATGCTGGGCACAGTACAGTGAGTGAGTCTCCCTGCCTCAAAACGCTTACAATCTCAGTAGACAAGGCAGACACACGGCAGAAGGAGAAACAGAGGCACATAGAGGGGAAGTGACTTTCCCAAGTGCACACAGCCACAATGGTCAGATCACCAGAGTCCCAGCCTAGTGCACCATCCACTGGACTGCGAGCCTTCCTGGCCCAACTGCACCTCCCAAATGAAGAAGTGACTCACCTTGTGCAGTAACAATGGTTTCTCAGCATTACCAAGCCACTGGATTCCATTCAATTCACATGCTCAGCTGGAAGCATCTCTCATGCATTTTCTAGGACCATTTGCACCCTTCAAGGGCTGTGGAGTTATTTCAAATGGTTGTAACATCTTTGTTGGTATCAAGAGCAGAGGTATCTTCTCCACCGGTCTCTCTGGTTCATTCATTTATTTGTGTTGCTATTTATATTTCTTTGGTATTTCAAAAACATCAGCGCTAGAAATGGGTCCAGCCCAATGCCCAGGATCTGGCTGTGCCCTCTCTGGCCCATCCCCAAATGTGAGGAAAGGTCAAATCCATACCTAACTTGAATCCAGATCCAGTCCCTTTCTCCAGCAATGGGCTGAACCATCCCTCAGGTGCTGAACTCTGCAGCTGGCCCATCTCTTTCTCCTGAAACCAAATTGCAGCTGCAAATACCCTCAAAGCTTGGGAAAAGCAGACGCGAATCCATCCCTGGACTCAGAGCCCATCTTGAGCAAGATCGTTCAAACCAGGGGGTCTCATGCATCTTCATAATGTGGACAACAACTCAACAGAGAGATCATCTGGCCAGCCCAGCACAACTTTGTGGCAACTGGAGCAATTGCTGACCCGGAGAAGGGAGCACTGGGGAAGTATTTAATGACATTTAGCTTCTTTCAAAGCTTTTGGGTAAAAGTAAATGGTATCGTGTGCTTTTGCTTTTAATCAAACCTCCTCTTCCCATATCGGCTGGAAATGAGGAGGAATCAGCACCCTGCAGCTGTCCCGTTCTCTTCAGACCACCCAGGAGGGACCATAGACCACAGCTGGAGAACTGCTGATTCAGGCTCAGAGCTTGCAAAGACTTACCCACCATCTTGCTTAATGCTACGCATGTTCATAGTCCCATTGGCTTTAATGCAAAAAACCTATGTGCCTAAAGGGAAAGGCATGAGTAAGTCTTTGCAGGATCGGGCCCTTGAACAGCAACAACAACAACAAATCCCAATGACCCATATATGATGTTCCCCCTGAATGTTCTGAAACGTTCTGAGCATCATAAAGTGCCACCCATGGTGCTGGATTAAATATCACCATGCTCACTCTAGCGTAGGCTCTTGCTGATAGCCAGATTTTACCTTCAGCAGAATTCCATCATTGAATTCTATCCTTGCATTAAGATGAGAGCCCCCTATCGTTATTGCAGGTAGCTGAGAGCACTTACCCAGCACAGGGATTGCATACAGAAAAGTCTGGAGAAAGATGACCCAAGTTCAGAGCTGGGTTAGCTCATAAATGAAATAGCTTGGTGGTCTCATCCTAGGTCCTGGGTATTCTTTGATACATAATTTGGCCCAGTTCATGCACCGGGATGTGACTGAAGGAGGAAGTTTCTAGCATTTCCAGTAAGGATCTAGGAGAGAGCGCTCCTGGGATCGGTCTATGCCCTGCTTTCCCAGTAACTCACTGTGTCTCAGCTGAGAAATTGGGCAAAAAGCAACACTCACCGCTCTGTGTTGGGCCACTGGGGCAAGGGGGTATAAGAACACTTATCTCCGGTATCTCACAGCTTGCTGAGAGGCTTAATTAACAAGGGCTAGATTCTGCCTCTTGCTCATTACAAATAGTGCTTCGGTGAATAATGCCATTAGCATCAGTGTAAATTGCTGGTCACCGTGAGCACAGGTGGCAGCATCTGGCACTTAATGTGTATGGAGATCCTTGGATGAACAACGCTTATGCAGATGCTTGGTGGGCTCAGTTCTGATCCCCCTACCCACACTGAGCTGGATCTTACTGTCTGAGCAGTGCCCCTCATTTCATTTGGCTTCAATGGGGCTGCAGGAGTGAGGCTCAGAAGACCAGCCCCACACTTTAGCAGTGATTCCGGTCGGGAAAACCCCACGGAATATCAGGAATGTTCCACATCCAGGATCCCACAGGGCTGCCTCTTCAAACAGCTTTCTGCAGTCCCTGGGCCTGCAGCTGCGAGGATTAGGAGCTGCTCTGGCAAAATAATAATGATAACTTGAAATATACCATTTGTCTCATAACCTTACCCGGCAGCTAGAGTGTTCCATGTTTCATAGCATCCTGCTCCTGCATATCAAATACTGAAACACAATCTTCTTGGTTAAGCTAAGCCAGCCATGTATCTAGCATCAAAGAAACTGTAAGTGGCTAACAAATACTACAGAGAAAAGAATTCTGGACAAAGATCAATCTTCACTGGCAACTGTTGGATTTTTCTAAGCAAAAATACCCTGCAGAGTTTAAAACTGCATCCAACTTCAAAGGAAAGAGGTCTCCAGATAGAGATTACCACTGTTACTAACACAGCATGCTTTATCAAGTTACACACATTTACATCTAGAGTCATTCTGATTGTTTTCAAAGATGGAATTCAAACCGGAGGCCATGCTTTCAGGGGGTATATTTTTTAAAAGAATCATTAATATCCACAACCGATGTTGCACTTTTCATAATGCTACAGGCTGCAGCATTACGTTTTGGGGTCCTAGTACTCCACCGCCTTGCACCTTGTGTAGTTGTTTACACCTGTTCCATTTTTATGTGGGCTGACATGAGAGTGAATTTCACCCTTAGGGACTTTCAGATCAGATTTATTCAATTTATAAATGGAAAGATGAGTTTTCTAACTGCAACTTCAACCTAGAATCTGAGAGTCAAGCTGGGTCTTCTTACATCATGCATCTTTACAAGCAATTTGGAACTTAGCTCATGATGCATGAAGCAGAAAATAATCCAGCTAATGCTCCCATAAGTGTATTGGTTCTGGAGTACTAACAGGAGAAAAGACTTTTTGTTAGTAAAGCAAGCAATAGAAAATGCCTCGAGCCAAAAATTTGTGCTACAAATGTGGATCAGAGTTTTCCCCATGTTTGAGATTGTTCAGATCTGGAATTTTGGTTCAACTAGTTACAGAGAAAAAAGCCAGCTGCAAAAGTGTGAGTCTTGATCCAGATGCCTTTGAAGTTCCGGGATCTTGGTTTGGGTCAATTACCTGAGCCAAAAATGCATAGAAACTGAATCTTAGGCTTGATTCCCCTCTCACACCAGGAGTAACTCCACTGAAGTCAATGGCATTGCATTGGGGTAAAACGGATGCAAGCAAGGCATGACTAGGGCCCACACTGTTTTAGGTGAGAAGGTGCCTTTTTTAAACAGTCACCTCCCATCCCATAAATGCCCTTCAACTTCTGTAGAGCCCTGAGGTGGCTGTCACAAGACTAGCTTTTTATTTACTGTTTCGGGAAAAACTCTTGCGGTCATTTTAACGGTGACTTTTCTGCTTACTATGTTGTTACAGATGCATTTGAACTCAAGCAGGTTCCCTATCTTTGAAGGCAATAAACGTTACCACTTGATCAGTTATAAAAGATCAGGTTACTGCATACCTGGCTTTCTTCCCATGGAAGAGTCCTACGCTGTCCTCCTAGGTAATCCCTCATTACTGTTCCTAAAGAACAGGAAAGATGATTTAAAGGCCAACACTGGAAGATTATGGAATTTTGAAGGAGCATGTCTGCAAAATGGGTGTTTTTTAAAAACATTTTCATTGAACCAGCCCACCAGCTCCTCTGCGGGGCCTGACAGCTCTTTCGTTTTATTACAATTGACATCAATCTCAGGTCCCTTCAGATGTGACTGTTCCAGCTTCCAGCCTGTGGTGCGTGATTTATTACCTGGCTGCCATCCTGACAAATATTCATTTCAGTCATTACAGGGGGCCAAAATGAGAGGGGAAATAAACCTGGCAATTAATTCAGCAATTAAAAAAATGGCACCTTTTCCCATGCTTCCTTTTTAGCTTTGTTCTCCCCTTCACATCACACACAAAACAAATACAGATCAGCCAGCTAAAACAACATCCGCAATGGGCTAAAACTGATAATAGCCAGCAACAGCATCAGAAGGTGGCCATATTTTCCCTCCAAGTTGCATGCCAATCTGGCGTGTCTAATCGGCTACCAAGATCCACTCTTTAGCCCGATGTATCATTATCAGCGAGCATATATAATTTCATGGTAAATCACAGAAACTGATGAATGACTGTTTAGATCCCAATTATCAGGAGAGTATAAAATACTTCCTGTTCTAAGGAGCCGAAGAACAGTTACCTGCTTTTTCTGGCCAGAGACCCAGCTGCCCAGCTCCATTCCTCATTTGAGCAGCCCCCTGATCACCTGGCATAGCTGAGGGACTTTTACATCAGCAGAAACAATCCTCTTTCAGGGACCACAAATGCCTTCGCTACAGTTCAACTCGCCAGCCTTGAATTTCAGTTTTAAAAAACACAAACAACCGTTAGGGCCAGAGGCCATAGAGTTTAGGCTGCTGACTTGCACCCTCTATTCATACGGGTAGACTTTCTTTCCCTATTCAAAGGTAACCTGTGGTACTCCTCCGCTAGGCCTGCACATTGCTTATCGAAGGGCCATACACTCCTGTGGGGAGAGGCACCTTGGCATGGACGGAAGTGTCAGACGTTACAGGAGAAATAGCCTCCAAGTCCCAAACGAAAACCAAAGCCGCTTCCCTGGTGAGCTCCCATAACACTCTGTAAAACTGCTCCACCTGCCAGAAATCCCCCGGAGCGTCACAAACAGCACAAGTCGGGGGAGTGCCCTGTGGGGACATGGGAGAAGCCAGGGGAAAGGTAAACGACAACAGACCTGGAGAAACCACTTCACCTGTGACAGGAAAAGTATCACACGAGTGGTGCTGTGAACAACAGGACCTGGATGGCAGCAGAGCGCTGCACCACCTGGTGACTGCGGGACAGATTTCCAGAAGAGGTCAGCCCCTGGGTGTCTGCTGTGGGTACTGGCTCACGCTGTGGGTGCTGTGCATTGGGAATCTGGTCCCACAGTGTACATGTGTCACCGGAGTGGCTCTCTGAAGGGTCCAGCACCCAGCCTCTCTGGGACAGGCTCCGCTAAGGAGACTGAGCCAACCCAGGTGCACCTGTGGCTGGTTAATGGGATAAGTAGCAGGGCATAATTAATTGATTAGTTAAGGAGCATAATAAAGCATTATGGGGGCTCAGGCAGGAGCCCAGAGAGGAATCTCCTGGGGGAGGAGCTGCTCAGGGGAGCACGCTACACCCAGTGGTGTCTCCCTGGAGAGCAGAGGCTCCCGGAGAGAGGAACAGGCCTGCAACACAAAGAGAGAGCCCTGGAGGAGACAGATTGCAAAGCTTTCCAGGCAGGGAAGCCTGGGAGATCTGTGCTGGCTCAGGATGAGAGACGGCAGAGCTCCAGCCAGGGCAGAAGCCTGCGGATTTACAGCAGGAGAGGGCTTGTTAACATACCATGTTTAAGGGGGAGATTAAATAAACCAGAGCTTTGAGGGGATTTTGTTCACTGCATTTAAGCCTTATTGAACTTACTAAAAGACCACTAGGGGAAACTGAGGCAGAGGCATAGCCACAGTTGCATACTGGTCCACAAGGGGGCCCTCCAGGCCTGATTGCCCACCATCAAAATGTCTCTGAAGCTTTCTTAAGTATAAAGGGAACATCTGTTTGCAGCCAGGGCTGCTCAGGGGGGAGGGGAGGGCAAGTGGGGCAATTTGCCCCAGGCCCCTATGAGAATATAGTATTCTATAGTATTGCAACTTTTTTTTATGGAAGGGGCCCCCAAAATTGCTTTGCCCCAGGCCCCCTGAATCCTCTGGGCAGCCCTGTTTGCAGGCACAGCTGGAGGGCAGATTAGTGGACCAGATGGGTCCTTGTTTGGGTCTGGGATGGCACTTTCTGTGTTCTTAGAGTATCTGCTATTGGCAAGGCAGGATAGGTCTCCTCGCAGACACCATTCACCTTTTGGCACTCGTGTTTTTTCTTGCAACATTCACTGCCGGATCCTACAAATACTTTCCCCTTAACCTGTGCTATGCATCCCAGTTCTGCGACTCGTTGCTGACAGAGGGAATTTAAAGCACCATACGAAGGGCCCCTGATTCTCCACCCTGCAGAAAGATCAATGAAGATTGAATACTCGTCAGGCTGCTCTCTCATGCTGTGCTTTCCCTCTTCACTTTCCCTGAGACAAGCCCTTCCAAACGTCTTCCTCTCACTTTAGTGCTTTCCAAACTAAGAAATATTCTCACAGGCCCAACTCAGCAGCAATCCATCATTGCCAGACCAGCTAGGGATCTGCAGGACCTATCTCCCGACCACCTCTCCCTCCGCTTCGTAACCATCACTCATGACCTTTTACCCCCCCAAAACTCTGCGGCCAGGTGAAAACATAAGAGTTCTGAATTTCCATCCTTTGTTACCAAGGTGTTTTCAAACCTAGCAGCTTTTGTCCCATTTCACTTTCAACTCCTTATGGACGCAGCCGAACATTTGCTATCATTAAAATGTAAGTTTTGGCTTCGAAGCTTGAAGTCTGCCTCTGCTTCTTCAACCAGAATAGGAGTTATTGACGAGGGCCATCACTGTCACACTCCCTTATTTAAATCTGACCGTTGATAAAGCTGGGTCAGGAAGCCGGGCCTGCCAGAGAGTCAGTCTTCTGGCAACCTAAGGAGAGCGGCAGGCTGCCCTATTGGCTGGAAGAATCATCAGTCCGTCTCTTACACCCAGCAGTGGCAGTTCAGAGACTGCTCAAAGTGCTGACCTGCAGCCGCAATAGCTCCTTCACCTGTTTGTTCCCAGCCCTGCTCTGGCAGTCGCACCAGCCTTTTCCCAGCCTTGCCTTTCTCCAGGTAACCCAGTTCTGACTCCTGTCTTCTGACCTTGGCTCTGACCCTTGGCCCTAGCCTCTGACTCTAGTTCCAACTCTTGGCTCCAATTTCTGATTTCAGCTCTGGTCCTGGACTCCAATTCCTGACTATGGACTTCTGCTCCAACCACTAGGCATGACCACCCACACCGCGATCACTGACAAGCCAAACAGCTTCAGTTGGTAATATTTACCGACTCATCCTAGTCACCTTGAGAAAAGGTGTTCCAAAAGACTTCAAACCCAGCGTTACTGGTCTCAATGAACTTTAAACCAAACCTAAGACGGCCGATTTATACCTCATATCTTATTGCCCATGGGACTCATGTG
The DNA here is from genome assembly GCF_025201925.1 of Gopherus flavomarginatus. Lineage (NCBI taxonomy): Eukaryota > Metazoa > Chordata > Testudines > Testudinidae > Gopherus > Gopherus flavomarginatus. The sequence continues at coordinate 25,033,182 of NC_066631.1, read as the reverse complement.
AGGCAGAAGAGTACATGGATTCTTGGATATGGAGGTGGGAGGGGGGGCTTCAGAAATGTCATAAATCAATCAATAGATAGATCAGTAGGCAGCACCATTAACTGTCTAGATAACATCGATATGACCAATATTGCCTGGATACCTCCAACACCAGCGAACCACAATGATGGGAAGACACAGGTTGGGTTAGGCAGATGATTGTGCAGGAGCAGAGGGCACCCAATGGCCCCTGATGCTCAGAACCATTTGGTGACCCCCCCGATCTGTGTTAGTTGAAAGGTTTAAATTTGTGCAACCGTTCTTCTTACAACAGCCCAGGTCAGAGGAGTGTGATAACCCGCCCAGGGACAATACTGCATTGCCATTCTCGGGGCAGTGGAGGAGAACGGACCCGACCACTGTTAAATCCCTTCTGGACCCCGCCAGGAAAGGCAGCTGTGTGCTCCCAAGGACAAAACAAAGGACTGGCCCTTCAATGTATTAAATTCCATCTGACTTTTACTTAAACACATTATACCTACTCGGCTCCACCCGCTCAATGGGAAGGCTGGACTACGTATTCATCACTGGCTTTGTAAACTAACACCTCCTTAAACTCTGCTTCCATGCGTTTCCCTTGCCCTAGCCCTCCAGCCCCCTTTTTTGGTTTGTCCCACGGCCTCTCAGATAGCGCACCAGTATTCACGGTCTAACCGTCCTGAGCCAATTCAAACATTTCCAGCACGCTCCCGTCCCAGTCACCTTCTCTCAAAAAGTGCATGCTGAACACACCCCTTAGCACACGCTGGCGTGCAAACGTGTGATCAGCCATATGCCAGCAATCAGGTGCGTGGCTGGCACAGCCGGTCTCAGAGCTGCAGTCCTGAGTACAAAGCCGTGCGCTCTGGTTTTCAGACCTCCTCCTCCTGGCCTACGTTAGCGATGTTTCTCCGCTTTGGTCGCCCAGTGGGATGAAGTTAGCCCTGTTTGAACTTGAATGTGACAGTGAGGAAAGTGCTTGCAGATGGTGGGTGTTGGGGTCCTGTTACCAACAGGTTATCGGCTAGGCTGGAATGCTCATATTTCAGAGGCAGTCTGGGTGTGACGGGCTGTGAATCCTGCACCAGCTTGGATAGAGTTAATGAGGGCCTGAGAGGCAGGGGGCAGGGTTAACTGAGGGTGAAGCTGAGACTATAAAGCCAGGAGGCTGAAAGCAGAAGGGGGCTGTAGAAGTAGGCAGCAGGTCTTCAGGTGTAAGAGAAGAGTAACCCCTGAGATCCTGTCCTGCCATGAGGCGCAAAGCAGGCTCCTGTGGTAAATCCAGACCCAGACAAGGGGAGGGAGAGCTGCTGAGTAGGAAGGAGCCCAGAGAAGTGGCAACAGGGATGGAGCCTGAGCTGACCTGGATTGCTGGTTATAGAAGCGCTGGCCCAGAACCCAGTGTAGCAGGGAGGTGGGGGAGGAAGGCTCCCCCTGCCAACCACCACTATAGTTGCCCCAAGCCAGGGCTGAGCAGTGTCCAGAGAAGGCATTTCACCTGGGGCCCTCTGTTGGACTTTGTAACCCTGGAAGGGGTGGACCAAGGGTGACCTGCCCTCCCAGAAGAGAGAGTATCCCAGAGCAAGCAGAGAGCAGACTGGGGGCAGGGGGCTGGTGCTGCAGGAGCTGATTTCCCAGATTTGGACAGTGGAAGCCCCGCTACGCTGGGTCAGGTCCATGAAGTGAGGTGGCATCTGGTGAGGGATTCGCCTGCATTCTCCTGGCCCTCTGTGCCCCACCCAGGCTCCGAACCCCCTGGGCGGTGCACAACGCAGTGTGATCCTCACAGCCAGAGCTCAGCTGAAGGGAGTCACAAGGCGCTCTGTGCCGCTCCAGTTTCCCACCATCCCAGAGGGGGCCCCCTCACAGCCAGCATGAGTCTATTCCAAGAGCTCGCTCCCGCCACTGTCCTTTGGGATGGGGCAAGTCAGGGTGCCTGAGCCCAGCCCCACTCCCCTCCTGACTGGGTTGAATGGCAGGCACTGCAGTAGGGACAGACACCTGTTTCGCTACTAAGTCTCCTGGCCAACTACTCGTTGGGCTCCACAAACTCCACACGAAGAACCAGGATGGCAGACGCTACTGTGCACATAGCCAGGTCTGTAGTACAAACACGGAGACAAGTATGAACCCGAACCTCACTGGCTGCCAAGGGGGACCAAACAGCTTCAGAGCCAGTGGACAGATAGGCCAAGGATCTCCTAATAGACCCCACCAGGCAGAGCAGTGTGGACCCGCCCTTCGAAGGCTTCCATCTCCAGGGCTCTGGGACTCAGCAAAGCCAGGCACATGGCAGCCTTTGTCTCCATCCAAAATCCAGGCCCTGAATGGGCTGGCCAATGCGCATCTCAGTCTAGGAGATCATCAGCATCTGATGTGTCAGGGAAATCATTCAGCTTTTTCAAGGGGACCTTTCAGAGCTGCTACCATTTCCCCTCCGAGCCTAAATAAAGCAGTGAAAGAACTTCGCAAGGAGATTTCTGTATTCAAGGGGTTTCAATTTCCCCTCCAATAATCCAGTAAAAACAGTCTCCTGCCCAAGGAAGGGAAGGGGGGGGGGAGCCCCTGGTCTTATGCACTTTGCGGTCTGCTGTTTCCTGCCATTTGTTAGCTCTGGCAATAAAAACGAGGGGTTGTTTGAGTTTTATTGAGTTGCAGGAAATGCTGAGTTCAAATAAAAAAATGAAACTATGACAATGAGCGTGCAGTCAGTTTTAGAGCTGACAGGACAAATTAACTGGAAGGTGATGGCAAATGAACCCTGAGTCAATAGGCGGCTGATCGCTGCTAAGCTCGGTTGTCTCCTGTTGTACCTGGTTTTTGGAGAATTTTTCACCTTGGTCTGCCCATCAGGGCCGTACCATGCAGGCTTCATTCACATCACATCCCCAGCATGCATTCAGCCCTGGGTTGGGCAGATGCTCCGATGGTAATGGGGTGTAGCCCATGGAGATAGTTTAGCATTCGGTTTAGCAGCAGCACAGGAACCTACAGGCCTATATCCTGTGGGGGATTAGCTTAAGGAGTTAGCCTAAGGCTTTGAGGCCTACAAACTTTAGCATACACAAGTGGCCTAACTCTGACCCTGAGTTTTTGGCAACTGGGAAGACTGTGTTTGGTGGGAGAGCTTGAAGATAATACCAGGTACCCGTAATAACACTGAACTGATACTAGACTAGGATATTTTCGGATAAAATGTTGGCAGATGCTTAACCATGAACTTGCCCTGGTGATGAAGTGATGCGTATGATAATTAATTGACGAAACCTATAGGATAAGGACATCCCAATATTATTAGGGTGAGGAAGTTAGACATGGACAACGGAGGCCGGGCATTTCTATGAATATACATGACAGCCCCCTAGGGCCCTATAACAGGCCAGACCACCATGTAACGGGGAGATTTGGACCATCACGCCAGGGACAAAGCAAGATCTCCCTCCCTCTCACCCGCCCTACATCTCCTAGGAAGGGTGTGAACAGACATGTAAGGAACGGTTCAAGATATTAGCTGAACCACCCTGTACTACTGCTACATTGCCACGTGGTTTGGAGCATTTGTGTCTTTACTGACTGTGCTAATAAAATTGCTTCAAAAGTTCTGCTTTTCCCTCAGTGTGAGTGTCTTCGTGGTGCATATTGGGGCTCCCAACCAGATACTGAACTTGCGCAACAAATTGCTCTGCCTCATTGGTAATGTGGGTGTGCGCTAACGAATACAAAGAGTATGATGCTAGGCCATCAAAGAGAATACCACCGGGTCACTGTCACCCATGGGATGCAAGCCCTCAACTTGACAGTGGAAGACTGTGTCCAATTCACAAGCCCCCCCTGAACAATCCCATCCCTTGAAGCGTGAAGAGGTCTCAGCTAGGCTGCACTCCCATCTATCCTCCCTGGGCAAAAGGCCATGGTGGAAGTGTCGTGCATTATTGTTTCCCTTTCTCTAGCCAATGACTTTTAAAGCGAACATGACAAATGATGCGTGAAGAAGTCACATGAATAAAGCGGGTTCCCCCGAGCCATTCCCTAAGTTGCATTTTGTCCAGAAATCTTGCTCATTAGGATGGGGTCCTTTTCAGGCATATCTGGAGTAATAAACAAACAACATCATCTTCTAGCACTTAGCAGTAGTCCTCAAAGTGCTTTATAAAGGAGGTCAATAGCATTATCCCCATTTTACAGATGGGGAAACAGACACCAAGTGGTGAAGCTACATGCCCAATGTCACCTATCAGGCTGGGGCAGAGCTGGGATAGAACCCAGGCCTCCCAAGTCCCAGTCCTGTGCTCTGTCCACTAGGCCATTTAAAACAAGGCAATGGTGTTGTCTAGCAGCTGGAGACATGGCCTCAGGGTGCACAGCTCCAAACTTTAATCCAGCCCCGTTTATGGTATGCTTGTTTGCCAAGTGCATGGGAGCTTTTCTCTAGGTCATACTGGATAAAACACACTTTGAAAAGCTATTTATCGTTAGACAATATCAATAGGCCAGCACCTGTAAGACAACAAAGCAGTATGCAGATCCCAAGAGTCACTAGCAAATCTGCAATAGCAAGCACCATGCACAGCACTTAGCACTCAGAGGCAACCCTACAATAACAAATTGGGATCCAGAGCCCTGCACTCCCTAGCACATGGAGTGCAAGATGGAGCCGTATGTTCCAGTGGAGGAGGGGAGAAAATGGCTAAAACAGCTCAGCTGCAAGCTTCTGTATGACAAATAGCAGCGAGGTGGAAGGAAAATGATTTTTAAAGTTATGAGAAATATCTTGACTCTGTCGTTTTAATTAACGTGCATTCCGCTAAGAAAGTGAGCAACGAGCTGAGTGGAGAGTTAATCCAGACCTCCCCTGACAGCGTTTGAAATTCAGCCCTTAACCGCTTTGATTCTTAAACCCAAATCTAGATTTTAATTCCTACCAAGCAATCAGTTGGTCTGACACCTTCTCAGGGGGTTTCCGGGCCTGCGTGTTTGGGATACAAGTAATCGCAAATGGGAATAGCTCCCCAATGCACAATACCTTATACCTATAGAGCACTTTTCATCTACAGATCTCAAAGTGCTTTACCAACAAGGTCAGTATCATCACTCCCGTTTACAGATGGGGAAACTGAGGCACAGACCAATGCAATGACTCACCCAAGGTTACCTAGCAGCAAAGCCAGGACTAAAACCTAGGTCTTCTGCATGCCAACCCAGGGCACTATCCATTAGGCCACACTGCCTGCCCATGTAGCCTGATCTCCAGTGCAAGGGATTAGATATAGCAAGGCAAGCTTCAGAGGGAGGGAGCAGATGGCTGCTTGCCACTTACGAAGCCCAAGCAAACAGCAGAGGACTTTGTCACTTGGGTTGAAGGTGGAAATGACGGGGAAAGAAAAGAGCTGTTGCCTGCGGAGCGGCGTTCTGGGGCGCAGCATAAGTCCAAAATCAATCCATCTGCTGTGGCTGTGGTAGCTGGGCCACGCTGGAACTTTGATTGCTCATGCCCTGTCATGGCATGTCTGACAAAAATAAAGGAGTTGTTGCATTAAAGCGCCATTTGGGAGCTCAGGCCACACCCCTCCCACTCAGCCTGGGATGTTATGGAATCAGGTATATTTAGAAGTGCTCTTACGGGTTTTCAGACACTTTGGGGAAGGAAACATTTTAAAATGCTTCTGTTAGGGCTCCCTTGTACAAACACTGCGTTTCTGAAGAACTTGGTCTGAGGATCTCGCAGCCCTTTGCAATGGTAGGGGATCAGCTCTGTCAGATGAGGAAACTGAGGCACAGAGCAGGCTCAGCATTGTGGCAATATTCTCACACAGAAGTGGTGGGGCAGCTGGGACTAGAACCCGAGTCTCTGGACCCCCAGTCCATTACTCTAGACCATGTTATTCCTGTCTCATGCTTCTTCCCCCAGCAAGTTTCCAGGGGGATCAGCAGCTCAGGGATCTCATTCAGCAAGCTCAGGATCTCGGCAAACTCCGATGTTTAGAGGGGCTGTTAAAGATGAAAGGCATGTGCTGCCAATCTGTCCCTGAGACGGCCCCCTGCCGTTTCAGGATCTGGCCATGTATTGAGGGGAGGAGACAGGCAGAAATCCAAGCTCCTTCGGATACCCCATAGCCTCTCAGCGTCGGGCACGGGAAGTCCAGTTCTGCTGCTGTCCAACGTGCCTGCTTCAACGCCCATCCTCTCGCCTTGCTGCCAAGTGCTGGAGAGAACCAGGTATTGCCAGCCTCTAGCAGTAAAAATCCTGAGTGTCTAGTAACTTGCTCAGGGTCGGGGTCTTTTTTATTTGCTTTCCTGCGTCACTTGTTCAAGCCTTTCCCCCTACAACCTCCATGTCTTTTAAAATGGAAAGCAGTCTTCCTTCATCACGTGACTCCAGCAGCTAGGGCTTTAAGAACCCCCCAAAACAGCATGAGGCTTACACTCCAATCACGGGAATCAGCAACACCCAGGCCCCTCTCCGACCGCAACTCAATCTGAGGCAGGAAACGAAGGGGCTTCGGAGTAGATTTGCTTTAGACTTCTCTAAGGAAAGGACCATGCAAGCTAAGGCCTCTACAACAGCCACGGGAGGGGAGAGCGACTCTTTGGGCACCTGGTCCACTGCCAGGGAGAAACTCACAACAAAGGGCAGCGCCAGGAGGTCGCCATAGGCTGTAGAAGGAAGGATGCTTGGTTAGGCAGATACTGCCACCTTGTGAGCCAAACTGGGAACAGGCACCAGTCAGCCAACCTGCTTTATGATGGGTTTTACAACAGATTTAATTCTGGGTAGGGACCCTGGAGGATTTCCCGAGGAGAGAGGCATCCACAGAGAAAATTATTAGCTGTTGGGGTGGAAACTAGTTCCCCAACCTCTTTCTTCCCCAACCCACAGGATCCACCTGGAACGCTTGTCCTGTTGGCTTCTTTGGGCAACCGTAGCTATTTCAGAGCTACTCGCCCATCATCTCTTGCTGACCAACACACACAGATACCCGAGGCTGGAGGCTCCAAGAGGCAAGAAGCAAGTGCTTGATAATCCAATGGGCCCTAATACAAAGGATCAGTTGTGCTGTTGGCCTGGCATATTCCATGTGCAAGGAGCCTGGTTTTTAAATCCTGTGCTCAAATCATAGAACAGCAGGGTTGGAAGGGACCTCAGGAAGTCATCTAGTCCAACCTCCTGCTCAAAAGCAGGGCCAATCCCCAGACAGATTTTTGCCCCAGATCCCAAATGGCCACCTCAAGGATTGAACTGACAACCCTGGGTTTAGCAGGCCAATGCTCAAACCACTGAGAAATCCCTCCCCTTCCCAACAGGGGGTCTTTTCTAAAGTGAGGATTTCAACACCAGCATGTAGATTTGAGCTCCCAAGAACAGAAATGAGGGGCCAATGAGGAATGCAACCTGGACTCACAAGACCTAACAATGCCATTAAATGCATGGGTGCAGCACCCAGAGCCTTCTGCAGGAGTGACCTGCAGGCAGAATGAATCCCCACCATGTCCAATCCTCCCCTCATCACAGCTGGTGTCATTGCCTGGTGTAATTGTCCAGGTACTTGCATGGTGCTTATCACCTGTGCACCGAGCTACTTGGACCTAGAGCTCCCTGAGGGGAAGAGCAGAGCAATGTGTGTTGTGGGATAATGTGCGTTCTGTGTTTGGCATGTTATGTGTAAATGCAGGATTCCAACTCACCTGCCTCAGAGGGCACATCCACACTGCACGTTGCTGATGGCCGTGTATAGAGGAGACAGTGCATAGCCCCAGCATGGGTATAAATGGCAGCGTAGACAGTGTGGCGCTGTTCAGGCAAGTAAAGACACCAGGCCTGAAACCTGTGGGTATGTCCCCTACACAGCTCTAGACAGCCCAAGCAGCACCTCGGCCATCTACACTCTGCTATTTTAGCAGTGCCGCAGCCTCCCTGCTGCTGGAATCTTTCCCTGCTGCAGAGAGAGGCTCCGTCGGTGGGGAAAGGCTCTGGCAGCAAGGAAAGGCTCCATTGGTGAGGAAAGGCTCCAGCAGCGGGGAAAGGCTCCGGCAGCAGGGAAAGGCTCCGGCAGCTCCTTGCTGCTAGAGCTCTTCACCACTGCCTCCTCGCAGCCAGTGCTTTTCACTGTCACCTGTAGCTATGCATCGCAGCATAGACGCAGCCTGGCATGCTTGTACAGCCCATGCTGAAACCTGTAGCTCACATCTACACTATTTTTAGCCATGCTAGCGCAGCTATGTCTATCTGCGCTGCAATCCCAGTGTAGACGCACTCTTAGCGAACTCCTCTTTAAAAACTACCCAGCTGTCACCATTGTGGAAAGGTCAGTTGACCATCTTGCTGTCACAGGGGTTAAGTACACAAGAACCAGAGGAGAGCTCTGCTTTGTGGGCAATAAGCTTTTTTCCCCTCCTCCTTTTTTTTATTTAAAACAGTAAGACAGTATTCAGACACTGCTACCCACAATGCCAGTGGGCATGTTGAGCAAAATGACAGCGAACAAAAACTTCACTTTCAGTAGAAGAAAACCAACCCTTTATAGCAAGCCGCATAAATATTTACAACTCATCAGTTCTATATACAGTCCGTTCTATCATACAACTTGCTTCAAAACAGCTATGCACAATTTGGTTGTACAAAAGATAGATTTTTTCCCCCTTGTACAGTTCAAACAATAAATTGTCCTTTTCTCTTTTTGCTTGTTTGTACAAATTAGACAGTTGGTTACACTAACTTCAAACCTTTTTCTTTAAATAGTTTAATATAACCTCCATTTTTGATTGCACGATCAATAAAAATCATAGCAGGTAGCACGAAGACATATGTCACCAAAATCTGACAGATTCTGCGGACAGTTTCGTATGAAAGATGTCTTTCCTTTCAGCTAACACAGACAGTGCTCACTTTATATGGGAGTTGCAGTCAATGGAGTCTGAATCTAGCTGAACTGCGGTGAACCTGATTTACCAAAATCCAGCTTGTATGTTTAGTACATCCATGGATATATGCCAATACATCGATTCAGGCACATGTAAAGCACGTGTGTGTGCACACTACACACACATGCATATGGAGATGTACACACACACACACACGAGTCTAGGAGTGTACACATACTCACACACAGAATTTACAGTATCTGGGCACAAGGAAGTACCTGGTTTTGAAGGGACAGCCATTCCCGAATCCCTGTGTGGAATGTACATGTGGCCATAGTCACAAACACTGGAGAAGACGCCAGTCCCTTGTACTCAAAGACACCCAGGCGGGTGAGCAAGAAGAACATGTTAGATAAACATCAGAAGTGACCAGCGTATTTACATCTGTCCTTAGCACTGCATCTCGAAAACCTAAAGCAACAGGCTCCCGACCATACCCCTCAGCATACTAGTGAGTGAAAACAAACCCCCGTCAGACTAATTCCATCGCTGCTTTGGGGAGAGCCAAGGACTTTGGGGAAAGTCTCTTAAAAGGATCAGTCCCTTGAAAACCCAAAACCGAGTGGAGGGCTGAGGTGGGGTTACAGTTTTGAAATCGTAGTGTCTCTAAGTGCAATAGTTGCTTGTTCCAGCAGCTTTGTGCAAAAGACTGGGTCATACTCAGCTCTGTAACACTGAAATACCATGTACTGTAACTATAAGAAAACCCCAGTCTTCAGTGACACAGAATTCACACTCACAACATCCTGGGTCACCTATTTCCATTCCTGATCCCTGAGCCAGAGAGGCTCCCCTCCATTCTTTCCTGACAAAGTAGACAACATTGATGTAAGCACCACTGATTGGACCTGAATAAATTTACACCAGGAGAAGAGTTTGCCTAAGATAAGCACTACAATCAAATGCATTTCGCACTCCATGCTGGCAGCTCTACTCCAGTCACTGATACCAACCGGACAAAGAAACACAGCCCAAGTTGGATAAATCCTAGTTCAGGTCTAACCCTACCCACTGACTTTCTTTGGTCCCGCATAGGCCAAAGACCATGCGTATGGTACAGGATGTGATCCTGCCCCCGGGGAAGTCAGTGGAAGTTTTCCCACTCATTTCAATAGGAATACGATTTCTCACTTACTAAGAGAAAACATCCCTTTAAAGTACAGCTAAGCCCTATGACCCAGATCCTCAAAAGCAGAGACACACCTAACTTCCATTGACATCAGTGGCTCAATACCTTTGAGGAGCCTGGCCTAGGACACCATGAACTGTGACTAGTCCAAGCTTGTGTACGTTTCCCAACCACCCCATTTTCAGCTCGGCTTGGTGCTATCTTTAGACTCAGTGATGCTGGATCTGCCACATCAAGGGTGCCCAGAGAAGTTCTATGCACACGTGGCTATTGGAGGTTTGTTATTTCTGGCAATGCAACATGCTTTTGGGTTTGCCCTGGGTGTTTTCCGCAGTACACGCTAGGGATATCTGCACGGGTTGGACTGCGATGACAGAGGGTGTGTGATTTTGGGGGGACTTTTTTCAATGAAAATCATTCAACACCTACCACGCAGGCGTCTAGACAAACAAGGAGCCAGAACAATTCAGTCAGACTCTAGCCCAACCAGAAAGCTGCAAATCTGAGAGCGGGAGCTCTTAAAGACCCTTCTGCCTTCTCCCAGTACCAATCCTAGCAAAGGCCATCGGTGAGCTCTGAGCACCGCCTGTCTGCATTCAGCAGCAGGGTGGGGATCCGTGGGTGCACTGAGGAGGTTTGATTTTTCCTGGGACTGTACACAGAGTGGAACGGTATCTCACTAACAAGGTTTTCTTTGGGCATTTGATGCTGTGAAGAGGAGCCTGTGGCAGAGCAGCAATGCCTGACAGTTTACTGCTTGAGAGTCCTGATTTTAACTGCCTGCATGGAATGAGTCAGTGGATCTGTCCTCACCCCGGACCGCAGGAACCACACCCTACCTGGCAGCTGTGGGCAGACTCACCACCACATGGGCCATCCGCACTCCCTGGAGCTGGTCCCTGCAGGCCAGGCTTGGGGGCCCCCTTGGGGGGCAGAGCGGGGAACTGGCACTGGACTGTTTCTGTTCTGCAGCTGGAGGATTTCATGCTCCAGAGCATCTCTCCCCATAGCTATTCTTTTAGCCCAAAGAGAACTACAGAGGTTTGAACCTCTTGGCTGCTAAAGACCCACCCACCCCTTCCTGGGTAGCTCACCTTGGGCATCTGGCTGTCACTGCTTCCAGTGAGTGCATGTGCCTAAAGAACAGGTGACCACTTCCATGCCCCCTTAGCAAAGGCAAAGCACCACAGAAGCCACAGGATGACGTCCATCCAGCCATATAAGATGAGCACTGCTGCACAGAACCCAAACAGACAAAGTCTCAGCAATATCTAAAGAGGTTTGGATTTACCAGACGACCTTTGCCAAGTGGTTTTGGAGGTTCTCTCTTTGTCAGTAATCCCAAGCCTGTCCTCGTTAAACACAGCGAGCTCCCCCCTTCAACAGGGACGTATCAGGTGGTTCCACTCATCACTTGGCATGCAGTAAGTGCCAGGAAGAAAAGAGACCAATGACTCAAGACTTACCACTCAATTAAGGCTTCGAAAGACTCACTCTGCTCCCAAGGTATTCAACTTCTGGGGCTAAAACCCTCTACGGTGCAAACGTCCGGAAGGAAACAGTGGCCAGCGCTGAACAAGGAGACCCTTCCCCAGCTCCTCTGCCTGAAACCCTCCCTTGGGTATAAAATGAGCAATACGGAAGCTGAGGGGCTGCAGAGACAAACAGCTGTGGCTGCCTGGGACATCGAAAGGATTTCCAAGGCTCCCCCCGCCCCATCAGATATTCCCCCCTCTGACATAACAGGACTTTCTACAGCACAGTGACATTCACCCAGCCCGGGCTGCCATGTTTGTATGGCTCTTTGTCAGGTTATATTTTAACCCTGGACTTTGCAGGCGTTTCCTTTTCTTCCTGTTGGTGGGGGATGCCCGAGGGTCTCTAACCCCAAACCGTCCATGTTGATGTCCAAGGGTTTTCACTTTGACTTAGAGAGTCTAGGGCGAGGCCTTGCTGAGCATGAAAGGGGCGGTGGAGATGGGAAGGAAGTGGAACCACTCTAGCCAGGTGTTTGTTATCATTTGTGCTACATCCGTATATCTGGCCTGGGGGGGTGGGGTGGCTATGTCGGCAAACCCAAGCCAGTTGGGTTGGGATTTGCAAAGGAGCTTAAAGGGGATAAGGTTCCCATGCTTCCACTGAAGGTCAATGATAGACAGGTGCCTAAATCCCTTAGGCCCCCTTTGAAACTTCCAGCCTAAATTCTCAAACGTTTCACTTATCTGACACGTTACGAAGGCCACCTTCAGGGAGCAGCCCATTCCGTAAGAGAATCCCAGCCCCTCCTCCCAGCTCAGCTCTTTTTTCCCCATGCAGGATGCCACTTCCTCTGCACCGCACAGCCAGATTCCCCACGAGGCGCGGGAAATGCATGGATCCAGCTCACCCTGCTGCGATCTATGCACCTATCCTGGTAAGCAAAGACCAGATGACAACCCCTCAGACATCTGAGACCAGCTTTCTCTGTCCATTAGCACTGACTACTTGGGTTTATTTCCTCTGGCTGTCACCTAGTGCCAGGTACAGCTGAGGTCTAGTCTAACGGTGGCTGACAAAGCTTGGATCCCTTATGCAAACAGAAAAAAGCTACAATGAAAGGTCGAAGTCTCTAGAGCTAGCTGAAAACTGGGAACATTTTTTTGTGACAAATCAAATTTTTCTCTCTTCCGGCAGCCGTCAAAAATGGGATGAATTTCTGGCAACCATTTTGGTGAAAAGCATGTCCATGTCTCATTAAAAAACTGCAAATGTTTTTGGCAAGACACTGCAGCTGACCTCACTGTTACTATAGTGCCCGGCTGTAGTGTCATTTTTTTTTTTAAAGGGCTATCGGGGGAAGGAAGGGGTGAATTTGAACTTCATCCAGCCGAATCTACGACTTCTTTGTAAAATATTATACCCAAAATGTCAGCTGTCAACTTTTTGTTTCTGAGCTATGCCACACCAGCAGCTACACCTGGGGATCACAAACACTTTCAAATATTTTGTGCGTTTGAAAAAACCAACAAAAAGACGCAACAGAAAAGACACAAACGTCTGCGAACGTTAAAAACCTGCACATTGTAAAAACACCCCACCCACCCACCCCATACAATCTTTCTGTTGCTTTGACATTAGAATCACCCTTGGGACAGTGTCGGGAAAAAAACCCATTGACAGTGTGACAGTGTGAACCTTTTTTGTCAATATACTCCTAGCAGATCAGAGATTTTCTGCAACACAGCAGCTGTCTGTTCCAACAGGCAATGGGAGAGGCAGAAAGTCTATGTCCTGGGCTTCTTTCCTCTAGCGTGCAGAATGCAAAGCATTTAATACATCATCTTTTTTCCCCAAAATCCCCAGAGTGAGAAAGCAGAAGTGAAGGAAAAACAAAAGTCTTAATATTTTGTTCTTGAACCATGTAACTGCAGATATGATCAACATCATGGAATGAAAAATAATACAAAGCAGAGCATTCATGTGCATCAGAAAAATACAATACAAATGTTTTACGTCTCTCACGAATCCCCTCCCACTGCAAACAAAAACATTGACAAGCTCTTCGGAAAGGCTCCCTGGAGATCTCCGTGCCAGAGAGTGAAGCTCTGTAAGGAGAAGAACATCCCTCTTGGCTTACGAGCAGTATATGTAATAATGAGGAGGCCCTGCAGTTGTGGCAACATTTTTTTTTTTAAAACTAAGTTAATACATTCTACTGACGTACAGACAACTGTGATGGATCAACGAGACCTTTTTTACATTTCCATACAATGGACAAACTCGTCAAATCTTGCACGCAATAACAGAACCTCTTTTCCAGGAGCTGAGACTGAAAGCAGCACGTAACACTGTTTTAAGTCCTTCCTCACGTCAAACATCTTGACATAATTCACTGAAGGTATCAAAAATATACCCTGTAGACCAATACATCATTTACAATTGCTTTTTCTCCCCATTCAGGAAACAATGCACTTCGAGCAACGGAGTCCCTTCATCTGCAGATTAATGCACCACAATATGGGGAACTTCTTTTGATTACAAGATAAACCAAGGATTTCTTTCTCAGAAGGACTTTTGTTTGTTAAATGGATCCTTAGCCCTCCCCCCACCTCCGTAATTTTTATTTGTTTAAACTTTTCCGGGACTTGCTGGGGAAGTTAATCCCATGCAGGGGATGCCTGTAAGAAAAAGGAACATCCTAAGCAGCCCAAGAGGAACAAAATGGGGCTTTTGATTTTATAATTCAGTGGCGCAGCCCGTGGGCTGATAAACACATGGAACAACCCGGAGGCTGGGGGAGGGCAGTCTAATCCTATTTCAAGTACTCGATAGCAGGCAACATGGGTGTGCAGGCAGAGAATACACGCTATATGTGTGCATAGGCGCACACACACATAAAGTATATGCACATGCACCCAAGCACGCTCGCTCTCCTCCCAACATGGGTTTCCTCGTTCTCACCGAATCTAAGGAGTAGAACTGGAGCACCAGCTGGTCTCCCCTGAGTAAACAACTGAATTCAGTGAGCGACTGCATCCTTCGGCGCTTCTTTCCCCTTCCCATCAGCTGTTCACAGACTGTATCTCAGGCTCTCAGCTGCTGCATGAGGACACCAGTGCTGGAAAGAGAAGTAGGCTGGGTTCCATTTGGCTGACTTAAGGCTTTAGACTGAAGAGCATTCAGAAATTTCCTGATGTGAGACATCAACCGATTGGAAAAGCGCTGCTCCGGCTTCTTTGCTGACAGCGCCATGGACTGATATGGTCGAAGTTCACCTTGGCCAGCTCGCTACCCACGCGTGTCCACTCTTCCCCTCCCTCTCTTTCGTTCATTCACTGTCTGACAGCGTTTCGTACTGGGAGCAGAGCAGGGGCTTGGGCTCCTCCTCCCAGGCGTGGTGCTGGCCGGTGGAGTTCCCTTGTGGAATGGACGCTGGCGGCGGGGCTGTCACCACGCCAGTTGGAAGCCTCATTGTCAGTGGATTGTATGGAAATGGCGTGGAACCTGAATTGGGGCAGAAGGGAAGGAGAAACTCAGCATGGTCCGCCCAGGGTGGGGAATTCACTCACCAGCCCCCAGTCAGGGTCAGAGAGGCCCCCTGGAATTCAGCACAACTGGCAGGGAAGAGAGGCCGCGGAATGGAAGAGCAGCAGGGCCTGTGGGGTCAAGAGCGAGATGAACTGGCACAGCTCACTCCCAAGGGGTCTCTCCAGAGATAATAAGCAGTAACTTCCCTAAGGGGATGACTCAGCTGATGCTGACCCGGGTGTCTGTCTGGGGAGGTAATCTCACCCTCCCACCCCTGGCAGAGTGCAGAGCCAAAGCCCCCAGGGGGCAGCGCGGCGCTACCTGCAGACGAAGGCCTGTCCTCCCAGACTCGATTGGTTAGCGGTGTCCTCCTGTTACAGTCCCCCTCCGAATGAACAGAAGAAACAGATGGTGGTCTCTCTCCGGAGGACAGGCCTGGCGCTGGAGACTTGGCCTTGCGGCTGTTGGGTCTGGCAGCAATCTTTGGCTTCCCTCCTCCACCTGCAAAGAGAAGCACCCTGCTTTTCAAACTGAGCACTGGTGACACACGCCACACGGCCAAGGCTGCAAAAGCCACTCATGATTTTGGGTGCCTGACTGGAGATGCCTTAAAGAGTCTGCTTTTCAAAGGGGGGGAGCTCAGCACCTCCTCAAGGTCTGGCCCCTTTAAGGTGTCTCTGGATGAGTCTCCAGTATCATTAGGAGCTTGATCTATGTCTCTTGCACGTTCAGAATGGCAGGTGCCGCCTTCAGGTACCACTAGAGGTACAGGAAGCTTAGCATCCGCTAACCTTCATGGCGGACGTCTCAGCGGGGAATGGTACAGAACAGAGTGCTCGGCATTTTCCAGCCAGAAATGGGCAGGTTTTCCCATGCTGCAAGAGTGCACCTGTATTCAGGGCATTCTACCAGCAAACTCCTATTGATCCTTCGCTAAAAGACCCAATGACTTCAAGGCTCTCTGCTGGAACGAAGAAGCTACTGCAGCAGCAACAGAATGGCTCAAAGGGCCAAATACTTCCCCAACTTCCCCCCCAAGCCACCCCAGGGCCTTGTCGGCTCCTTGCTGAACTCACCTGCTACCATGAAGCAAGCTGCAGCAGCTTGTGTCCGGCATGGGGGCTGCGCACTTGGACGCACAAGGAGGGGGTTGGCTGATGAAGAGTGTCTGCCTGCTGGCCCGGCAACCTTTCTGCAAGGGACTGGGGAGCGCCTCACTGAACATCTAAAACCCAGTGCCAGGGGCCTTGAGTGACTCTGTAGGCCAGGGACTGCGTGTGAGAAGAACAGGCACCCACATGCTCCTCTTCCCTCTCTACAGACAGCCTGAATGCAGGGCTGCCCAGGAGCACAAAGGGGGCAGTTCGCCCTGCCCCCCGCACCCATGGAATTTGAGTGGCACTATGACCTGGGGCATGGGGTTCCACCACTCACTCAACCCTCACCTGACTGCCCCTGTCCTGACAGAGGGACAGTCAGGCCAAACCTGAGTGGTGCTGTGACCTCATGCACCAGGCCACAAGGCCCAGAGCTGGGCCCAGCCCTGCAGGAGAGGAGTCGCTGCTGTGGGGTCAGCTCGCTCTCCAACCCCCCCACCTGAGTCCCTTTGTCTCCATGGTAATGGCTTTTGGAAGGGTAGGGGCCTCACTTTCATATTTGTCTCAGGCCCTCAAAACCTCTGCATGGCCCTGCCTGAAGGGCTCTGTTCTGGTGAATTCCCAGTGGGGACAATGCTGGTGAAGGATAAGCAGCACAGCTCCCTGTTCTCCAACCCAGCCACGTCCCCACCTAGCCAGGGACGAAGCATGACTCAATGCTTCTGTAACTAGAGCATCATGTTAACCCATGTGGATGGCAAATCAATAGATATTTGGGGGAATGATGGACTCCCCCCGCCCCCGCCAACATTTCTTGTTCTACCCTCCTCCACCTGTCCTAGCGGCATGGGGAGATTCGTGGGAATGGCTGTCCCCAGAGCTGTACACTGGCCCAACCCTGAAGCCAGGGGCATTTCACCTGCTGCGCAGGCCTGCAAGCCATGTTCTCACATCCTGGGATGCCCGATTCATGGCCTGGGGCAGGAGGAGCAGTGGGTCTATGTCTTCTGGCCTCAGCAGGGATGCTCCCCACCCCGAGTTTCTGCCTTATCCCACCATTCTCAGCTGCCCTGAGGCTTCCCTCTCATTCCAAATGCCTCCCTCAGTTGTCCCCTGACATGGCCTCTCCCCTCTGCCACGGCTGTTTTGGGGGCTGCCATTCGCACCGCGCCACCAGTGAGCCAGGCTGCCTTCCAGAGCAGAGCGACAGATGCAGCACCAGGCCGTTGCAGCAGCTGAACGGTGGGCAGGCAACACCGACAACTAAAGAAATGCTTGGAACCAATCTACAACTGTGGTTAACCATCAACCCAGCTGAGGGTGGACTAAGACTCCCCCGGCGGGCATATGAGGAGCCCCAGATGGGAGGTTAACCACGAGCCCTTCTGCCATCCAAATGAGGTCATTTCCCCTGGCACTGTGGGGATCTCACAGCCGTTCCCCCGGAGCTAGAGACACCTAGGCTGGAGGGGAATGGAAAACTTTGTGCTTCTCTACCTCCAGTGCCCCAAACATCCCTTCCCTGATTCCCGCACCAGGGCATATGTGTTTCAAAGGACTATTTTTATTCAGGGGGCACATATCTACCAAGAGGAGCATGGATTTCTCACTGGGGGAGTATTTCTTTTGGGGCAATACAATCTCAGCCCCTGATTCAGCAAAGCACTCAAGGACTTGATTTCAATCAAGTGCTTTATCTGAAGCAGAGGGCGCCTTAAGCAAATCAAAATGCTTTGCTCAGCAGGGAGGCTTAAAGGCCTTCCTGAATCAGGATCCTCCCTCGGGCTTGGGATTTGTTTGAAATGCACATTTCTCTGCAGCGTCTTTCTGCTGAGGGTCTTTTTTTTTTTTAAATAAACCTTGAGATCATAAGAAGAAAAGGAGATTAAACAAGGAAAAGAGCCTGGTCAGTGTTTTAGAGAAAAAGCAACAGCCCCTTTCAGGCTACGACATGAATGTAAAAGATTCCAGGATTAATCAGCGAATTCACAAAGCTCGAAGGGAAAACACAAAACAAAGAGGATGAAAAAAAAAGACTGAACACCACTAAGAAACGGCGAAGGTGGAAAGGGCTGCAGACCTGGCAAGGAGCGCATGTCGTCATTCCGTCCGTCAGCAGCGGTTATGGGCATAGCAGCGGGCACGCTTGCACTGGCATTCAGAGAGTTAAAAGCATTGGCATTGGCACTGAGAGGCGAGCGCTCTTCCCACTGCTCGTCATATTTACCCATTAGGGCCTTCCTAATTATTGCCTCCAACCCCATGTTGGTACTGGAATTTTCTTGAACCGACTGGCTTCTACAACTGATTAGCCCTGGGAGATACGGAAAGGGGAAGGAGAGGTGAGGGGTGGGAGATGGGTTGGGGGGAACCAAATAAGAAGAAAGATGGGGTGGGGGAGAAAGGAGACAAGGGAGAAGGGAAGAAACAAACAGTCAGCACATTCTTGCAAAGCAACAAATTTTGTCATATTGTTTTTAAGCTCTGCAGTGCACTCCGTCCCCCCGCCCCGCCCCAGGGCTTGGCAGGAGCTGGGGGTGGGAGGGGTGGGGAGTTAGAAAACTACTTGCTGAGTGAGGAAGAGTCTGGGGGGTGGGAGTGATTTAAAAAAAAAATTAAATGGAGCCCCCAATGCCTCAATAGCTGAGGAGTGACAGGCTGCAGGGCGTGGATCCTGAGGCTGGCAGTGCCTTGTGGGCACACGGCCCAGCAACGACCTGCTAGGGAATTGTCCTAGCTCTCCTGTGGAGTTGTTCTCTACTGGCTCTGGTGACGGGGGGAGGCGAAGAGGAGAGAATCCTTCCCCGTGCTGTTTAATTCCTTCCCAGGCCCCTGTACCATCCACGGGGCCCAGACCCCCACATCTATGGGTCAAATGTCATTAGGAAACAGGATGCAGAAAACGCAGTGATGTGTCTGAGTGCTTGTGAGTCATCAGAAGCCATGCAGTTATGGTGCAGCGCCGCACAGGGACCGTAGGGCACTCGCTCAGCCATGGGACCATCATTCCCAATGCGTCGGTTACAGGAAACGAGCAAGGGCAAAACTTACAGAGTCAAAATACAGGCAAGAAAATAAAATGCCGTGTTTCCTTAATCCCCACTTTGGTGCCTGCAGCCCCCTCTCCCACCTGCAGAGCAATTCTCTGCTCTCAATAGGAATGCTGCAGCCATGGTGCCCCCTCCTTGTATCTTATGCAGGGGAGCGTGCACATATTCATTCCTCCCCCTGCGAACAGGCATCCCTGCCCAGCTCCCAGCACACACGCTCTGGGCTAGTGTCCCAAACACTCCCGAGGGTTTGCCCTTCTCCTTCGTTCAGCCCAGCAGAACAACCCTTAACCACAGGCTTTTCCCTGCAACACTTCCCAGCTCCTACCCGAGCTCCCGCTGACACAGACAAGGACACGCAACCCCTAGCCCCAATGCGCCTCGCTCACAGCTAAAGGGATCCACCTGGCTCGGCTGCCGGCGTGAATCAGTTTAACCACTGTGCAGGGTCAAAAACCGGCTCTTTGGTCACCGCCACCCACCCCCAACACTAACTCTTAATGGGAAGCTTTTCTAAGGCAGATAACACCATTGCCAGCAGCCTCTACCATGCAGATACCACAGAAATGTGGGGCTTATGGAGCTCTTGGATCAAACAAAAGAAGGTGGGAATGCCCTGTGGGCATGGGCCTTGCTCCCCAGCATAGAGCAGGGTGGACAGAGAACCCATGGCTGATGCCTGCCTTTCAACCAAACAGTGGGGTTTGGGGCCAGTGCAAGTCCTTGGGAAGTTTAACCATTTCTAGGCATTCTACATAAAGACCAGTCCCGGCGTAATGCCACTGAAGTTCAGGTTCTTAGAGAGGGGACTCAGCTAGGAGGCCTGTAGGTTTTGGTTTGATACAGAAAGCAAACGAATATGATACGCTAGCTCGGTCTGTCTGACTCATGAAGCGTGCTGTATAGTGCCGCGTGTATATACAGCGCACTCCAGCTGAGGGGCGCAGAGTGCACCCCAGCTAAGAAGGAAGCCCCCACAACTCCCTTGGGAAGCAGGCATTGCTGTACCCATTACACAGAAGAGGAAACAGAGGCCCTGTGAGGTGAAGCGACTTGCCAAGGTCACCCAGCAAGCCAGTGGCAGAGCTAGGACAAGCTACTCCCTGTCCTATTCCAGTCCCTGTAACTCCAGTGCTGCTCTCAGCCCTATCAATGCCTAATCCCTTTTGGAAACGTTCTCGGCGGGTCCTCAATAAAATCCTGCAGCACTTTCCACAGGTTATTTATACACTGTGTGGAAAAAGAAGCCTCTGGAGATGAAAGGCAAACAGCAGCCCTGCTCCAGTAGCCTCTGATGTCTGAAAAGACAAATATCTGAGCTGGGAAGGGCAAGCCTGTTACACAAGCAGCTCAGGGGCTGCAAATGAAACCGGAGCCTGCGCCCCCAGGGGTGGCCTGAGGAAAGACAGGCCATCATTTGAGAAGCGGATTCCCCTCAGTTGCAGGGGGAGCCCCCTGGAGCTGGTTTCTCTCTCAGTGGGGAGGGAAGAGGCCTCACAGTCCAGGGCTGCTGGGCTCCCCTGTTGCTATGGAGCGTAACCCGGACACTAGCAGGGCCTTGAGGCCTTGACACCTCGTGTGATGCTGGAGCGGGGAGGAGCAGCAGGGGCTGGCAGCTGGAATGTCTCCTTTAGTGCTGAAGAGCTTGGAGACCCAGAGAGAGAGAGAGAGAGAGAGAGAGAGAGAGAGAGACACGCAGTGCGCTCCCGTATGGACGTACGGTCCCTCTGCTTCCAGAACCACTGTCCTGCAGGAAGGGAGCAAAGGTGTTCTTTGCACAGGAACTCATTGTCACTCAACGGCAAAGCCAAGGCCGTCCCCTCTCAGTAACAAGGTGGGACCTCTGTTCTCACAACAGCATCCCACAGGGAAATTTCTGCTGGCCCACCTGGTGGATGCACTGCTGTCCTCCTCTGAACTTGGCCAGCCCCACTCACTCCTCATCCCCCAGGCAGGCCCAGCTCTCAACGGTGGAACTGTGTGCCATGCTCTGCAGAACCACAATGCCCCGGCGGTGTGTGGCGTGACCATCCGGTCCCACTCTGCCAAGTTGCCATCCTCCCTTCATTTAAGACTACCCTCAGCCATTCCCCTTTCCCCATCAGGTCTCAGTCCCAGAGTTCTTGGGGCACTGCACTGTCCCTGTGTCTGTCATTTAGACAGGAAGCTCTTCAGGGCACGGATGGTTTTTACTTTTGTGGAGTGTACAGTGCCTTGCACAATGCCAGGGCTAACCAAGTATTAACTTAGCAGCTGATATTGTTACTGATCTAGGCTTTAAGCCTGAAGGCCCCTTAGTTTCAGAGCAATGTTTATTTGTCTGTATAGGAACCAACATCTGAGCTCGTCTTCTCTCTCTCTCCCACACCGTCTGGACTCAGATGGTCATTGCTTTGTCCGGCACATGTCCCTTCAGCAAGTATTAACAAGTCAGTGTGCCTGATGTAGTATCTCCGGGATAAAGCCTGGGACACCACCCCACCCAACCAGCCACTGAATGGTTTAGATAAGTGGGGACTTTCAGCAAGACACACATCTGGGAAAATCAAACAAGAAGTCTGCTGGGAACGGTGGGCAGCCTCTCCTGAGTTTCGGGCTGGGATTGTAGCACTGTTCAAGGACTTGAATTCTGCTGCCAATGCCAGATGGGACCTGCATGATCATCTAGTCTCACTTCCCACCTAGCACATGCCGGAGACCCTCATCCACTGATCCCTGCATCCAGCCCATCACATGTGGTTGAGCTAAAGCATACTGTTCCCTCTCCCTCTGATTCTAGCTCCAACCTTCCTGTTTGTCAACTCACGCTCCTACATGAGCATTGGCTCCATCACCTCACACCTTTTCATGGTGGCAGAGTCTGTCCCTTACGCTGCCAGCCCTCTGCCAGTAAGAGTCCATTTAAAGACACTGCTACCCTATAGCGTCCTCCCTGCTGACGTCACGTGATTTCTTCCCAACCCAACAGATCCCAGGCCAAAGCCCTGCTGGATCTAAGTTTTTATGTCTCCTCGAATTTTGGCAACCTAGAGGCTTTAAAAGGACTAGGCCTTTGAAGCCTGCAGCCTAACAGAGCAGCTTCCAAAGCAGGGAAGGGCCGTAGGCACATATTCTCTCACCTTTCTCACCAGGAATATACTGTATCTTATTTCAATAAATAACACCGGAACCCGCTGAACCTCGTCTTCTCAGGCTGTGAATTCTGTGTGGCATGTGGCAGAGTATGACATATGATAAAGATATATCGGGACTGTTACCTGCTCCAGTAATTGCTGGCATGTTGAAAATCTCTGTCCCAGGCTGTCCAACATCTGGAGGAAGACAGAAGTCCCTCAGTATGAACTGCAGAGCACAATGGTTAACTCCTAGGGGAGATATTCCTTCCCAACACTTCCTCAACCCCAGAGGAACATGGGACATGCAGTTTGAGGCCTTGCACCTATATTACATTATCCACACTGACAAAATCCCAGGCCAAGTTCAAATTGTGGGTGGATGGGGTGGGGAATGATGGTTTGGGACTAGAAAGTATTATCTCCATTTTTAAAGCAACGCTACCCCCAGACACACAACTCCAAGATAATGAGCAAGCCCTGGCCATGCCAATCAACATCAGAGGTTCTCCAAGTATGGCCCATGGATCATCAGTGGCCTGTAAAGCCCTTCCAGGTGGCCCAACAGGAAAGGAGTGTTGGTTTGGGACACTGGATGCATGGGAGAATGCTGCTTTCACCAAGTGGACCAGAGATGGCAATAGAGAACCACCGCTATAGGTCTAAACCTACTGGCATTAATGCAGCAGAGCTCCAGAGAGTCATGTTGATGTCCACAAGTGCAATCCTGTCTCCCTCCACCCCGAGATCCTGCCCTCTGGGAGGTTAAGCTGGGGTACAAAACCCAGAGCTTTTCGAGGTGTTTCCAAAGGCCCCATTTCCAAAGAAGTGTTTTTGTTCATGCATTCCGTGAGGCGGAAATACTAAGTCAATATTTTCCCTCTTAGCTGAGCCATTTGACTTGGGTATTGCTTTCCTTAGAATAACAGCAGTTCTCAGCAAACACAAGGGGTTTCCTATTTCTGTATATTTTCCCCGATAAGGAAATGAGTGGGAGGTCACTCAGTTCAACCATGCATCCCCCAAGGAACATAACAACATGGTTGGATTATGGTAACAGCATGCACAGGACGAGACAGCTCGGTCTTTCTTATCCAATGCAGCTGTTATAAGATGGATTCAAATGGAACTAGTATTGACTGTATAATGCCGAGCTAAATTAAATTATGATCCTATCTACTCTATTAGCAGCTAATGAAGGAATGGGATGAATTTCTACTACAAGTCAGGCTGGCTGTTTTTTCAGAGCTGTACCAATATTGACGTTGAGTCTGACAGATACATCTTCAGGAGACAGAATTCAGGCTGGCTGGACAGCCATTAAAAACGTCAATAACTCTTAAGACTCCTCTATTCTTCACTTGTTAGTTAGTTCCTATTGAGGTTGTTCAGTGCTGGTGAGTGGTGCTGGACCGACAGCCCCAGAGAAAGGACTGGCTTCTGAGAGGCACCTCAGAGATCCCGGCCTAGCTGCCGGCACTACCAATGCGGCTTGCAGTGGCGGAGGGATATATTTGACCTAAATGGCCATCATGATACAGGCCCATGACCCATCCTTAAGGCCCCCAAGTCACCTGCCTTTCTATCTCTTTTCCCCATCAGCAGATCTCCCCGCCCCATTCCTCTCTCTGACAGATCTGTGCAGTGGAAAGACACTGAACTAAGACGTTTCCCAACATGTCCAGCCGCATGCAGGCAAGGTACTTGTATGCAGGAGAGGCACAGGATGTGCTTTCGCATCTGTATTTAACAATACTCCATCACACGGATGGGATAAGAGCATGGGGCGGCAAATTCTCATCCCCAGACCTGCAGAAGAAACTGGCTTCAGACTGCTCAAGTCTGGGAGCTGGGCTCCTGTCCCTTTAAATCACAGCAGCAGCCATGTCAGAAAGAAGGCTACTCTTTGGTTTTGCAAGGCGCCTTCAGCCCACCCCGCCCACTCTGCGGCGGCTGCGTGAAAGCCCCAGCCTTACTGTACTCCGTTTCACTCCTGTTGGTTGTGCCAAGCTTTTTGATGATCTCCTGCTTCTTGGATTTCACCATGGCGGAGTTGCTCTCGGTCAGTTTGCTGAAGAAGGCTGGGGGCTGGGTGTTGTTTCCTGGGGATTTGGAACCCATTCTGTGAAGCAAAAGGCGATCAGCAATGGCTGCACAAGGCCCAATCTACGCCCTTCTGTCTAGAGAGCCCCAGTCCCATTAGCCACCCTATGCTTTGAATCAGCCCCCAGGCCACCCAGATTCTGGAGGCTTTCTGGCTTAGACTTAGGAGTCATGTTGTCAAAGGCCCCTAAATACAGTGTGGCTTATTCCCCCAGGAGGTCCCAGACCACAAGACGTCTCTTGGCTGTAAGAGAAACACTTCTGGCCTAGTTCTTCTTACCCTAGAGTCAAGGGCCCCAACAAAATTCTCCTCTGAGCCCCAAAATCCCCTACCCTGGAAGTGAATTCTTTCTGCTCAGCCAATCACTGGAGCAGAAAGATGACCTGGTAAGGCACCTTGGGACAGACTGAGGATAGGGCAAGGGATCTCTGAGCTGCCAGGACAGGCTGGTCCTGAGCTGCAGGAAAGAATTGGAAGGAGTCAGGACGCCTGGGTTTCACTCCTGATACTGCCTCTGCATGTGACCTTGGGGAAAGTCACTCAGCCTCCGTCTATCACCCTGCAGCAGGGGTCAAATACTTTGTGCAGAGGGGTTGCGAGAGTTAACGAACTATGCTTGGACAGCCACAGATAGGAGGCAAAGTGCTGTCCCTGGGGGCTGGCAGTCAGAGGGGAGGACTTTGGGAAGAGGTTGCAAAGCGAGTTAATCCCTAACCCCTGTTATTTGGTGGCATATCCAACCCCAGCAGCAATACAAATGGCCGGAGCCAGAGCGCTCAAGGGCAGGCAGCACTGAGTGACACTAGGCTGCCATTGGAGGGCAAACGTCTCTGCCCCCAAAGAGCTCAGAGTAGAACGCTCAGGGGAAGGAAGATCCCAGAGTATTGCTTGGGTGCTGTAACCCCCAGCCAGGCAGGAAGAGTCCACATTCCCCATCTCCTGGGGTTACCTCTGCTCTGACTGTTCTCCCTCTCGGTACAAGATTGGGTACGAGGTGCTCCTTGTGTGCTCCAGCTCTCCCATGCCGTCTGGTGGCGAGACAGGCTCAATGCAGTCATCTGGTGCACTCCCCGCAGACGCTTTGCTCTGCTCAGGAGATCTGAGGACAGTGCAGTGAGACGCTGTTATTCCATAACAATGCTCTTAACTTCTGCACAGCAGCTCCGGGAGAAGAGGGCTTAAAACCCTTCTGCAAACTGGAGTGTCATGGAAAAGGGGGAAACCAACCGCCCAAGCCCTTAATGTTACCCTTAACTTGCACGTTTGCTAAGAGCGTGTCGCTTTATGTGTTTCTGACCTACACACCTATATCGTAAGGATTAAATTTAGACAGGCCCCAAAGCTGTAGCCAACTCATATGTAATCCTGCAATTGGCCCTAATATAGTTACACTGCAGAAATAGAGGAACTAACCCTGGGACTTTGTGGCTCAGATCAAGTGTCCTGTCAGTACATCCTCTACACAGAGCGACATCCTGCATTTGCAGTGAGCGGGGCCTCATCTAAACTCCTCTAGAATGCGTCAGTCAAAGCTGTGACATTACGGAGAATTAACCCTTCGAAGGTGTGGAGCTGCAGAGTCCAGAGAGTTTGTGTTCTCGTGCTGCAGTGTTAACACATTGTGACAGTCTCCAGGAGCACACAGGACACTCCTGCACCCTCTGAAAGCACTAAGATGGCTGGGTGGAAAATACAAGGGTTCAAAACTCCACCCATCACCAGGGACAAAGATGAACAGGAGCTGTCAAGAACTTTCTCTAGGGTTTTTTTGTTCTTGTTATTTTCTCCTGGGTTTTATTTTTTTACTACTGAGCACGTTGTTTCCTCTTGCAGTCAACAGGGGGCAGACTCTAGCACCCTGCAGGGGAAATGCAGGGCTCTGCTCCTGAGTTACCCTACTATCCAGAGCTAGACCCCTGCATAAGAAAGCTGCTATTTCTGGCTGCTCATGCTGGCAGGTGAGTCCGCTTAGCCCTGGTCTGGGCTATCCGGGAGAGTGTATCTGGGGCAGAGGGAACTAGGTGCAGGGAGAGAGGGGTCCTGCAAGGAACTGTCCTAAGAACAGTCAGGCGCTGGAGAAAGCTCAGGATTAGGGCTCGGTTGTTTGTCCACACTAGGAAAAAAGGTGTGTTTTAAAAGCATGATCACTACCACGTTAAAATCCCTGCGTGGCCGGGGCAAGCTGCATTAGCCGGCCGATGTGAACCCTACAGGGGGCGCCTGTAACTCCCCGTGACCAGCTAAGCCACGTTAAAACGACAACGTGCCATGTCTCCACTGGGAAGTTTGCCTGTGCTTGCTCCAACGTGTTCCAAACGCTCCCTTTCCCCCTGGTGCAGAGACCGCTGAAGTAAGCATGAGCCATAGCTGTCCCGATCTGGTGCTGAACTCACCTCTTGTCTCCCTCGCTCTGCGGGGAGATTCTGGAAGCCGGAGCATGCTCCTGCGGCTGGATGTAAGCCTCACTGGGTGTCCTTCGCAGGTCCAGCACGGGACACGTGGCCCCGGGGAAGGAGTACACCGGGGTCTGGAGGTGGGAGTTGAGCTGCTGAGGATGATGGCGCGTGTAGTCTTGCGTGATAACCTCCTAGAAGAAGAAATTCCTTGAGTCAGCACTCCTGTGTGCGACCTTTCACTGGGCTATAGTTTATGTGGTAGGGAGACGGTGAGGACGGGATGGGAGGGCACCCTCTGGCACTGCACCCTAGTTATTTCTCCCCTCCCAGTTATGTTGGCTGGTCCTTACAGGCAGGAGGATGGGAAGCACCCTTCTCCCCGGGCTTCTCTGCAGCACTCTGCTGCCTCCGAAAGCAAAAGGCCAGAGGGACTGCTGCAGAGCGAGGTGACCTGCTACCACCACCACCCCAGTCTGCCACCAAGGCTCCTGACTCCACTCCTGGCCCATTCTCAGCTAATCCCAGTGGAGACGCCCCAGAACAACTCCCAGATGGGAAGAGGAGAGAGGCTGATTACGCTGATATGCTGAGCCAGTGTGACCACCCGTTGCTGGTGGCCTTTGATGTTCTGGGACGACTGCAGCAGCTGGCACGGGGATTGCTGGCCTTCGGGCAACTGGCGCAGGTGCTGCATGTGAGCTACTTCTGCTGCAGAGAGCTTCAGGGAGGCTGTGAAAGGAAAGAACCGGTCATGACAACTCAGGGCAATCACACAGTGTCTCCACCTACCCAGCACAGACCCTCTGTTCTGCCCTTCCTCTCTTGAATCAAACTGTGTTTTTAAATTAGGCTACTTACTTGTTAAGGAAGAAGCCAGAGAGGATGCTCCAGGGAATTTGGTTTAGGGGTTACAGCAAGGAACAGGGAGTCAGGAGGCCTAGGTTCTATCCCCTGCTCTGCCAGTGACTAGCTGTGCAACTCTAGACAAGTCGCTTAAGCTCTCTCTGCCTCTGTTTCCCCATCTTTAAAATGAGTTTGATAATATTTATTAACCAGGCGGGGCACTGAGGTGCTCCCAGGTAATTAATTAATGAATATTTATGGAGTACTCTGGAATGCTCCCATGAAAAGCGCTATCCACTGGGCATGTAAAGCAGCCGCCGTTAGCTAATAGACTAAGGAGACATTCCTTGGCAGAGCTGCAGTTCCCTGTACCAGTCTGCTGTCAGGAACCGCCAATGGGGGGCTGATAAGCCCATGGCATGCTAAGGTTATTCTTCAAACGCTGGCAGCAGCTCCAGCAAAACATGCCCAGCCAGGCGCAAACGGAGACCGATGGGCCCTCAGCTACCAACACATCCCGCCCTCCTTCTAAGCCTCTCCTGCCTCCCCGCACATTTCCTTCCCCCTCTTAGCCTGTTGTCTGCGCGCCACACCCCAGCCCAGAAGGGAATGAGCACTTTCCTGCAGCACGGCCAGCCAAGGCACATTCCCTGCTCCCTGCCTTCAGCTCTTCCCTGCGCTGCCTGTCACCACGCACTGGCGCCAGCCTGGCATCGTTATTGCTCGCACTGGGTAGCGCCTAGAGGCCCTGTCAGGGCCCCCGTGTCCTAGGTGCTTGTACACACGCCATGTGAGCGAGAGTCCCTGCCCTGAAGAGCTCACCATCTAAATGGAGAGGGCAGAGGAAGGAGGGGACGAGAGTGTGACTCAGCCAAGTTCTCAGGGGAAGCCCATGGCGGAGCCAGGAACTGAACTCAGATTTCCTGAGTCCCCATCCAGAGTGTCAATGGCAAGGCCAACCTCCTTCTCAAGGGCACGGCCGGATCTTTGCAAGGCAGAAGCTTCCTGATGGGTCCCTCCATTCATCTTGCCACCACTAGCCTCTGTTCCCTGGATCTGCCCATTGCTAAGACAAGCATAGCCCCAGGGGGAGATTTCAGGGAACGCAGGTTGGTGCGGACACAGCCCACTGTGCGGGGGAAGAGGGAACCTCCTCACCCACAAAGGGGAAGGGGACAGAGCCTCACGTATTTTGCCTGGCAGCCTTCGACTGGGCTGTGGGCTGGGAATGTTGGCAGTGCAGGAGGCCTCCTGACATGTCAGATCTGAGGCGGCAGCAGCCCCGGCAGCCTCTCACCTTGCTGTTTTTGTCTCACATTGTGCTCCCCGTGCCCTTTCTCCACATCCGGCAGCATCTTTGCCACTTTCTCGTGGGATACGCTGGGCGAGCTTGCTGGGCTCACTGCTTCAACGCCATCAGGGCTGTAGCTTCCGTGGAACCCTGGGGAAATGGAAGCAAAGGCCTTTATATTGTGACAGGTTTCAGAGTAGCAGCCGTGTTAGTTTGTATCCCCAAAAAGAACAGGAGTACTTGTGGCACCTTAGAGACTAACACATTTATTTGAGCATAAGCTTTCGTGGGCTACAGCCGAAGAAGATAGCATCCGAAGAAGTGAGCTGTAGCGCACGAAAGCTTAGGCTCAAATAAATGTGTTAGTCTCTAAGGTGCCACAAGTACTCCTGTTCTTTTTTTATATTGTGAGTTTCCTTTGTTGCGATTAACCCTATGTGTCCTGCGACCGCTACTGCACTGAGATCTTCAGCATCTGCAAAGAAGCGACAAATATCCAGAGACCTTACATCTAAAGCTGCAGGACATACCCGCCTTGCTGCAGCTTCTGCAGCCCTTCTTAGTATGCCAGGGGGCAATTAAGGGCACATCTCCACTACAAGCGAAGGTGTGACTGTAGCTTGGGCATGCATACTCTGCTAGGTTTCACCTAGCTACCATGGGGAATAAAAGCAATGAAGTTGCAGTGGGATGGACCCCAGTACAGGTTGGCTGCCCAAGAACATTCGCAGGGTCCCCAGCAGGTTTATATTTGCTTGGCTAGCCCACGCTGAAGCCCGTATTACTGCATCTATGCTCCTGTTGTTACCTGTGCGAGACAGATGGAAGCTAGAGAGGGGGGTGCCTACCCGTGCTATCATGACACCTTCACATGCCGTGTAGATATAGCCCCAGGTGCATCGAGCAGTACCAGTAGCATCAGAAGAACCAGCTGACAATCAGCAGGGAAACACACAAATACACACAGCCAGCCACATTTGCTGCTTTTCACAAATTTGCTTTTCAATTACAATGAAAAAAACACCACCACATTTTCTTGCAGAGCTGGAAACCCAAACACAACAGCTCAAGGCAGTGAACCTGACTGGCCTGGATTCACACCTCCCACACCAGAGAAACGCAAACAGATAAAAGCCACATACACAGTGAAAAGTAAATGATAGATGTGGTTGGGTGTTGGGTTTTAACTATTCTAGGTGGCATTTTCACTGGTAGATCTCAAAGGAAAGCCAGTATAACACCACTGCCAACCTCAACCGGCCAAAAATTGTGAGACAGGCCACCCCAAAACTGTGAGATTGGGGCCACAAGATTAAACAAAAATACTAACAACAACAGTTGGGTTTTTATTATTTTCCTTCAGGTTTCTGAGCCTTTGAGGTGCACGCAGGTCACATTTCCAAGTTTTTATATGCTACTATGGGGTGAGAAACTCACTCTTTAAAAAAAAAAAAAGTTGAGATTCTCCAGGAGCTGGAGTGTAAAATGAAATGTGTGATAAAACCCTGAAAGCTGGTAACACTGCATCATCATTATCCCTGTCTTACAGGCAGGGGGATAGAGACGAGGAGAGGTGGCGTGACTGCCACAAGATCACAGGACAGATCGAGAGCAGAGCGAGGAAGAGGACTAAGGTGTCCTGAGTCCCAACCTTGCATCCTGCCCTCTAAGGAATTTCACGCACTTCTTGATATGACTTTAACTTCCTAAAGCCGAGTTCCCACGAGTTATCAATGGAGACAAATCACACGGTTCCCTCTGGGCTCTGCGAGACCCATGTGTATTTCACCAAGGGCCTCCTTGTCACCAGCACATTCTCTCTGGGAGCCAGTCACAGCTGGCTACCTATGCTGAACTCATGCTCAGACCAGCCTTCTC
The DNA here is from genome assembly GCF_025201925.1 of Gopherus flavomarginatus. Lineage (NCBI taxonomy): Eukaryota > Metazoa > Chordata > Testudines > Testudinidae > Gopherus > Gopherus flavomarginatus. The sequence goes on along the minus strand of NC_066631.1, from coordinate 25,002,337 downwards.
GCCCCATCCCGGCCCACGTAGGGACCCTGCCAAGCTGGGCTCACTCACTGAACCCAGCAGATATCAGTGGACTCATGTGAAGTCACTGGAAGAGAGGTGGGCCGAGTGGGACACTGGCCATTCCCACACACATACATGCCTTGTACTGAAGAGTCATTCTGCTCACTCTCTGTTTGGTCATCGGGCATATCCCTTCTCATGCGGATTCATTGCTTCTAGTGCTATTGCTTCTTTGCGTGAGATCCCCACTCCCTCCAGTCACATTCTAGTGAGAATTAGCTGAAGAGCCAAACCCTAGTACCACTGGGTCTCCACCCCACTCTGAAAGGCTTGTCTGTATTGACAGGACATTGCTGGCACTGATATCCCTGATCAGGGCTGGCTGGTCATACCCTGATCTGACTGATGGCTGGAGCCAGGGGTGGGAAGCAGACAAGCTTGCTGTGTCGGCACTGGGGCAGTTCGAGTGTGTGTAATACTGTGACCCCCAGAAATCTGAGCGGCTTGGAGCTGTTTGTGTTTACGCACGTCTGGAGGTGGAAGAGAAGTAGATGTACGAATGGCCAGGCACGGATCAGAGAGCTTGAGTGGGAGGGAATCAACAGAAAATACTTAACAAGGTAATATACAGCTAATTCTTGTTCCAAGGCTTTCGGGATACTGTGTCCCAAGCTCTGGCCTATGTGTCATTGGAACACAGCCCCTCTCTAGTCTGGGACGGTCAAAGACAGCAGCACAACATAGCCTTGGCTCCAATAAAAGGGGGAACTCTTTTAGAGTGAAAGCAGCAGAGTCCTGTGGCACCTTATAGACTAACAGACATATTGGAGCATGAGCTTTCGTGGGTGAATACCCACTTCGTCGGATGCATGTAGTGGAAATTTCCAGAGGCAGGTATAAATATGCAGGCAAGAATCAGTCTAGAGATAATGAGGTTAGTTCAATCAGGGAGGATGAGGCCCTCTTCTAGCAATTGAGGTGTGACCACTAAGGGAGGAGAAACTGCTTTTCTCTAGCCTAATTCTTGCTTGCATATTTATACCTGCCTCTGGAAATTTCCACTACATGCATTCGACGAAGTGGGTATTCACCCACGAAAGCTCATGCTCCAAAACGTCTGTTAGTCTATAAGGTGCCACAGGACTCTTGGCTGCTTTTACAGATCCAGACTAACAGGGCTACCCTGCTGATATCTTTTACAGTAGCACCCCTTGCTGAGATCTCTAGGCTGGGACACCTCATCCTTCCTATTGACCGAGCAGGATTTCTAGCCACTATAAGGTGGAGTGCTGCAACTCCCAGCTCTCTGGATGGGCTCAGAGGAAATCCTGCTGCTGCATGACTTCTCAATGATCTGCTTTTTTTGGATATATTTGCAGAAATGCTTTAGTGTGTTTTATTAGTGTCAGGAAAAAATGCCCCACTAAAGCCAAAGGTGCGTGTGTATTCATAGCTAGCAGAGCATTCTCGGCAGCTGGCTGGAAGAGCCCAATGACAAGTATTACTGCTTATTAGTAAGATCTTGAAGAGCAAAGAGGAGAAGATTCAGAGAACAGAGTTAGAAAAAAAATTCTCCTCTCCAGTTATCCCCGTGGACTGTCTGGTACACACTGTGCACTAAGGTTTACATGCATGGGAGTGCAATGCTGGGACCCAGGGCAGACGTGCAGGAGAGATTCACAGAGATAACACTGTGACACTCTTAGCCTCCAGGACCTCTGTGCGCTAAGCATTACATGGTGCTTGCTAATAACTAAATATCTAAATGGAACCCAGGGGTCCGCTCTGGACCAAAGCGCAGCTGTCCCCATAAGTGTCCCTATAGAGATGGGCATGAACTTAGATCCACCCTCCTCCCCGCCCAACAGCAGTTTCACCCGGATAAACATATTCTACTTCATTTTGTGCCTTAGGCTGTTGTGCTGGGTTAAGCAGCTGCTGTGTTTCACTCCAGAAGTGGTTGCATTCTAATGGCAGCTACATGACCCCTGTGTACAGTATACTATCTTATATAGTGCCTGTCCCCATGGCATCTAAGCACTGATGTATCATTTGATAAACAAATTGACACAATGCTTTGGGATCTATCAAATTGAAAGGCATTGTGCCAACGTGGGAAATTGTTCTTGTCTGCCATGGCTGTCCTGTTAGAATCAGACATTCCCTCCCCCTCCCCCCAGACCCCTTGCTGTTTGAGTTATTACCCATGATTCTTTAATGTAGGCCACATGTGAATTACTAATTACAGTGAAATCAAGGCTGTAAAATAAATAAATAAATAAATAAATACCAGGAAATGAACTAGAGCTGCAAAGCAAGAATCGGCAAAGGAAAATTAAAAAAAGAAAAGGGAGGGGGGGTAAGGTGGAGGAAGGATTTTTAAAACAAACAACAAAAATAAAAGACTGGAATAACATAAATGATTCCAAAAAACTCAGGAAGTGGAAAAAGCCAACCACCAAAACGTGCAATTCAAAAAATAAAATAAACAAACAAATTGGTTTTAGGCCACAAACTTGGACTGGCACCCGCCCCTCCAATTTCTTACCATCGCTAGCGGAGTCGTTATTTAGCGAGCGTCTTTCTCGCTTCCCCTTATCGCAAGAAATTTGACGCATGATAATCACATCTATGAAGCTGGCCGCTGTCATGGTGGTCTTACCGAGTGCTCGGAGCTCCTGTTCCTGCATTGAAAAGGATTTACTTTGATTCTTTTCTCTACTGTGCTGCTCATTGACCGAGACTGCGTGCTGCTGATCCAGGGGTGGATGATGGTGCTGGTTTTTCCCCTGTCCTCTGCTATACTGCTGGGTAGAACCTGGCCCGGAGGCTGGTAAGGGCCTGGACTCCATGGCTTTAACGGGTGACGATGACTGTTCTAGGCCTGCCCCACTGGGCAGCTTTGAGGTGAACATGTTGTTGTCAGTCTGAGGGCGTTCTACCTTGGCTTCTCGGGCCCTAGACGCCTCTTTCTGTAGGAGAGCAGGGTCCATCATGGCTGCATAGCTGTCCACTCCACTGAGGGAGCAGCGCAGGGCGGATGCCGTGGGAAATCCTGCAGAGCGGATGGGCGATGTGGTGGTGATGGTGGAGGATCTTCAAAGCAAAAAAGAATGCAGAGATAATATGACCGTGGGGCTGAGAGACGCTGCAGCTTCCCCACCCCCACAGGAACTAGGCTGTTTGCTCCTGTCAAATCCAGTAACCCTATAGAGGTATTAGCTAAGGTGCACGTTACTAGGAGGTTAATGGATCCAAAGCCAAACTATGCGAAACTGACACAGGAGACGGTCACAATGCATCTTCCTTGGAAAACTAAACAAATGGGGCCTGACTCTGGTCCTGTTTACACCAGTTTGGACTTCAGCAGAGTTACTCCTCATCCGCACTGACGTAAGTGAGCAGAGAACCCTGCCCATGTTCCATTTAACCAGTGTGGCTGATTCCCCATTTAAAACTTAGGCATGAGACTGCACTGGGGTAAAAAAGGCCCAGGCGGAGTGTGGCATAATACCACAGAGCAAGAGGAATCAGATAACTTCTAGCTTCCTGCTGAAGTTGGGACGAAGAGCAAGCTGGAAACCCCACCACCTACATATGCATTTCCACAGATTATTTGCGGCACAAGGGGCTGGCCAGTTGGAGCGACCAAAATAATGAGCCCGTACTTCAAAAGGCTGAAGAAAACTTCTCATTGAGGCAAAGGCTGAAGCACGGGCTGAGTAAGAACATCTGGATTTGGCCCAGAGTGGACAGCCCACGACCATCCCCCTGTTTGCTCCCTGGGAGCAGCTCCCAGCAAAAGCCATTTGAAAAGGAAAAGAACTTGGTCAAAATCAGCCAGCTCACCACAAGCCTGCTGCTGAGGCCTGCTCCCATTCAAATCAATGACCAAAAAATGCCTGTGGCCATCAACGGTGCAGGATTAGATCCTTAACGACCCAAAGCCCTCCACCCACCGAGAGCACGAGCACGGTGAGCCGCAAAGCCCATACACACCGCAGAACTGACGGGGTGAGGCTCTCCGACGAGATGACCTTCATGCCCGTGTTGTGCAGCACGCTGGGGCGCTGCTGGACAGTCTCGTGGGTGCGGGGCGAGGCAGGAGAGTGCTGGTGGCTGTGAGAATGAGTGGCTGAACGGCTGCTGCTTTGCTCGGTCCCTGTAAGAAAATGCAGTGAAGAATCTGAGCTGGAAACCAGTATGGAAAACCAAGGGGCAAGTGACAGTGAGATGGGGAGGAAGACAGAGCTCTTCATAAACCTTAGAGAACTGTCCCCAGTGCCACCCCGCGCCACACCGCTCTCCCACCACCCGATAGCGATGACTCTGCTCACCAGTGGAACCATTGCCTTCCACAAGCCATATGGCATGGGTTCCTCCAAGCCTACCTGGTCTCCAGATGGGCGCATGCTCCACAGTGGTGGCTGCTAGGAAGGATTTCTCGCGCTCCCTCTCACGCTCCCGATCTCGTTCCCGTTCAGAAGCCGATGCTCCTGTCTGTTTGGTCATGTGCGTGGGGCCTCCTGGAATTCAAAGGCAGCCAGTGACAGGGGAGCGGAATTCTGGTGCAACCTCCAGTCCTGTGAGTGTTGCAGCTACAGATCTCTGCACGAGCTTCCTAAACCAGATCCTGGCAGATAGGCAAAGACCGGGGCCTGATACCACTTACACCGGAGTAAAGCCGGCGCAACCATCGGGGCACAAGTATCTGTATTAACTGCACATTTCGATCTGTACCCAAAATGTGACAGATGCACTTGACTTCTAAGATAGTGTGTTCGACTGACAAAAGGGATCAGATGGTTTCAACATCACCTATGGGGAGACACAGCCACTAGGCCAGTGATTACAACCCACTGAGACTGAATGGCCCGTACCTGTCCACTGTGGGGCAGTCTCCTGGGTAGGCCCTGCTGGATGGAGACAAGAGTAAACACTCTCAGGGTGTATCTGCACTAGAGCTGGAAGCAGCTGGGGTTGGGAGACATTCCCGCCCTAGGTCTGATTGAGCTTATGTTCTAAAAATGGGAACGCAGCTGTGGTGTCACGAGGAGTGGGAGGGGCTGGCCACCCCAAGGATGATCCCGTCCAAGATCCTAGGGAACTAGCCCCTCCTGCTGTTCACAAAGCCCTGGCAATTCTTCTCTAATCAGCGCAATCTGAACTAGCACGCTATGTCCTTCTTTCTCTAATGTTTTGTTCCCAAGAGCTAAAGAAAACACTTCAACAGGGGATCTCTGGTTACAGACTCTCAAAGGGAGGAAATGCAGGCGTCCAACACACAGTCGGGCCTGCAGGGCACCAATTGGTACATATGGCTCCCACCGAAGGATCGTATGATTCCCCTTGAGACAGGTGAGGCAAGAGGGCCAAGATGGGGGGGGCAAGTCTCTCTAACGCACCCGGACGGGGACAAAGGTGCAGCTAGCCTCAGAACCCATAAACACCACAGCCCCATGGAAATCACTGGAGTTCTTGTCCTCACAACCCCATCTTCACGAGTGAAGTTTGGTCTGGGCTTCGTTTGTGAACTCTCTGGGGGAGGGGAAAACGTCTTGCCCAGCTGCAAGGCTGCATCAGGTGCTGAATAAGTAACAATGTACAGAGCTGACGGGGCCAAACTGCCAGAGCAGGTCAAGTTCTAGCAGTGTTACAAGCCAATGATTATCGGCTGCACCTACAGACAAGAACAGTCCTTCCAGCCTCAGAGCTCTCCATAGAAGAGAGAAACAACCCTACTGATCATCTCCCCAGCTCGGGGCCCCCCACCGGTCCCAGCCCTAGCCCCAGCTCGGGTTAAGCCCAGGGAAGAGGGACTGGTAGGTAGTGATCAGACGAGTAGGACCAGGACTCTGCTGTGCTCTACACCTGGATCTGAATCGACCTTGGACAAGTTACATCTCTCTGTGCCTTGGTTTACCAGCTCCCTTCCCCTGTTGGTTTAATTTGTGCACCTCAAGCACCTGAAGATCCTTGGACGGGAAGTACTATCAGCGTGGTAAGAGCTGCAGGGACTAAGAATTCCGGGTGTAGGACAAACCAGCATGCCAGGCTCGCCATACCGAAATCCTGGAGCAATGGGAGTTCCTGGGAAGAGAGACACACACACACACACACACACACACACACACACACACACAAACACACACACACAGCGGGGGTTCGGTTTGTCCACATGCCCACCCAGGCAGATTATCAGGTGGCAGTTTTACCTGGGGAGAGCGGGGAGCTGCTGTGCCGGCTGCTAAATGTCTGGGGGGCGCTGGGGATGTACGTGATTCGGTCCATCGAGGCGGCGGAGGTGCCAGGTGTGGGAGGCACAAGGACGGGCAGGTGCGGCACTTGGGAAAGGTCGATGATCCCTGGAGAGAGAATCGAAAGGACTGTCAGGATGACAATCAAACCCACGCCCCAAACAAGAGGGTGCGGAGAGCGAGGCTGGTAGGGAAGCCCTGGGAATTGGGACAGCACATGAACACACGTACCCTGGCAACTGGGAAGGGGACACTGGCAAGAGAACAATCGGATTGTCTAGGGCTAGCTGCATAAGTTAAAAGCTGTTTCCTGCTCTGTTGCGAACCCCTCTGGCAAAGGATTATTAAAAAAGAGGAAGCATTGAAAAATTAGGATCTACTTCTCGCCATTGATGCTCTTGGGGTTATCATCATTTATTATTTCTACCTAGGAGCCCCAGTCACAGACCAGGACCCCACAGCGCTAGGTGCTGGACAAACACAGAGCACAAAGATTGTAAGCTGCCTGGGGCAGGGACTATCAGAGGGTGAAATCCACCCCGGTGCAGACCCCAGCTGAAGGCCCAAGCACCATGGAACTCCCAGTTCAGGCCCATCTTTCACAGGGGGAATTTCACCCTGGGTTTACTTAATGCCTTTCACTCAGCTCGGACAGTGACAGTGGAGGAGCCAGCATGGCTTTCTTTTGAATGGCGGGGTCCAGGCATTGCTCTGGGGGTTCTAATTCCGCAGTGTGGGGCACTCTACCCACCCCGCACATGGCATTCACTGAAATGAAACCAACAGGATGAAAAGCTCTGGAATACGCTTCCACGGGAGGTTGTGGAATCCCTGTCATTGGAGGTTTTTAAGAACAGGTTGGACAAACACTTGTCAGGGATGGTTTAGGCAGACCTGGTCCTGCCTCAGTGCAGGGGGCTGGGCTAGATGTCCTCTCAAGATCCCTTCCAGCCCTAGATTTCTATGATCCTACATACACCCCATTCTGTACGTGCTGGGGTAAAAGAAAGGGCAGAGTCAGAGCCTGAACTGAGAATTCTCTTACTTGGAGGGCACTTGAGTGGGGTCATTAGCTCAGATCAGTGTGTTCTGCAGGTAAACATAGCACAAATTTTAGTTCTGGAGTCAGAGGGGGCCCCCAGATTCCCTGTGGGTGGGATTTTAGCTGGAGGGACACTCAGTAGCATCACAGAGTCAGCTATGAGGACAGAGGCCTACTCAGCACAATGAGATGAGAAAGTCCCCCTGGGTCTTTTCTGAAAGATGCTTCAAATCAGGTCTCATTTGCTTTATCCCCAAAATCAAACACAGCTTTCAAATCTCAGGATTTACACTGTGCTAGAACGGCCCAGTTCAGCACAGTTCACTGGAGATACTGTCTATAAAGACCAGTACAAATGGGCCACTTTTGCCCAGCGATGGGAAGGCGGAGATCAATTTACATTGAATGAGAATATGCCTACAGCCAGTGTAGACTCAAAGAACCATCAGTGCAATACCATAAACGCTATTTTACAGGGCTACGGACTCCACTGTCGATGGGAGCATGTTCTGAAGAGCTGGAAAGCCACAGATCAGCTACTCGACTGTTTTAGAAGATGCAGCAATGTTACACCCACACTCACAGAGCAAGCTTCTCTCATTAACAACCACATGTCACACTCACACAGCATTTTTTAATCTTGAAAGAGCTTTACAAATACCATGGGCCAGATTGTGGAGTCCTTCCTCACAGCACAAGTGAAGTCCATGGGGCTCCATGGAGAGAAAGGGCACCATAATCCAGCCCCTCACTAATTCATCCTTCTGCCTTAGCCTAGTTTCCAGGGTACCCAGATCACGTTCTACACACCCTGGTTTTCTACTGTACCTTTCTCTTTCAGTGTTACACTCTTGGTTTCTCACCTCCTCCAGTCTGCAAGGTTTTGTTGGCACCTGAAACTCCTGCCATTTACCCTGAATCTGGCCCCACTGCTGGGGAATGGTGACGGGACAGCAGGGCAAGGGACAGGTTAGTGCACAGCCATGTATTACTAACAGAAAGAAAAACCTGCCAACTGCTAGCAGTAAAGAGGTCAAAGAACAAGAGCAACTTATAGAGCAGCTCCCCGCCCACGGGATTCCAAAGCGATTTCCTCTGCATGTACGGAATCACTTTGCCCACCACTGACAGTCAGTCTCTTTTCGGGGTGGCAGCTTTTTACGAGCCTGCAACAACTGCACAACCGCATAGGGTAGGAAGTAGAGATCAACAATGTATTCAGTTTGGAGGGAGATTGAGGGGGGCGCTGAATCTGGCTAGGACACGCCATGCCTGAAAACAAACCCAACTAAACAAATGATCCTGACTAGCCACACGCTGACTGGGACCCCAGTGTTGTTTTGTCTGGAGGAGGGTGCAGAAGCAGCAGCCCAGAGCCCCTAGTGCCACACGGGGGCACTGCGCCCAGGATTGGATCCCATCTCCCTGCCCGGATAGAGAGCCTCAGGTTTGCAGTGGCTCTCTAAAAACAGCTGAATAGACAGCGCTTTGAAGCCACAGCTGGGCCCACTTCCGCCCCTTGGCTTCAGCACCCCAGCTCCAGTCTGAGTCACGGCGTCCCAGTGCCGTCTCCTCAGCAATTCTGAGAGTGCGGGAGCAGCCCTCGCAAGTCCGAGTGTGTCGAGCCAGGCTGCCATGGGCTCCACAGATGTACCCTGAGGGGCTCTTATCCAAGCACCGGTCAGGCCTGGCCCTCTTTAACCTGTGAGAGCTGATCAAACTCCAGCCCAAGGTCACCGGGCTGCCCCTGAAGCAGCCTTGAGAAACCAAACGCGCTATCAAGACTGACAGAAACGAACTGCCTTTGCACAGATGGCTCAGGAACCACTCAACCGGCCAAAGCCAAGATGCTCCTGCCCCTGGCGCAGCAGACATATGTGGCATACAAATGTGCATGCCACATGGGTACTGTCGTTGTGATCTCCACCATGAGAGCCCTGCTGGGTGTTACGCTAGGGGCCTGGGATCAGAACGACAGCCCTATGCCTTTCAAGAAGAAAAAATGCCACCAAAAACCACAGACAGCTTCATACTTCGAGGACCTGCAGCATAGTTGAGAGCTAGCGAGGGTTCTCGGGGCGAAAGTCCGCGCAGCATGTCTGCCCTCTGGGCCATGGCAGTGGCGGCAGCGTTCTGGTGCATCTGCTGGGAGGTGATGTAGTCATTGATGATGGTCTGCCTGTTCTCCATGGCGGCAGTGTCTGGATACCCTCTGATGAGGTACGGAGGGTAGAGATGGGGGTACGTCGGGCTTGGAGCAAGATGCCTGGGCAAGTAGTAAGCAGCAGCTAGAAGAGAAGATTCAGACGCGCATGAGCAACTGACAGTACGGTCCTACAAAAGCACAGCAGAGTCTGACTCATGAAAACTGCAGCGCTCAAGAGCATCAACTGGGACGTGGGATAATTTAGGAACAGATAAGGCCCAAATCAGTGACCTGCATCTGGCCTTCAGGCTGGGGAGGCCCATGCAACACACCAGAAACATCAGTCCCTGTGGGCATGAGGGTAGAGGAAGCTGGTTTTTTGCTGTGTCAGGCCTTCATCTGCCAACTGTGCACTGGAGCAGTGTCAGGGTAAGGATGGAACTGAGACAGAGAAGAGCTCATCCGAGTCGCAGCTTTAAGCCAAAGAGTCACTCAACAGTCAAGGCAGCACTGCTTTAAAAGCCTGTTTCCATTGCTCATTGTGAAACAGAACGTCGCCAGCCAGCCAGCGGCTTGTTACACAGCTTAGAACAGAAAGGGCCCCATTCTGTTCGCAGCTACGCCACACTCGTAGGAATGGAACCAAGGCAGATTTTTTGCTCAGCTGACCAGGGGCTGCTCCTGCCAAGTGCCCCAAATAAAGGAGTACCTGCTTCCAGTTGAATTCCCCTGGGAAATGCAGCGGGGTCGAAGGCCAATGGAATGTGTCCTCTATACAAATCGACACCACTCATTCCCCGGAGTAAATGTTCATAGGGGGAGATGGGATGGTGATGGTCCGATAGAGTAGCGTGAGGAGACTTGGAATTGGTGATGTCTCTTGTTGTGGGGGTGATCTTTCTGTCCTGGGACACTGGCTTCCCAGCCGTGATGCTCCCTGCAGAAGCAAAAGAAAGGAGTCAGAAGAGTCCATGTTGAAACACATTCGCAGCCAAGTGCTGCTCTCAGAGGGGCGTGCTCCCCACTGCCTCACTGATTCTGGCACGTACACTGAGCTTTGTCAAATCAAGGAGTTTTTCCTCTGTTTAAACCTACTGGGCCCATTCCATCCTCAGGGTCACAGTGGCAAATGCCATTGACTTCAGTGAAAGCTGCCATCATTTACCTGGGGTCAGAATCTGGCCTGCGGCATGCGGCAACATGTGCGATTTCCGAAAGCATCTCTGTGACTAGGGAGGACGACGAGGGTCCCACTGAAAGCAGCTGCACCTGATTCTAAGAGTTCTGCTCTCCCAATCTGCCCACGGCAAGTGTGTTCCTAAGTCAAAAGCCCACCCTTTCGTTTTGCCTTTCGAATTGCGGGGCCCAACACTCGGGAGCTGGACACGGCACAAGAGGTAACGAGTCAGAACAGATCTCCTTGGCAACATCAGTGAGAGCAAAGGCTGTTACTTCTACAAAGAGAGCGAGACGCTCCCCCTGGGTAACACTTTTGGGGCTAAATTCAGCCTTGGGATAAGGGAGTGTGACTCCAGTGGCTTTAATGAAAATAGGAGTCATCTTCCACTGACATCAGTGGAGTTACCCTCACTGACGGCAGTGATGTATTTGCCTGTTCGCCTTCAAAACACTCTAGGAACAATGATTAATCCCCAGCATCCAGGAGAGGAAAGCAAATAAGCATCCTCTGTTATTACGGCTAGGAGAAGAGAGGGTGAGCGCTTGCCCAAGATCAATGCCAGAGCCAGGATTTGAGCTGAAGAGTTTCTGGCTCCTAGGCCTGGGCTCAGTCGCTCTCTCTCTAAGGACACACTCACGAGAAATGTTTCAGAGATAACCACACAAGCAAATCTTCACAATCCAACTGACCCTCCAGCCCACAGGGTCTTATCTTTTCCCACTTCCGCACAAAGCTCTCCAGAATGTTGTCCTGCCAGGTCCCTGGTTTGATTCCTAAATGAAAGCCATTTTTGTCCTGAATGGATCTCACGTTTGCCATCACAAAGATCTTCACTTAGCCTCAGCAAGGGGCCAGGGACATCTGACAAACATGCTCTCCTGACGCAGTCCGACGAATCTGACCCATCTGAGTAGATGGCAGCGGGACCCCGCTGCCATAGCCCTGTCTGAACGCTCTGCTGGCAGCAGAAAGGTTAATGTTACCAGAGAGGAAAAAAAAGCGACCCTGGAAACTCAAAATAAACATGATGAAATAGGGCCCAGATGGTTCTGACAGCAGCCGTCCTCCTGCTCTCACCAGGAGCTGTAAACACTTTCATAATACATGGAGAAGCAGCTGGAATAATGTCAAGCTTCTCTCACATCCCTATTAACTCAGAACTGGCACTTTGGTGCTCGCCCTCTGTACAGGGTGAATATCACCAGGCTGGCTAATTAGTAACAATGAGCCCTGATTCTAAGAGTTATGCTCAGCTCATACGCTCTGGGGAGGGAAACATACCATGTGAGCCCAGAGTCCAATCAAAACAGCTTGAATGTCAAATTCTTGCAACAAACCACTCGCAAACAAGCCACAGACCCCGAACTATTCAGAGACGTGAGCCAGCGCGTCATTTCCCAACAACAAATAAATGCAAGAAAAGCTACGATCCGTTTGCAGACAGGCAACGAAGCGAAATTCCGCAAATCGAGGATTCTTTAGGGATGACTCAACCAGCTCCGGTTCAGACAATGAAGTTAAGCTGCTCAATTTCACTGTCTCATTCTTATGCACTAGCCCCGTTCAGTGACGTTTGGGTTTCCAGCCCTGCAGGGACTGGTTAATTCCCCTCATAAAACTGTTTCCATTGATGCAAAAATAACCATGGAGACATTTCAGTTTTGAATCGCCACTCCTTCGGTTTTAACAGAGTCTCAGCTACTTGGCAGGGCCCTGTACATCAAATCTGCCAGAGGTGCAGAGGGATACACTTATCGACCCATAAAAACTCCTCCCACCCCGAAAACTGATGCTCTGACTTAGCCTTGCAAACCCCCTATAGGCACTCTGTCATCTACAGACACACAAAATTATGCCTCTGTGCTGGAATTTAATAGAAATATTCAACTCTTTCTTGGGAAACCTCCAGCCCCTCTGTGTGTAGCCTCCCCAACACCAGTGCTGCACGTTGGCCACATGTGCGAATCACAGAGAAGCCAGACAACCAAAGGGCATTTTTCTGAAATGAGGTATCTTGCTCCGCTTTAGCAAACGATCGGTCTCTAGGGCCTGTGGTGGTGAAGGCCCTAATACTAGATTGATCACACAGGCAGGTGGACGGAGAAGTGTCCCCCACCTATAACTGCACAACTTGTAGCCTGCTAGAGAACAGCAAGCGCGTGTGGGGCTCGTGTTGCTTGGCGATGCTGAAGGCTAGGGTGTTGGGTCTCAGTGAGGAGGGAATGACTGATTTCCCATGTTCACGTATTGGTCAGAGGGAAATCCCATCGGATGAGCACTTTGGCTTACATTTTCAAAAGCAACTAGTGATCTTGGGTGATCTTTAAACCCATCAGTCCCTTTTGAAAGGTGACACCAGTCTAAGTACAGTCTGTCCCTAGGAGCCCACAGGTGGCTCTCAAGAGGCAGAGCTTAAGGGATGGAACATGGCCTATCTGCTCAGGCCCACCAGGCTCCTTTTCCACCCTAGAAGTTTGGGGCAAGGGTTGTTATTTTTGGTAATAGTGATGGGGGTGCAGCGTGAGATCAAGGGGACCTTTTGCCCTGGTCCTGTTGGTTGCTGGGTGGGTTGGCTATTGCGTTAGCCTGGGTCTATTGGCTGTTGGGTGGGGTGGCTATTGGTTTGCCCTGGTTTTGTTGGTTGTTGAGTGGGGAAGCTATTGGTTTGCCCTGGTTCTACTGGTTCCTGGGTGGGGTGGCTATTGGTTAGCCCTGGTTCTACTGGTTATTGGATGGTGTGGCTATTGGTTTGCCCTGGTTCTATTGGTTGTTGGGTGGGGTCAGGGGCGGCTCCAGGCACCAGCACGCGAAGCACGTGCTTGGGGCAGCAAGCCGCGGGGGGCGCTCTGTTGGTTGCCACGAGGGCGGCAGGCAGGTTTCCTTCGGCAGCATGCCTGTGGCGGGTTCGCTGATCCTGCGGCTTCGGTGGACCTCCCGCAGGCTGCCACCCAATCCGCAGGACCAGGGACCTCCCGCAGGCAAGCCGCCAAAGGCAGCCTGCCTGCTGTGCTTGAGACGGCAAAATACCTAGAGCCACCCCTGGGTGGGGTGGCTATTGGTTAGCCCTGGTTCTGTTGGTTGTTAGGTGGAGTGACTATTGCTTTATCCTGGTTCTATTGGTTGTTGGGTGGAGTGGCTATTGGTCAGCCCTGGTTCTATTGGTTGTTAGGTGGAGTGACTATTGCTTTATCCTGGTTCTATTGGTTGTTGGGTGGAGTGGCTATTGGTTAGCCCTGGTTCTACTGGTTGTTGGGTGGGGTGGCTTTTCGAAAATTCTTCTTCTCTATTAAGGATCACAGGCAGGGTCACCCATGGCTCTCTTTGGTCACCCCTCTCTCATTCGACCCTCAGAGGAAGCATGAGGAGGCAGGGACGGCACTAACGCTCTTGGACGCAGACTGCAGTTTTCTGAACTGCAAATGTAGTTTGGGTCACTGGCACAGTCGCAGTCAGGATGAAATTTCTTTTGCTCTGCCTGATGATTCATGATCCCTGAGGCTCTGGCTGGATCTAGGGGAAAGCGTTGCTGGAGCTGACGCTGTCTGTTACAGTAAATGCGCTCTACGCATATGTGCTTGTGTCCTTGTGTTTCACCAAGCAACCAAAAGTTAACCGGACGAAAGGAAACAGGCATTTGCTGGACTGAAGGGCAATCCTATCAGCCAGGCAGCGAGTCATTCTGGCTACGTCTGTGCTCTGGATTGCTAGATTTGCCCTGTGCCAAATTCTGCCTGCCCGAGCAATCTTGCTGGCTTTTGAACGTGGCCTCTGAGAGCAGCTATGGCAGCACAATCCCAGTGCTTTGCCAGGCCAGGGTCTTGCTCTCAGGCTGCTGGCGAGCGGCCCAAGTGATTTCAATGCATGCAGGTGGAACTGCGCCCCCTGCTGGAAACACACAAGCATTCTGAGGCAGCAAAACTCTTGCATCTCCCAAAGGGATGTCAGGTCTCGACAACCCAGCTGGACTGTCTCCATCTGCTGGCTAGCATGGATTATACCCAGCTACAGCCAAAGCTCTCAGATGCTATGGTGATGGATGAGGGATAAATGCAGAACTGGGTAGACAAACACCTAGACTTGCACAGAAGAGAGGGGAGAAAATATCCCCCCTCCCCCCAGTTTTCCATGTTACTTAGCTTTCTCCCACACCATTAAAACATGTGCGTTCCAGATCAAAGCCTGCATACAGAGTAGACGCCTCCTCTGCAGCACAGCCTTCAGAATCACACAGGGCCAAATACCATTCTCAGCGATTCCAGTGTCAATCTGGAGCCATCTCCATTGGCTTCCAAGAGATATTACAGATTTACACCACAACGTTTGGTCCATGGCAACTACTGCACATTTCCCTCTAGCGTTTGTGAGGGGACAGCAAATAGGGGGCGAGCGTGGGAACCCGGCCAATGCCCTATATGCTCCAATCCTAGCATTTCCTAAAAGCCTTAACTGTCCCCAGCGCATTAGGGGTCTGCTGGAGAACGACAGTTACCTTCATGCTGCCTTGGGGTCGACTCCCTTGTGGATACTGGAGAACCTCGATGGAGATGGCTACTAAACGCTGCCCCGTGGTCCTCGTAGGTAAGCGGGCTACGGCGAGGCTTTCCGGGCTCAGGGACAATCACGGGGGCTCCCCTGGTAATTGAACCTCCGGAGTTTGTAACTGGGCTGGGCCTGCTTTTCAGGCTCTCCTCGTAACAAGCTCTGTCCAGAGTCCTTGGGTCTTGCATGACGTCCAGCGAGTGCACAGAGTGAAAAGTCCTCCCTGGGCTCCCGATGATCGACAGGACATCATGCTTTTTGGCACTTACTGAGGAAGAGTTGCTGTCGTATTTCAGCGGGGTACACTGGGGAAACAAGGCAGCGAAGAGGGCATCAGAGCGGGGAAGGGAACGCAGCAGGGCAGAATCAGTGAAGATCACCGTTTGCTCTTTTAGGTTGTCACTTGCACTCGGTACTCAGCCTGGGCCCCAGGGTGGGATATTCCAAAGCACTTAAGTGACTTGGAAACCAAAGTCCCACTGAAAATCAACAGCACTAATACTGTACACAGAACTGCACCGGTGAGACTCAGAACTAGGAGGTAATGCTATTCCACTGGAACAGGTAAAGATGAGCGGAGACTCCTATTCCCATGGGAATCAACCGTCTCCAGGAGCTACAAGCCCAGCAGAACATGGCATGTAAATGCACATTCCCCACTGTGACAACAGGAAGATGAATCACCACCAATGAGTGTCTATATCCACTGTGCTTCTCCCACACGCTCCAGAGAAATACAATACAATCAACAGTCACGAGTATTCTAAACAGCTGCTATCGAAACGCTCCACGTACGGTGAGATGTGCCCCAAGCACTTGTTCCCCAATTCCTAAAGCCAGTCCTGCTGGAAGTGACAGACCCTGCTCTTAGCGACATCTGCGTAATCAAGAGTCACTCCGACCGACTTTAGTGAGTTTACTTTGGGTTTACACCCGTGTAACTGAGAACACAGCAGGACCCAAGAAATTTAAATGGGGTGGGTGGGTGTCTCAGAAAGGTGGTTAGAAAGGGGCATTCTTCATTAGAGAGAGGCCAAAATTGGCATAATTCATCCCATCCCACCACCCCAATATTTCATGGCTGGGGGTTCCCAGGAGACTACACAAGTAATGAGGCCACCTTAGTTCTGAGGTTACACTCATAGCCCAGGTACTAAAAGATTCAGGTGGGCAATAAGTGAAAGAATCACTTGCAGTGTTTGCTAGGACTTAAAATATCCTACGGACAACAAACCCCACGCCGAATTGCTCTGACAGGGCACCCGTGAAGGAGCCGGACATGCAGCGCCTTGGAGATCTTTTCAAGCTCTGTGACACCCCACACGTGCACTGGGCCCCTCTGGGGAAAGAGGTCCAAGTACGTGCCAGACTTTAACGTATTTCAAAACAGGGGCCAAAGTTCTATGGGAGACACCCCCATAGAGACCTCTCTTTGGCCCAGTTCTCTGGTGCTTGGGTGCCTTCAACCACCTGGCGCCGTACTGATCCCCTTTACCTCTCGCAAAGTAACCTGCCCCTTCCTCAAGGAACGCACCTGTGTGATAGATCCTTCCTTCAGAGGCCTTGCTGCCACCGGGATGTCAGGCGTGCGCCTTAACTCTTCCCTGGGAATCTCATGGATCGATCTTCCCGCTTCCTTCACGGTGGCAACGAGGCCTTCGTGAGCTGCTTTCATTTTCAAGGGAGCGAGGCCGTCGTGAGGCCTGACTTTGTAAGTGTCGGACAAGTCCCTCGGGGGAGTGTTTTCCCTCTTGAGCTGTTTGGCTTCTCTTCTGAGGTAGTCCTCATGGCCCTCCACATAGGATCGCGGGATTCCTGCAGCCCCCCCCCAAGAAGGTAATGCACCAATGTGATTCTCCAAAGAAGCAGGTCATGCAAACTGAATGATGTACTTATGGCCCCTATACAGGCTGTGGGCCACGGGGGTTTGATGGAATTCACATGCAAAGCCACTACAGAGCCTGGGCAACCCAACGGGTTCTGCAAAGCCCCAACTGCCTCGCCAAGAGTGGGATTTTTCAGAAACGCTCTGCGTTAGCTCAGCTCTGCTCTCAGTGAGCTCCCCAATGGGAATTTTACCAGGCCAATATCAACGGCTCACTTCTGAAATCCCACACTCGCCAAGCAGCAGATATGATGATGATGAATACCTAGCTCTTACCTATCCCTTTTCATCATTCGATCTCAAAAACACTTGACAAATGAGGTCAGGATCATTATCCCCATTTTACAGATGGGGAAAACTGAGGCACAGAACTTGCCCATAGTCACCCAGCAGGCCAGTGGCAGAGCTGGAAGTAGACCGCAAGTCCCCTGAGTCCCAGTCCAGTGTTCTGCCCCCTAGGACTCTGCTTCTCCAGTCGCTGGCTAGGTCTGCAATGTGACTGCAGAACCAGTGGGACAACTCAGTCCTTAGTTCCTTCCACACTAATTGCATCCACGGTTAATGGATAGTGCTGAGTTGCACAAGAGAAAATGTCACCTGTCATGGCCGGCCCCCGCCTCCCCTTTTCCTTCCTGTTGTGGATACTTGCCAGTATTACCTTGTGTAATTGAGCCCCGGATATGATGCTGCTCCTTTAAGTTATGGGGACTGTGTCTGTCAGGGGGGATCGCTCGGCCCATTAGACCTAGAACAGGCCAAAGAGAATAGTCAGAAGGTAGCAAGACTGCTGACATTTTCATTATATTTTAAAGGGACACTGACAAGCAAGAAATCACCTAATTTTTAAAAGTTTTCTCCAGTAATAGCACCACCTGAGATTAATACAAAAATGTTTTCTAAATAGCTAATTTACTTTTCTCCTTTTGAACTGCTTGTTTACTTCCTGTACTTTGGGGACCAAAAGGCCAGATTGGTCAGTTTCCCTTTGTTTCTAGTCAGTTTCACTTTCTTGTTTTCCTACTATTGCTGGAATGTTTGGATTCAAAATGCTGCAAGGGAAAGTTTCGGGTTAAAAAAGCATTTGCAGGTCCAGAGAGATCATCTTTTCTTAAAGTTTTCCCTGTGATCCATGTATGTCAGTAATGCCTAAAGCGTATGGATAGATGCTAACACCTCCAACAAAAATATGATTCATCTACCCATTAGATAGCAATTAGAGAATTGTAACTTCAAAACTGCATTGCTTCCTGCTTTATAAATCAGAAACCCACTTGACCCTTCCCCCGCAAAATTCTGTGTAACTTTCCCCTGCTCTCAGTTCCACGTGGGTCTAGAGAGAATGAAGATGCCACTCTTAAAATATATAAGCCCTATAGATAAACTAGATACTCGGATCCCAATCTTACAAACACTGTAACACTTGTAAGCAGCCCCAATAAAATCCGAGGTTTCACACGCATAGTCACTTTATTATTATGGTTATTTATTATTTTATTACAGTAGGGCCTAGGAGCCCCAATCGTGGACCAGGAACCCATTGTGCTAGGTGCTGCACAAGCACACAACAAAAAGACAGGCCCTGTCCCAAAGAGCTGACCATCTTATATGTGCAGAGTTAGCCAGCTCCGACACTGGGTTCTCTTGGTAACGGGGCTAGAAAAAAATTCTACTAAATATTAGAGTTAGGGTTTGTAAAACCTTTTTTAGGGTTTATTTTAAACAAAACCTTTTACAGCTAGGATTATCTGCTGAAGTCCCTTCAACAGTTACAGCTGGGACCTTCAGTGGGAGATGTGTGCCTGTCAACCACTGAAAATCGCAGCCTGTATCTCTAGTTTAGAGCAACTTGGTCATTTCTGTGCAGGGCACAAAGCATGGGTGTTGAGAAGGAGAGATTCATTTTTCTGGTAAGGCCTGTAAGTTCTCACTGTACTGACAGATCCAGAAGAGAGATATGGTTGTCATTCATTCACTCGCTCACACAGACACGCAAGCATGCAGCAAAACATGCACTTTCATTCTGGATGTCTTATTTTAGATGAAGGAAAATGTGAGCCAGAAGGTCCTGCGGGAGGGCGCATAGCCATGTGCATCTCCTCCGAAACTGGCTGCTGCCATTCCTCCTGGAACAGAAGGGCCGCTGTTGGAAGATGGGGAGAACTCTCAGAATTGGAAAGATGCCGCACATTTTCTGCCCTGGTGTTTGACTCCTGACATGGCACGACTGAAAGATTCCCCAAAACCCACCTTCGATGCCAGTGGACGACAGATCGCGCGCCGGCAAACCCCGGCTGATCCTCCCCTCCATCATATCGTAGGTTCGTTTGGTACCAGTGGTCTCATGAGAAGCGCCAGCGCTTCTGCTGTCCTCCTTGGGGCCCTGGGAAGCACCGACTACACCTAGGATATAAAAGGAGATGAAGAAACTGTAGCAGCATGAAGAAGCGGGAGGGAGGGAGGGAGCGAGGTTGTTTACAGTCATTTGCACGTCCACTAAAGGCTCACTCCCATCGGAGTGAGTCCGGCAATTCAGCTTGCACTCAGCAGGCTCTGTCGGCAATACACCATGCTGCTGGGTTCCAGGAAATTCAGCCTCTCTCCCCCCTCTCTGCCCGCCTCAGATTCCAAATTCCATGGCCTCATGTTTGGGCAAGAGCATCGGTCTTTCTCGCTATCCAGACACAGCCTGCGAGACGTTATGGAGTGAATTCAGCTCTGGTGTACGCAGCTGAAACTCCCAGTGAAATCAGCCCCGTGGCACTGTTTCCTGAATACACCTACTGTTTGTGATCTTGTCCAGTCTCCCTAACAGATACTTGGAGAAATTCCCCAGATGAGAAAAGCAGGCAAAGGGGAAGAAGCAAAGCAGAAAAACCTTCAACATCAAAACTAGCATAAAGAACACTCATATTACTCTAATCAGAAGCAAGAGATGGACAAACCACTCAAAGACAAAGGAGGATGTGAAAAATCCAATGCACCATAACAGACGCTGGTAGAGAAAGTACAGTATCAAGCCATAGAACTAAATTAAGCCTCAAATACTAGTTCCTCTTCCAATTTAAAATAGATTTTCACACAGAACTATGGAAATTCAAGGTAGGCAAGATCTATCGGGCTATTAAATCCATCTCCCTGCCAATGCAGTACTGCCCGCTACAGCTCTGTTGCACCTATATTCTATATTTCCAAGTGATGGGCTCTCTCCTTTTCCCTTGCAAGTCTGTTCTACATCCTGAAAAAAAAAAAAATCTACGATTCATCATTGGATTTAACATCAGCAAATCCATCCTGCTGCCACACTCTTATTTTCTGCATAATACAGCCCACCCCATGAAATTTACAAGACAGTTTATGACACAGCTAAAAGCCCAAGGTTTATGTAACAAGCTCCAAGCTCCACAATTGGCTTGCACAAGATAAACTCATTGCCTGTTATCCCTGGACTAGTCTATCCTGCCAAGGAATGCTGTGTCCTGACCCTCTTCTTTCACATACACCATATCTAGGATTACACGGTTATAGAAAACACAGGAGAAGTTCAAAACATTTGTTCGGTCCTATAGAGTTTGGGAACAAAAGTTCTCTTCTGTGAAGCCAGTAACGAATAAAATGGGATTATTACGACACAGCTCCCACTATCAGTTTCTGCAGTCACCATACCATCAAACCAAAAGGGGCACCGGGAAAGATTCTGGGAAACAGAAAGTGAATCTCTGTCTCCCTCTTGGCTTCAGACTCATTCAATGTGAAAAATCAGCGGCTGATGTTTAGAGAGCAGCCAGGCATCTTGAGACACATGAAGGGGATAATGTTGCCGCATCCTGTTATCAAGGAACATCTGTTCTAAATAGCTCTTCTGCAAAAGGAACGCCGTCCCCTGTTCTCTTTGTTTTACGTATTTGGGCGGGGGGAAGGAATAGAGAGATTAAAAAGAAAGAAAATTGCTCGGAAAACATGTCCCTTGCTCGCAGAAGCCATTAGCAATCACATGCAGAATGAGAATAACCAATCTAGCACAATTCAGCTTGCATATGCTACAGGATTTTGTCTCATTAGAGCCCTTTTATTTGTAAGTACCCTCACGGCACTACAGAACTTGCAGGTTTTTTCCCCTGCTTGCCAGAACTCGTAATTGCTAACGATTTAATTTAATTTAATTTTTTTTTAACTCATTCGCTACTGCATTTGAAACCATCCCAGGATTGTCTAGGGGAAAGGAGATGGTCAGGCTATTAGCGATCAAATCATCTTGTCTTACAGGTCCAGAGAGGAGAGAAAAAACAACCAGATATGCAAATCCAATTACTCTGCCCAGGGCTCTTACTCAATCGTTACTATTAATATATACAGATAGAGGGAAAGGTGGCACAAAGAGAGGCTGGTGGAGAAAGTACAAAAGCGAATTAAATTAAGCCTCACACGCTAGCTCCTCTTCTCATCTGAAATAGATTTTCATGCAGAATCATAGAAATCAGAGATTTATTGGGTTATATAGAGAGCCCATCTCTTTGCCAATGCGGGACTGCCTGCTAAACTATATGTTCCAGGTCTGTGCATGGGATCGAAACAGTGAAAACTCCTGGAGGTTCATTTCAGTTCTCACTCCCCCTGCGGCCTTGGGTGAATCAGTCAGCTCCATTGCCCCATAGATAATGATGCTACCTCCCTCCCCTATATTCTTGTTATTGTTTGTACTACGGTAGTGCCAAGAGGCTCCAGCTGAAATCAAGGCCTAACCCTCAGAGCATGGGACGATGCCCGCCACGAATGGCTGTCAATCCTCAGAGACAAATGATGGGGTGGGAAACTGAGGTACAGAGCAATTCTGTGACTTGCTCAAGGTCACGCAGCAGGTCTGGGAATAGAATCCAGGTCTCATGAATCCAAGCTCAGGGCCCAGCCACTAGAACATGCTGCCTCTATGAGTTAGCGTTTGAATGAATGCTCCGAGGGGTAAGAAATATCGTCATCATCATTATACATGTACACATGAAGTCCATGCACAAGCAGGCCCAGCAGCCTGGGGGGTTCGGTGGGAGGCCCACAAGAGCCATATGGAGTTTGGTTCACATCCATTCTTTGCAGTTCATTCTCTCTATTTGGTAACCCCCCACCCCCCGTGTCTGATTAACAGAGCTTAGGCAGCTAATGCAAGGATTGGGGTTGTTTATTCTTTAAACCAGAATTTGGCCTGGGAGAGGAGCTCTGGCTTTTCTCCCCATTGCAGCATGATTTCTAAGATCAACCGTTTGATCTGGAGTGCTGGCTAAAGAGATCCAGTTGCTCATTGCAAAGACAGCTTGGAAACATTTCCGGTGTGGTTTTTTGGTACCTATTCTGCCAACTATCCCCGGGGTGACACCAAGCCCAGCTGGGGTAAAGTTAACAACTCAAAGGGAGAGGAATGGAGATTTGCTCTGCACACGGTGGCTGGTGGCCACTGCAGAAAATGCTCCTCACACCCAGCATGGGAAGGTCACTGCAGCACAAGGCTGGGTCCACAGGGGTGGCACCAAGCCTAAATTAATGAGCTGTCCATCATGGGAGGATTTCAATCCTTTTGCTGCTGGCCCAGGGCTCCACGCCTGTGGTGCAACAGTCCCGCTGTTAGTGGAGAAGCCGAGGGAGCTCTGGGAGGTATGGGAATTCAATCCCAGTGGGGCAGGCTTTGTTTTTCTCTCTGAGCCACACAGATCTGTAAGTTGTGCGCAGAGCACCTGAAAATCTGGCTATCAGCATCAGAGTGGGAGCTGCTGAGTGCTGACCCCGGCGGAAAAGCTGTCCCTGCTGGGGGGGGGGGGGGCATGGCGGGGTGCTGACCCCAAACTGGCCCATCGCGAGCCTGTGCTCTTGTCCTCCAACTGCTTGACTGACCGGAGAGCCCCGCACTGTGAGCGGAGACGCTGCCACATCCCGAAGTGTGCCCCAGAAAACCGAGCGACCAGTTCTGGAGTGGAACTGAGTAACAGCTTGTGGGCCAAGCCTGGAGCTTGTCTTTTCAGACTCGCCCCTCCTGCTCCTAACACAGAGTGAGAAAGAGAGACCCACTCAGACAATCCCCTGCAACAACGCCCCCCATCCCTCCCTACAAGCACCGTCAGCAGCCCACATCAAGGAACCCTCACCTGGGGGCAGGAGGGAGCGGCAGCGTCTCCCCATGGTGGTGATGAGTGGCAGAGAATGAGCCAACCCCAGGCACATTCTCTCTGGTGGCTCCTTCCTCAGCCCGAGAACGTGGCAAGTGCTCCACACTAGCTTGTCCCACTAGCAGCCAAAGCGCCACCCCCACCCCACCTCTCGGCCTCGTTTTGTTGTCAGGCAGGCTGTGGTGGCAAGAGAGAGACGAACACTGAAGGCCGTTGCTCTCTGGAGAGGGATGTGAGCTGTGGGGGTGTGACACGGCAGCAGATCTGAAAGATACACAGCGAGGCGGGCGGGTACATCCGAGATTAGGATCTGGTCCTTAGTCATCTCTGCCTTGCACTCAGCAGAAGTGATGCAGCTTTGTCAGTCACTCATGCTCCTCGTGCACGTTATGGCCAGGCACCAAAATGCTCCTGCTTCGCATCGGGCCGGGTTACCAAGACTCCTGGGCTCCAAGAGGCCGAGGGTGATGGTCGCTGTAAAGCAGCATCCTCTGCTTCCAGACTCAATGGGGCGAGGGCGTCTCTCAAGGCAGCTGCTGGGCTGCCCCTGCCCAGCCCCAGAAGCGTGGGCAAGAGCAGTGCGCAATGAAAGGCTTGTATGGAGGAGTCGCTCGTAAGCCTCACTGGAAACAAACCTCTGCTCATCGCTCGTGGAAGCGAACTGAGCTTCTGAGCAAACTGCCAGCTGATTTTTGGGCCAGCCCTGCCATCCAGTGAGCAGGCCTGGGGAAGGAAGTAACAGCTGGTTACTGAGTTAACACAGAGAGCACCTCTGCACTTAAAGAAGTGCTGTGACCTATGCAGGGTTGTCAGGGATTGGCTGGATGCCCCTAATGGCGAAACTCTGGCATGGAATGCCTACTGGCAAGAGTTCAAAGCCCAGGGGAACGTTGGCCACTGGTGAGAGACCAAAGGGCGGTGATATCTGAGGGCTTGTCTACATCACAAAGTTGCAGCGCTGGTGAGGGGGTTACAGCGCTGCAACTTAGGAGGTGTACACATCTGCAGGGCATCACCAGCGCTGCAACTCCCTGTTTGCAGCGCTGGCCGTACTCCCGTTTTGTCTCGGGTGTAGAGGATCCAGCGCTGGTGATCCAGCGCTGGTAATCAAGTGTAGACACTTACCAGCGCTTTTCTTGACCTCCGTGGAATAAGCAGGTATCCCAGCATACCTGAGGAAGCCTCTCCTTCAAGCAGGTCTCTTTCCCTGCGGTTTGCAGGGGGGTCCGGGGAACGCGAGAGCAAACCGCGGGGAAGCTGGTCTCCTTCCCCGGTTTGCTCTCGTGTTCCCTGAACCCCCGTGCAAGCAGGTCTCCTTCCCTGCGGTTTGCTCTCGCGTTCCCCGAACCCCCGAGCAAGCAGGTCTCCTTCCCTGCGGTTTGCAGGGGGGTTCGGGGAACGCGAGAGCAAACCGCGGGGAAGCTGGTCTCCTTCCCCGGTTTGCTCTCGCGTTCCTCGAAACCCTGTGCAAGCAGGTCTCCTTCCCCGGTTTGCTCTCGCGTTCCTCGAACCCCTGTGCAAGCAGGTCTCCTTCCCTGCGGTTTGCAGGGGGGTTCGGGGAACGCGAGAGCAAACCGCGGGGAAGCTCGTCTCCTTCCCCGGTTTGCTCTCACGTTCCCCGAACCCCCCTTGAAGCCGCCCAACAGCGCTGCAGTGTGGCCACATCTAACACCACTTGCAGTGCTGGTTGCTGTAAGTGTGGCCACTCTGCAGCGCTGGCCCTATACAGCTGTACTAATACAGCTGTAACAACCAGCGCTGCAAAATTGTAGATGTAGACATACCCTGAGGCAGTGTCGCTGAGCAGTGAGCGTGGGGAGCAGAGGGGAGGGGAGGAGAAGCTGGGCCCACCCTACTCCACCAAGTTCCAACCCAGGGCCCTTCAAAACAGGGTAACCTGGCACAGGGCTCAGGTCCCAATACCCCCATGCATGTTCCCTGGGTTGCTGCCTACCCAGCCCCTCTGGCCTTGTCTCCAGGGTTGGATGTGGGGTCCCTCTCGCGTCCCTTCTGCTCTGTCTCCAGCAGTTCCTCGGCCGGCAACAGCAAATCGTCCCCTTCGGTTCCCAGGGACGACTGACTTCCCGCGGTGCAGCTAGGAGGCGCGAACCCAGCGGCCTCCTGGCAGGAGGCTGCTGCCCACGAGTGCTCTCCTGGGTCAGCACAGACTGAGCTGAAGGGCTCCCTTTAGAACGCTCCCTCCATTGGGAGCATGCCCAGCAGAGGCGAGGGGGTGTGGCCTCTTGGGCCCAAAACTGCTCTTTAACCCTTGCTCCCCCAGCGTGGGGTTGGCACACCGTCACATGGATGCGGGTTGGAAATGTTCCTTTTCTTGGCACTGTCAAGACAATCTTGTATTTTAAGGGAGGGGAAGAGCTGCCGTGCCTGTGTTGCTGTAACACCCTGGAGAATAGTCGAACAACTGGCTGGATTCCCACCATGAGTGCGGACGGCTCCTTTCAGACATTCTTCTTGGCCTGGACACCTTGGGAGCTGCCCTGCCGTAGTTTACTGACAGCTTCACTTCTCAGAAGCAAGGCTCTCGGGAAAGGGTAAGGGGAAAGCGGAAGGCACTTCTAAGTGGCAGTAGAAAAGCCAGTCAGGGTATTCAGAGCAGGTTCAGCAAAACCCTTTATCACTGCACCAAACCGAACCGCCAGAGCTGCCTCCCTTGGCAGTATCCCAGTAATACAAAGGGGACACTGGCAAGCTGGAGATGAGAACGGAGCTTGGAGACGCGCTGAGATGCAACTCTGTGTCTGTATCCTCCATGCTCTAAAAGGGGCTGGGGCTCCCCTCCCACTAGCGTGCACTCGAGAGCAAATATGTGCAGTGCCCCATAGGAGTCACCCACCCCCAGCAGGCCCCAGGAACAGCAATGCTTCCTTTGTCTGTTCTACACAAGCGGGTCCCACTGAGACAGCAGCCCCTGTGTGAGTCACGTCACGGTGGGGGCTGGGTTTAAGAACAACAACAACAACGAGGAGGAGGGGGTCACCAAGGAACGGGCCCATCGCAGCTGTCTCTGGTGCAGGTGCCTGTGTGCTTCAATGAAATAACGAACCCCATGGTGCAAGAGATGGAACTCTTGGAGTCAAAAGAAAGCAATTGGGAGAGTGGACCAGATGGAAGCACTGGGAGAAGGGGAATATAGCTCCATCCATTCTGAGATGGACGCACCAGAGGACAAGGAGTGAATCTCGTTTCCTTCCAAATGCCACTGCGCACGGGGCCCCACTTGACCTCCACGTTGCATTCAGTTGGGGCTCACCGAACATGCTGACTCAACACCAGCAATTCTGACTGCCATTTATAGCAAGGTTTCCGTGGGCTGATGAGGAGCCTGTGGCTTCTTACACAGGGTGTGAGGATCGCAAAGGGGCTGCCCTGCAGCCTAGCCATAAAAACCACGGCCAAACATCCCTGGAATCAGCACAGCTACATCGCACTGCCATGCTCAGCTGAGACTCAGTGCAAGGCCCAGACGTGCTGCAGCTTGGCAATGGCAGTGTTAAGAAGCAGCAACCGAGCCAGCGATGCTAAGCACAGCCTGGGAGCGAGACGCTGCCATTCCCCCGCGCTGCGGAACAGGTGAGAATACTAAGGGATCCCAGCTGAGGAGCACCAAGCACTATATGAATGTTATCCTTAACTACGCCAGGCTCACGGTACCCTGGGAAATGGGCGTTGTCCTCACTGTACAGAAGGGGAAACTGAGGCTCTGTGTTGTTAAGGGCCTAGTGAAGGCTGCTACAGGGGAGCCCACCATTGGAAGGGGGTGTTGTTTAGCACCCAAGGGGGAGACCTTACACTCCAGTGAATCTTTCAGCTGCGTGGTGGGATGTGTGTTCACTGGGCCCTCCCAATGACACCTGTTCTCCAGGTGCATCCTCCCAGCGCTGGGCAGGAGCCAGCATCTTGTTGCCCCTGTGGCCCGTCTTTGCCTGACTCATCCAGATGGCAATCAGCCAAACCACAGCCACTTCCTGCGTTAAGGGCGGAGCTAGAGGCTCCACACACCTGCTCTCCCTGCCTGCCCTTTGGCCCTATGTGAGTTACCTGAAATGCCCTGGCAGCTCAGTATCAAAGTGGAGGATGGAACCCAGAGTCCTGACTCCCAGCCCTGTGCTCTAACTTCTAGGCAGGACTCCGGTGGTCAAAGCCAGGGCGGCCGGGTGGTAGCAGGGTCTGAAGGCAGAGTTATGACATGTCAAGAGATGCCCCTTTGCTCAGGCTCCAGCTGCCTGGCAGTCCCCTTAAAGCATTCTCTGCTCGACCTGGGGAGCCAAGGGTGTGATGGATTTGCCACAGGCCCCAAGTTTCATGGAAAGGCCCCGACTCCCATGAGTCTGACCTGACATCTGCAAACCCATCTGGAAGGGCAACCGAAGGGTCCCCATTTACTTCAGGGCTGGTAACGCTGCACAGCCCTGCTGCTGCATGCTCCTATGGCAATGTCAGCTCAGTGCAAGGTGCAGCGCCCTGATGAGGCGCTGGGATGCTGTGACACTGGGCGCAGGGCTTTCAACACTGTCCCCTTGTCTCGGAGGAGGGGCGACCCTCAGTGCGAGAGATTTGCCCTAGGCCAGGATGGGCCTTGCACTTTTACTGCCTTCCACATCTAAGGGAATGTGCACCTCAGTGCAGAGGACCTGCACAAGACCCAATATGCGTCAGTCAGCTCATAGCTGGGGCCTTCAGAAGTGCAATAGTCTCATGTGGGCACAGGGGAACTGAAGCCCTAGAGTCTGATGCCTTCAGACTCCCGTGAAGGTGCAGCTTCATCCCCATTGGTGGGCACACCGCCCTGTATCCCAGGATTGGTATGCACAGGGAACAAGGAGAGAAGTTACCTTCTGCGCAAAGAGAAAGGTGTCCTGAAGATGCTCTCCCCTCCAATCCACTAAGCCAGCTGCAAGCATACCAGCGTGATCACTGATACACAGCAATTCCCCGGGGCCCCAACTGAGATCAGCGCCCCATTGTGCAAGGCCCTAATGTAGATATCGGAAGAGATGCTCCCTGCCCCAGAGAGCTTACAGTCTAAAATGTAAAAGCAGCAAAGAGTCCTGTGGCACCTTATAGACTAACAGATGTATTGGAGTATGAGCTTTCGTGGGTGAATACCCACTTCGTCGGATGCATGTATTCACCCACGAAAGCTCATGCTCCAATACGTGTTAGTCTATAAGGTGCCACAGGACTCTTTGCTGCTTTTACAGATCCAGATTCACACAACTACCCCTCTGATACTTGAGTCTAAAATGTGCTGCCCTCTGTACATGTGGGGCTCTCCTGCTGACACCAGCGGCTCTCATAGCTGAATCAAGCAGCACGCCACAGACCAGATCTGCTGTGTGCATCAAAGAAGAAAATCCGTCCCTTGGATAAGACCTCAAAGATTAGGAACAGGGAGAAAATTACTCTGGAAATATAAACGGGATACAGACAAAATACGCTTTGTAATGTTTTCCCAAACATTCTAGCTCCCAAACATTAGTGCATGAACCTGATGCCCCTCCCCCTGCCACGCCCTCCCAAAAAACCAGAGAGGATTCCAGCTTACCATCATAGGAGAGCACATGGCCCTTCTTCCCTTCGTAGATGACATGTCCTTTGGGCAAGGCATCCTCTCTCGCCTTCTCTGCTCTGCCGGGGCTGTCTTCTCCGATTAGTCTGGTAATGGTTCCTTTGTACAGCACTTCAGCTGGGGTGCCCTTGGAAAGCCACCAAGATCCATATTTAACAGTGCCACAAGCAATTAAGCAAGAAAGCTTCACACACAGGAACACTTTGTTCCAAAAGGGAGGCAGGGCAGAAGAGAGCACATAGCTGAACTCTGCTTCCTGTCAGGGCCAATAGCAAGAAATCTGCAGCTTAATTATTGATGAGGACACTAACGATGAGCGGTAAAAGGTACGGGCTTTGTGTAAGGCTGCTGGGAAGAGACAGGGGCGAGCACCATGCAGAGATGACGGGCCTTCAAGTCAAACGGTGTGAAGAGATGGAGCCAGCCTGGCTTTCGTTAGATACACTTACAGAGCAGCTCAGGCTCCTCCGTCATTGGGCAGAGCAGGAATGGAAACACCAACCCACGCTGCTTGCTCCAGCCGCGCTGCGCTTTTCAAAGTAAACTATCTGGTTTCTTTCCATCCCACTGGATTGAAGGGACAGGCACTATTGCAGTGCTGCCTTCCCTTGGGACATCTTAGTCATGGCCAACACGACTTCAGGAGTTTTCTTTCCCGTGGGACTACTGTCACTGTAAACTATTTTCTCAGACTAATATCACGGGGCACAGCTGATCACAGAAACATTGACCTTCAAAAGGGCATGCAATCAAGCAGTCTGGGCCCAAAATGCAGGGCCATTTGTCATTCCATCACACCAGCTTTACAGACTCGAACGGGGGTTACTGGTGCAGCACAGCAAAGAGCCAGGCTCATAGCTTGGCTTTTAAATATAAAGAGGGGAGCAGCTGCTTATGCAAACTCCTTCTCCATCGCTGTCTTCAAAACATCCATGAAAACAGCCTAGGCCTGAGATTTGGAATGGCATTTGGACACCCAACTCCCAGCAGAAATAATGGAAAGCAGGTGTCCAAATCCCCAAGGAAGCCTTGAATATCCTGCCACCCCTTTCATCATTCAAGGTTGTTCTGGGTTTGCAAGCTGCTCACAAGAGTTGGTGCAGGAGGTAAACTGACCAGCCTCGTTTCATGAACCAAGCCGGAGCGAGATGCAAGAAACAATCCAACAGCCATAAGGGTGAAATGTAAATTAGGAATACAGGGAAGCTCCCTCTCTCGGCTTATGTGAAATTCACCCTGGGGCAGAGAGCTGACACCAGCGACCTTCAAGTCCCACTTATAGGGCTCAGGTGCCCAGGCCTTGTACTGCCTCTCTGCACAAGGGGGAAAAAGTTCTATACGAGTGCTGCCATGGCTGGAGCCAGGAATCTAGCTGCAGAGAATTTCTCCCTTTTTTCCGTCTGGGAATTATCTGTCAACAGATTGAGATTTTGGCCTTGTTTAGTTACTTGGAATCATTTGATGAACGTTTCACTGGAACAAATTTCAGCCTGAATGGGCGACTTATTCCCCTACGCGTATGGGAATAGCCACACTGATATAAAGCCTCTTTATAGTGGTATAACTGAGTCCACACTAGGGGACGTATGGCTTTATCCATATGATGTGTGTGGACAAGTTCTGTTTCCATGCTGGCCTATTTCCCGATTTACCAAGCTGCCATCCTAGTTCCTGCTCTCTTCTGGGGCACACGGGACGCAGTGAGCATGGTAACAATCCCTCACCGCGTGTGCCCTTGAGGCCTAGAGATCCATGCACTGGGGTGAGAAACCAGAACCGACTTGCATCCTGCTGTTCAAAGCTAAAATCCAAACAACGCTAGTCACATTGTACGAATAGGCCATGCTGAATGCTACACAACGTCTGTACTGCTGTAAGGGGTGAATAGGAAACCTGATTCTTAATGTCAGCACTTCAGAGTGGTGGTGTTTGGAGGTTGCTCCAATCCACTGTGACAGAATGTCCCATCCCATCCTCTCCCCACCCTCAACCCCTCTGTTTAATGGGTCTCTGCTTCTTCGTAAGCAGTCAGACCAGCAGTCACAGAGCTGCTTGCTGCAGAGACTGGACGGGATGTGTCCATGTACAGGTTTCAATGCCCTGATTGTTTGCTCTGACACAGGCTCACAGAAACGCTCAGCACTGGCTTTCCCAGTGCCAGGTAAGTTTCCTTCCCACAGAGGACGTGTTTGTAGGGGATTTGAAAGCGAGCGATGACAGACGGCTTGGGAGCAGAGTGCACCCTATTCAAGATCTGTCTTCTGGGTGAGTAATCAGAGATCAAGTATCAGCCACAGCGCTGGGAACTGCTACAGGAATCGGGGGCGTGGCTCTTCCCTGTCAGGACTATGCAAGATGCCGCGCCGTGGGGCACCACGGACACTGCTCAGAGGAAATGTCAGAGCCCTCTGGCCTGCCGGGTACAGCCGTCAGACACGCTGCAAACAGGCCTAGTATGTTACAGCTGCTCCCAGAGCTGCTTTACAGGTGAATCAAACCTAAGGGGCAGCCTCACTTCCTGCTGCTACTTTGTTTCTAAGATGAATCCAGGAATTCTGTCATTTAACTAGCTGGCTCTGAAACGGCCTCTGATCAAATCCTGCCCTGCATCTGACATCTTTTAGATCTCTTGCATAACCTTACTAGCCAGCGCTGTCCCTCCCAGCCCCTAAAGCTCTTTCAGGGGCAGGGAAGTGTATCTTCCCTTTGTGAAGCCACCCAGACAACCAGAAAAAAAAATCTCAGTGCTTATAAGTGGCTTTAAAGAGCTGAATGATGGCCAGATAAAAATCCCCAAGGGAAACAGATTGTTTTTAGGCTTTCCACACAATGCTGAGCAATAACTCACACTGCAGAACTATCCCCCACTTGGCAGCTGTGCTTCTGCAGATGGATGATAAATGATTCAAGGCAGAGTGCATCCAGGACAGCCCTTTGGGCAGGGCCTGGAGAACACCCTGCTACAGCAACGGAAGGAGACTTACCTCACTGATTCCTCAACTTCATCACCCCATTCCCTTTAGCTGGGCTGGTCTCCTCCTCCCTGGCCCACCACCAGCCTACCGTTCTCTTCCATTTCCTTCGCCTGCCACACGGGGTGCCAGCAAGAGTAAAACCCCAGCTAGCCCCCACCCTAGGCTGGCTTTCTGAGAACAACTGGCATGGCTGAAGGGAGTTTCCAGAGCAATGCCCCTTTCACCACCAGTGAAGTCTGTTTACTTCTGCTTTTCACCAGTTTTGGAGAACGGAAAGAACCTGATCTCCAGCATAATCTTCCTCCAGATTGCTCCTCAGTCCTGCCCTGCAGCCCCTGCACCCGAAGCCCCCACCTCCCCTGCTGGCCCACTTGAGCAGGTGGGGAGACAAAGTGGGTGGGGCTGCAAGCAGATGCTCTGCTAGGAAGCGGTGGCAGCACCAACCCACTCTGACTCTCCTTTCTCACCCCACCAGGATCTGAACTCAGCTCTGCAGAGGTGATATGTCAGAGCAGTTACCCACCGGGTCTGTCGGTCTGCCCCGGGGCAATTCAAGGGTTTACACCCTCTTTGCTTAGTCCTCTGAAATTCCTCCAGATGGGTCTGCCAGGAGGGGGTGCTCCGATGTCCCTTGGGCTCAGAGTCCTCTCCAAGTAACAACAAATTGCAATCATTTCTATGCATGCCAGGAGAGGGTCTGCTCTGACAGCCCACAATACAAACCAGCTGAGATCCCCTCAAGCCATTAAGAGAAGAAACCTACGTGTGTGATAGATCCTCGATAGGTGATGGGTGATTCTGACGGAGGCCTGGTGCTGGGGAGCCCCTTGCTGATGCTCCCTCCTGGGGTTGAGCCCAGCGATGCCCCTGCAAGTCACAACAAAGCAAACGGGATTAGGTTGCCGAGAGGGGACTGCTCACCTGAAATGCTGGAGAGCTGAACAAAATCCCCGCTAGCATTTGGTACGCAGCCCCTGAGCCTTCAGCACAACAGCAGGGACAGGCCCCTGGGACCCTCACTGCAGCAGATCCCTTGGCAATCCCTGGTGTCAGGGGATTAAAACCGCTGGTATGTCTTGATGCAGGCTGGTACGTTGTATAGAAGATGCACATCCAGCAGGCTAGACCCTAAGAATCACTGCGCCCCATTGAGTTCAGGATCAGGCTGGATCGTCCCACAAACATGGTGTTGGGGGGAAAAATGGGGGAGCCTAAAAGGTTTGGGTGCTAATTCCAGGTCCTTGAGAAAATCAGCTTTTGTGGGAGGCTGCCTGGTGAGGCCTGGCTCTGCTCAGCTTGGAGCGATTGGTGGAAGCAGTGCGTTGGGGCTGGTCTGAATCTTTCCTGTCCAGCTCCAAACACGAGGGCAGAGACGCACAGAAAGTCACAAACAGCCCCAACTCCTAAACGAACCTCTAAAGACCTTTAGCTCGGGGGCTGCCTTGAGTTGGTTCCTATTTTATCTGCTTCGGTCCTGAATCAACCCATCGAACATCCTTCGTTTGGTTGAATTAATCGGGTGTTTATGAGAGACAAGAACATATAGTTAAAACAGAGAGTTTTGTGCCTATTTTTTTTTTTGCACTGCAGAAAGGAGCTTGGATTTAAAAATGAAATGCTCTCTCTGTCTGTCCCCAACACGCACTCGTGATTCTGGAGAGCTAGGTAATCAGTGCCTTTTTATTAGCAGCTGCTTTGCTTTCTTGATTAGCAGGCTGCCCTTCAAAACTAATGAGGACAAATCCCTTCTATCCAACTTTGGGGGAGAAGTTTGGGGCTCAGATTTTCACAAGGGACTAGTGATTTCAGGTGCCCAGTCCCAGGCACTTTGAAGACTGGTTCATTTGTCCTCTGAAAATCGGGCACTTTAAGGTGTCTCAGGTTGGGTAGCAGACGCTAACGGGAAGCCAAAACCACTAGTCACTTTTGAAGAGCTTGGCCTGGGTTGATCCCCTTCCACTTCCTGAGTAGCCTCCCTGAGAGGCACCTGGTTTCCACCGATCATCACAGCTGCCCTGCTATGTGCTTACCCCTCAGGATGGAGCACTCTTGGGACATCTGCATTACCAGACTTTCAGGCTGGTTGGCCTGGCTTCTAGGAGAAAGTTGTTCCTGCTTTACTCCAGGAAAAGGCACTAGAAAACATTAATCACACATGACAACGTTTGCACCGGTCAAAACCAGACAGCTCGTCCTGAACTGCTCTCTTGCCTTTTTGTTTTTTAATTATTATTTTGCTTAGTCTTTAATTTTGTCTAGCGCTATATTCACAGTTGCTGAAAGAGACAGGTCTTAAATAACCCTAGGCCCCCATGCAGCTGCTGCTGCTTCTAAGTAGCAGATTACACAACTACAGATGATAAAGGAAAACTCAAA
This sequence comes from Gopherus flavomarginatus, assembly GCF_025201925.1. Lineage (NCBI taxonomy): Eukaryota > Metazoa > Chordata > Testudines > Testudinidae > Gopherus > Gopherus flavomarginatus. The sequence goes on along the minus strand of NC_066631.1, from coordinate 24,968,198 downwards.
TTGCTCTTATCCCCTCCGCAAGGGCATCGTTCAAGGTCTCCTGGCAGGCAAGACAGCAAGGGAGCCTGCAATCCACTCCTGCACGGCGCTGCACCCTCAGCCCTGCAACAGGACCAGAGTCAAACACACAGATCGTGACTGGATTTAAACATGCCTGGTTTTTTAAATGGGCTGAATAATTTTAAATCCATTGATAATTGTAACTCCGAGAAGAATACTCAGATCCCAGCTACAGGACTTCAGAGGATTGCCCAGAAATTTCCCACCCTTTGCATACCACTGGGCAACTGGACCTATGGGACTGAAAGCGCCGCTGCCTTCCTGTTGACTACTGCCATAGATGGGAGGCTGGAGCTGATGGACCAAATGTCTGATCCGCTATGGTCAGCCCGATGTTCTTAAGAGCTGAGGGACAAAAACCCATCTCCTGAAACACGCAGTTCAGAGCAGTCAGGAAACAGCCCTGCAGAGTGACAAGCCGACTGCGGAATCCACTCATGAAGAGGGCTGGGAATAGCATCCAATGCTGGGCAGGCCGGTCATGCCCACGGAGCGCTCTCTCTGCTGGCTTAGTACATGCCTTCTCCACTCTCTGCAGTGCTGGGCCCAGGCCTCCTCCCTTAGGACTTTAATCTCTTGCTCTGACTCTTACGAGATGTTTCCAGATCTCCAAACTGAACATTTTCCTCTCTTGCTTCAGGCCATTTACTGTTTATCCCACCAGCTGTGGTGAATGTCAATACGTTTCCTTCCATCAATCACACTGTTAGCTGGGAGGTATTTTTAGTTCGGGATCATGGCCCTGACTGACTCTTCTATTTTCCTAGACTGTTGGAATTTAGCTCCCTTCGCTTCTCCTCTTATGCTTGGTTAATCCTTTTAGTGGTTGCTCTTTTACTATAGATCCTCCTCTAGCGGTGGGGGCCAACATGGCACAGACTACCCCAGGTGCAATTCCCCTAGGTCCAAGCAGAGTCGCATTACTCCACCTCTAGGCTGGCATCTCTCTCTAAAACATACAGCTGCACACCGGGAGATTCTGTTGGCCTTTCCCCAGCAGCCTGGCACTAGATGTTTGTGAGTCGTTTGTTGATACCTTTCTTGAAGGTGGTCTGTGTACATAGCCGTTCCCCGGGATATATCTGAGCTGTTCATTTCCTCTCCCTCGCTGCATAGCTAGCACTGAGTCCTCTCGCACTAAACAGGCTCTCTCCTCTTGTGTGTTACACACTCTCCTAGCTAACACCATCATGGCTGATTTCACTTTTCTTTTGATTAATGAAAATATATCAAACCTCACAAATGCCTGTGGCCAGATCCTGCCCTCCTCCAGCATTCCTCACTTTGGGGCCTTGTTATTCCTCATCATCAATTAATTCTTGACCCATTTTTTTTAATCTAGTTTGGTTATTTATTCAGGCTCTTTACAGGTTTCTCATGCTGGACAATGGTGGTTGCCATTAAAGAGCAAGCATTTATCTGATCACAGTCTTGATGGCTACGCATTGCACTGGAACTTAACACCGACGTGAGGGAGGCAAGGCAGTACCATAGGTTCCTTTCCAACGGTAACTGCTTGTTGGGGTTAAACAGCTTCTTGAAATGCATGCATGGAAATTCTGGTCTCCCCTTATGGGCCCTGATCCTGGAACCACAGGGACTTGAGCTACGATGATCCCTAAAAGCAGCTCTCTTCCCCCCTTGGAAAAGTGGAACAGCGTCACCACAACCTCTCAATGAAGCTCACAAGCACAGCATCTCGAGAATTGCAGATAACCCTGCTGCTGAGTGATGCCAGGTTGGCAAAACTGGACCAGAAACCTCCGCACTCGGAGCCAGTACAGAACAGGCAGCGACAAGGTATGCTTCCCCCTTGTGAGTGGCCTGTCAATACGTCTCCACCTTGAGCCCGGAGAAACCATTGAGAGAGGGTTCAGTCAAGCCTCTCCTGAGATTGCCAGCGAGGAAGTCAAGGGTGTGGGCAGATTTTGTAGACAACTGTGCGCTAGGATGCGAAAGGAGACCACCATGCCATTTCCCATAGGCCACCAGACAGGAAGTTCATTGTCACTGCTGGTTGGACTGGGAAGAGCCCAGCCCTGAATATGTACGTGTGTGTGTGTGTGTGTAATTCAAGGCTAACAGCAGCTCAACAGGGAAAGCTCTGACCATTCAGCAAAAAGGCCAGGAGTGAACCAAGGGTCAGAGGCACACAAACAGGTAGCGTGACAACAGCTTACCCAGTTTCTTAGGATCCACAGTCAATGGCAGGCCCATGGTGATGGAGCCAACGGGAACTTTTGCATGCTCAGAGCTGTATGGAGTATGGAGCTGAATGGGCACCCCCTAAAACACAAGGGAAAAAGGTCACTGACAGTGTGGGATGCTCTACTAAGACACTTCCCGAATGGGGCAGTCACCAAGGAGAGGAAGCTCGGGGGAAAAAGACCTCCATTGAATGATTACAACACCCTCCACCCAGGAATCAAAACGGCGAGCTGGCAGGAAGCTGCTCTCAACAACGCTTGGAAGGATTTTTATTTGGTAAATGTTGATTTCACCACACACACAAACGGAAGAAAAAATATTTCCATTGCTAAGCAGGACCAATTCACAGAGAGGCAAAGGAAGAAAAATGCTGCTTGAGAACTTACTAGAGTTTGATTTAGGGATATTTACTTTGTATCTATTGACCGGTGATGCTAACAATTCGTGTTTTAACGGTCAAAGTTTTAACTTTCTGGATCTCAGTGTTTGCTGTCATTAAATAATTGTCTGATCCCTACATAATTAACTGTGAACATTTAAATCGACAAAAACCAAAAACAATGCTTAAAAATAAACACTGATATTATCTATCAAAATTATAAAACAACAACAACCTAATTCTGCCAAGCCTGCTCTTTGCCAACAGAGAGGTCTCGTTCCTCACATACGTGAGAGTACCGTGGCACCGGGATGGCATCTTACCTGGGAAATGGAGCTGACAGGGCGCTCCAGAACAGATGGGTGTTTGGTGGAAGAGATGAGAGGGGGAGGATTAGAGATGTTGGACAATCTCTGTAGACCAGACCGAGAGCCCTCGTGCAAATTTAATGGGATTGGGTGAGCTATTGACAAAACATAAATGTTATTATGGACTGATGGTTATTTGTATCAGAGAGACAGAGACCGAGACTAGGTACAGAGATTCTGTAGGTTGACTGGTTGCAACTGTAGCTTTTTTGGCGCTGTGGCCATTAATCCTGTGCATCTCCCATTGCATTCTGGGATCTATAGTTCCTACACACTGCATCTCTGTATTATAGATGGGATTGGCTGCTCCACGCTAGGCAAAACAGATGGGGTTGCTAGGCTCCTGGCATGATGCCTTTGAATGGCAAACTTTCAGCAGCTCTCTCAATCAGGAAGAAAATGGCTGCATTAATTTACTAAATGAGGTGACTGAGACAAGAACCACTGGATCTTTTAGGCCCTGCACCCCCAGTGGCTAAACCAAACTGGCTCCCTGTAGCAGGTGCAGACCCCTGAAGAAGAACGCAAGCCTGTGCTCACCTGGCAGGTTATACTGAAACACATGTGGCTCAGCTTGGGGGGAGGTTTTGATCACATCCCTAGAGGACACTTGGTATGGCAGCACGGGGGGCCAGCACGATGTGGCAGTCTGCTCTCCGCTTAGCTTTGGTCCCTCGGCAAGTGACGAGAAAGGCACTGGTTTTTCTGCAAGGAGAAAGAGAACTGATCAGCTTGCCACACACATGAACTCACACATGCAAACGCAGCCTTGCAAATCAGCAAGATCTTACGGAGACCTGCAAAGGGAAACAACAAATGGGGCTCCTTTCCTTTGGTTAGGGCTTGCCTGCACATTAAGTTACCGCATGACAAGCCAGGGTGTGACTCTCCAGTGCACCTGGTTGCTGCTGCTAACTCATCCTATGGATGCTGCTAGCACACAGGGAATGCCTCAGAGTGTAGCTTAGCAGAAGTACACCATGCTGCATTCCAAGGCTTTCGTTGCCCACATGAAACTCTACCACAGGCCAACTCCAAGGGTCAGAGTGTCTCAGCCTGGCTTGCTGCGCAGTAACTCGCTGTGCAGGGTGCACGAAGAAGGCCTGAAAAGTGCCCAAGTCATTTCTGAAAACGGGACTTAGGTGCTTCTGAAAATATTACCCTAAGCCCCCACTTGAATAAAGCATTTAAGCATGTGCTTAATTTTAAGCATCCAAGTGTTCAAAAAAGAGTTATCTAGGCAAGGTTCTGCACTGTGCAGTGTAAAAGGAAGGCGCTTTAGCAGTGCCAGACCTCACTACAGCTCTGACTCTGCTATTAAAGCTTTGCTGAGAAGTGCGCTGAGATGCATGGCTAGCAGAGGGCCCATTCATAGGAATAATACAGGAAAGGTTCATTAACACTTGGAGTGCTCAGGAGCTGGGAGACTTAATCTGGTGCCCTTCACACGGTGATGAAAAGAATCCATCAGCAGCAAGTCTATGTACATATCCAAGCACAGAGACTCTCGGGCAATGTCTGCACTGCGAGGGAAGGTGGCAAAGATAGCTCTGGGTATGCATACCTGTGCTGGCTTTAATTGAGCTACCGTGGGTAACAACAGCAGTGAAGACTTGGCAGCCTGGGCTTTAGAGCGAGCTACACGCCAGCCAGAGACACCGGGTACGGACTCAGATTGCAAGCATTCACCGGGGTCCGTGCTGCTGTCTTCACTGCTCCTTACCCACACTGGCTAGACTAAAGCTAACATGGGTACGACCACCCTCACTACAGTTACACCTGAAATGGAGTGTAGACGTACCCTCGGATTGCAGAGGGGGTGGTGTAAGGGGCTAAGCCTCAGGGTCCAAACACCCACACTCCCCGTTCACATCTCAAATAGATCAGTTCACCCTCTCAGGGCAACTGAATTGATGCACCCCACGCTCATCATTGTGAGGGATCTTTGGGGAAAATCCTTGAAAACTAAGTCCCTGCCACGTTTTGCATGTGGACATTCAAGATCCCATGGCACTTCCCACAAGAGGAGGGCGTTTGTCCTGAGACACAAGCTGTCCTCCATCCCAACTGCCGGGTGTGTGGTGCGCTGTGCCCCGACTGGCTGCTGTACTCCATGCTGGAGGCAGCTGCATTGCACTGGTGGTGCCTATGTATCATACAGCTGGATGAAGATGCTCTGTAAACCCAAGATACTCTTGGCCAAGTGCACATGCACCTTGAGGCAGCATGGAAATCTTGGGAAAGCAGTTTCTCCTCCCCCGGGAGCTGTTCCCGCACACGCGCTGCTGTGAGATCTGTGAAATGTGGCCCGTTGATTATTGACCCCACATTAAAGGTAACTATAACTCAGCCATTATTCTGGGAAGAGTTCCTATGGCCATTTGTCAAGCCCCTGAAATCAGAGCTGAGAAGTCAGCATTTATATCATCCATCACCCAAATTAACACTTTTGGCTTCCAATCTCCAGAAAGGCCAAGTGAAACAAGTGACTAAATCAACAGAAAACACATTGCTGGCTTTAAAACTGCCCCGTGATAGCCAAAAATAGGCGTGATGGTCACGATCCATCTGTCTGAGAGCAAGCTCCAAACAGACAGGTCGTGATCCCGCAGCCCCACACCAGAGCAGCACTGTCAAAGCACCTTAGGAGGAGATCCTAAACTGGCTGGGCTCCAGGCAGATACAGCCCCAGCAAAAGGTCTGCAAGGGGCAGCCAACGCCTTGGCCAGGATGTGATGCTCGTGTCCAAGACTGTGCTTTGAAATGGCTCCAGGGTGGTGTGAAATTTGTCAACTTGTCTGTCTCTGGAGCAGTTGCAACAGTTCACGCTCTGTTATCAGGCAGGGCCGTGCCAACCTGATTGCCCGGAGAGATCTCCCAGCTTTGGGGGGAGTAGGAACAGCTGCTCTTGCATGACCAGCCCTCTGCTAGGAGCTGGCCTCGATCACTTCTTGCTTATGGAGAGCAGGATCGCTCCACTTCTTCTTTTGCACCAGCACAATGAATGTACCCGAGGTCCAGTCATCTTCATGGCAATTCAGAGTCCAGATGGATGCCTGGTGCACGGTCACTGTCACAGGACATTCAAAGGAGGCTCCCAATTTCCTTACCATAAAAGGAAAGAGGAGGGATGCTCCCCTCCTCCCACCCCTTTCACTGCTTTGCCATGACCAACAGGCTCCCTTGCTGCCTTCCAGACCGGCTGCTGGTGCCTCTCTCTCTACGGTTCAGAGCCAGGCTTGCGCCACCAGGTGAAATGCTAGCACCATCCAGGTCAATGGCAAAAGTCCCACTGGCTTCAAAGGGGCAAGAATTCCACCCTCTGTTCAGATGTGTCTGTATGTGAGCGAGCCCAAACACCAGAGGGAACTGGGTTCTGCCCCAGGGCCAATCATTTAATACGTGTTGATGGGAACGCCATGCAGTTCTCCAGCTCCCACCGCTATCTTGGATGTGTGACTGCGTCAAAACTCCATCCCCGGGCACCCAGGATATTGAAGGTGCAGTACAGCGTAGTGGGATGAGCAAACCCCTGGAGTCAAGACCTGCCGGCTCGGGCACCAGCTCCTCCTCCAGTGGCCTGGGCAATCTTCTTTCACCTCTCTGCCAAAGCTTCCCTATCTGTGCACAGGGATAATATGCATGCACGGTGTAATTAGCTGAACTAATCTCTTCAGCAAGCTTGGAGGATTCAAAGTGCTAGGTGAGTGGCATCAGCAGTGCTGGCACAGCACTCTAAGCCAGGTGCTTTGCACACAGCAAAGCTGCGTAAACCTGCATTGACGTCAGGTCTGCACGTTAACGAAGGAGCCATCAGGTTGTAGAGTTTAAAGGTTATTCTGAAACCTGATCTTTCATGTCCTGGTTTACACACTTCCACATGGCATGGTAAGCCTCCCTCTTTCCTCGCTGCTCTTGGGTCCTGAAATCAGAGCTGAAAATCAGCTGGTGCAAAAGCCGGTGGGAAGATGAACCAAGCATCCCAGCACTGTGGCAGCCCATCGAGGAATAGTCTGTTGGGGTTCCAGGCTAGAAGGAGCTGTCGTAAGTGCTGGTTCTGCCACGAGACTCGACAGGAGGCTGAGTTGTGTGAGACAGGCTGCTCTGTATAGCGATGTGTAACAGCAAAAGAGTAGCCCTGATCAATTGCACTGCATAGGAAGTACTGGAGTGTAACTGAGTCTGGATAACAAACATACGAAAGTGAGAGTGGAGAAGGCAGGTTAGGACAAGCTGGGGAGTCGGCATGAGACAGATATCAATCATATGACTTACCGGAGTATCAACTTCCTTCAAGGTGAACAGTTATCTTCCTTATGTTCCGATTGTTTTATTGTCCTGTGGCCAGTCTGTATGGCTATGCATGCTGTTATTTATTATCGGGCAGAAAGCCAGCCGGCTGAACACCAGCAATCAGCTCTCCTAGGAAGTAAATCATTTCGCAACACTACTCTTCATCTAACCATTGGGCCAGCACACCACATGTCAGCTTTGGGAAACCACGGCTGACAGAAGTTGAACTAACGTAGCTGCTTCCGTGACCCAACTTTTCAGCAACGACAGAGATCAAATTCCAACAAATTCAAGCTAATCGGTGTATTTTTTTCTCTCCTTTCTCTTGCATGAGAGTGTCAAATTCCACGGCTGCAAACAAAATTCTTCTGTCTGGCTGCAGACCCAATATGGTGCTTACATCCCCAGTGCCTAGATTTGCTACCTTACAGACGATGTCCTCTGGGACAAAGGCACCGAAAGTCGGGATGTTCATGTTGCCATTCCACAATGATGCAGCCACGCATGGCAATGGCACATCAGCCCATCCAATGCACCGTCAGCCCACAGAAACCACCATGGAGAGCAACCTCCCACTCCCCCCGCAACCTCAAATATCACCAGTCAAGGGGCTTCTTTCTCTAAGGATCTGAGGCAAACCATTTCCTGTGAGTAACACTCGTCAACTCTGTCATAACCTGCATGATATGGGGACTGCTGCTGCCCACTCGGGGCAGGGCTAAACACACCACATTCACTGGCCGGGGAGGCCCCGATGATGTACTGGCTTGGCAGCACTGGATAGATGGCATCTCGGCTGCTGAAATGTTGATGTGATTGCAATGGTCTCTTCCTCTAGTGGCTGGGGGTCTGGGAAGAAGGTACAAGCACAGGCACCCTGACAGTTTAAGCTCACATGACAGATGCGTGTGGCTTTGGAACTCGGCCACGAGCTCTGTTCCCCGGGGGGGCATGCGTTTGGTTAGCTGACAGCCACAGAGTCTATCTGTTACCATACCACGTATAATCACAACCTACAGACCCTGCCCTGCGGGGTGCCGTTCTAACTGCACTTAACACGTTGCAGCTTCTGGCCAGGCTCAAAACAGCCTCAAACCCAGCCTCAAAGATGCACAGGTTTAAAGAGCGCACACCCGGCCAACAGACAGACTTCTGATGGGAACCAGCTTTGAAATTACAAACAGCATCAGCAAGAGTGCCCAGTCCTCCTTAACCGCGCGCGGTCCCGAGGGGCCCAACGCTCAAGATGCACTCTGGTGGGATCCTCGTTAGCGCTATCCCGAGGGGAAGGCATCGAGAACCTTTACAGGAAGTCACAGCTTGAGTATTGATTTGAAATGAAAGAATGGCACCCGCCAAGCACTAAAAGCATTCTTTATAAAGAGCAAACAAGGTAGAAAAGGGCTGACTGAACCCAGTGTCCTGGCGTGCCTTCAGGTCCTCTACTCTCTGAAATGCTAACAAAGGCAACCTTCCCATCCTCAGCGTTCGACGTTCTACCAGGATTTGCTGCAGGTTCAATGAGACACGATGCACTTCCTAATGAATAAGGCCAATTAGCCATGGCAACATGATTCTGCTCCGCCACGCGATCAGCCTTTAAAGCTAGCTTCCACCTGCGACAGGACCTCTGGCCCCGCTCTGTGAAATCACGCGAGGGCATGTCTTACCTTCTTTGTCACCCACAGCTGGGCTCCTGCTCTTTCCCCTGGGGCTACTGCTTGGCTGCTGCTCCTGCTCAGTCTGCTGTTGCTGCTGCGGCTGCTTGTTCTGGGCCACGTCATCCCGGGCAGATTCATGTGCTTTAGTGATCTGCTGCTGGTAGAGTGCCAAGGCGTGGTGAGGCACCTGAGGCTTCATGCTTCCGCTTTGTAACGTCCCGTCTGGGAATCCCTCGGAAATCTGCAGTGGGAGCAGAGAGAATGTTATGGGAGAAGTGAGACATACTGTGCCAGCTGCTGTTAACTTCCACAGCTGAGTCTCCAAAAACATGACTTGGGCTCCTTTCTGGGGAGCTTTTCCCCCACCTCTGCAGACACTCAGCTCAGTTCCCCAGGCTGGGCTCCCAGGGTTTCTAACCAAATCACTGCCCTTCCCAGCACAGGAGGCAAACAAGAGAGAGAGAGGCAGCATGTTTATCTTTTGCCACAAGGCTATCATCCTGTTTGGGAAACGTTACAGGGGAGCCTCTGATTTGGCTTGTCTAAGGAATGTAATCTCTAGCCCAGGCCTGGCTTCTTAGAAGTGGTTAAATACTATGCACCAATCTCAAGTTATGGCACAGAGATGTCTGAAAGGACGATGTGAACTTTTCATTTGAAACAGGATTTTGGCTACGTCCCACTCTGCAAACATTGCTCCCTGGCCAGTGTTTTGAGTCTGGTGAAGAATAACTAGGTTGCTTTTTGTTTTTACTTCATTATGAGGGCACCAGCAACAATGATCAGCATGGAGAATGCACCTTCTGGGGAGGGAATAGCTAAGCGGGGGGAGCACAGAGAAGCTGCTGAATAGCTAAGCGGGGGGAGCACAGAGAAGATTTGGCTGGGACCAGCCAAAACAGCTCCCCTCTCTCTCTCGTGTTAGGTGAAATGACTGGTTTCAGTGACCCCAGTGGAATTCCAGAGGAGCTTGTCAGCAGAGTTGCTCTGGACTCAATGGTGTAACTGACATCACAATCTGAGATAAAGGAGAACATGGCACTGTGAAAGGTGTTCATTGCTGGGGTTCCCCCCCGACCCCCAACTAAGGAAGGAAATGGCTGTATAGCAATGACAAGGTTTCTTATAAAGCAACTCATGATACAATCGAACATCTCTGGGGGAACTTTCTAAGAAACCAGGAAGGAGTTGTCTATAGAGAACCTGGTGAGAGCAAGCCACATGGCTCTCAAATGCCCTTTGCACAGCACACGCAGAGAACCATGCCCGACACCCCAGTGCTATCGCCCATCCATGGAGACACACACCTGGCCCATGCATGAGCACAATCAAGCACAGACGCCCACTCCCAAACTCATTCCCTCACCCCTGTGCAAACAGATCAGAAACTCGCATTGTCCTCCTCAACAGATGCCCACATGTGAACACGCACACAGAGGTGGGAACCCATGCCCAAGCGTGCACAAGGCAAACTTCTGCTTGGTGCCCTCAGTCCGAGGTTTTTAACCCCCCCGGGGATGCAGAACTTGGAGGGAAACAAGCTGCTTTCCTGGGATCCGGTGACGTGGATCTTCCGTCTGGTACTTACAATGGGGGGGATGGCAGCAGCTCTCTGCTTCAGCTGCTTCAGGTCCAATGGTTTCTGAGGCGAAGAGTTCAGCCTGGCATCGGCGGCAGTGTTGAGGAGGCTGGGCCTCGGAGACAGCAGCCTGCACACAGACACACACGTCATTAGGAGCCACCTACTTCCCACCTCCACACGCAAGGACACTCTGGTGCCTGCACGGTCTGTGCTGGGAGGAGGCAAAGGGTGGGGAATCTTTTAATTACGACTCTAGAGGTCATTGTCTTCACTAGCATGCAGAGAAGAAGCCTGTCACACCGGCGCATGTTGGCCCGTGTGCGCGTCACCCACTGGGAAGCGCACGTTACAGGTCCCCCCTTGGAGCCTGATCCACAGAGGAGGCGAGTGCTACTGTCTCAGCTGGGGAGCGTTGGCTTTTCAGCTCAGGCTCTAGCAACTCGTGCTTTTAGCTCTGGAGGTCCCTGGGACTTCAGCCATTACATGTATAATGTACTTTGTATATTCCTGTCTAGTGCCTCCCACACCTCACATAGTGTCTCAGTATTGGCCACCCGCAAGGGTCTGCTTGTTGCTTGCTTGCTTGTTGCATGAGAGAGGAGCAGTATCAACTGGCCTGGTACCTGGAACTCTTACTCGCTAGACCTTGATCTATAATCAGTGATAAGTAGCCCAAGTCCCAGACCATCCTACTCTGAACGCACACAGTGGTGCTGCTAACTACTACTACACAGAGAGCACTGGCCAGGATACAGCACGCCTCCCCTCCCCAGTAAACAGCACCGACCTTAGGAGATAACAGAGCACCGTTATCATGGAGCGCAGCACAGCGCAGCTTGGGACAGCCAGAGCTACTTGGACGTGGAGTTCAGCTGCAGCGGGAAAGGCAGGGCAGGATACGGAGCTGGGAAGAGGAAAAGTGGGCCGATCCCTGCCTGCCTTGCTCAGAAGGGTACGACTCCAATGGGACCCCGGGCATAAGTACGAAGAGCAGGATTTGGCTCAACGGGCCTGACTTCTTTCATGTACCCAAGAGTAAATCAGGAGTAACACTAATGAAGCCACTGCATTACCCCGGCGCGAGCCCAGGGATGAATCGGAGCCAATACGAAAGGCCAGTTAGTTATGAAGTCAGGGTGCTTGGTTCTGATCTCGTCTGGGACTCCAGATTTCCCCAGCATGAGTGAAATCACAAGCAGACCCAGGGCCGGAGATCTTACAGCGAGAAAGCCGAAGTTTGCAACATGAGCGGTGTGAGGAACTGATCTGGCCCAGTCAGCCAGGATCTCCTCAGGTCCACAAGCCAAGCCGGTGCATTCTGAGGGTATTTCCTGACTGGGCCTGCCCCTCTGCAACCGGCTGGCCACCAAGCCAACTCTCCCAACGACGACATAACTCACTGGTAAGAGCCAAAGCAAAGAACAATCCTTGCACAATGTGCTGGGCTGGACGCTCCCTGCGCGAGACAATAAAACAGCCCCCCCACTAGGGCAGGGTTCCCAAACCCAGCCACGCAGCAGGAGTTCAGGCTACAGCTGCCAGGAAAGATTTATCCCAAGTGTGTGCCTGAGTGGCCTCCCCACTCCTCCCAGGGCTGGGAGTACCCTGTCCCCATCTCCAGAGGCTGGCTCATTGCCAGGTTGGTGCACCTGAGCTTCCCAAAGGCTACTGGGTGGTCCTGGTGGGAAGCTGGCAGGGGCTCTGGTGTTTGGAGGGAGGGCTGGGTCTGAGTCATGTTTGGCCTGGCCTGGCCTCGCCTCCTCTCTTGCAGGCCCCACTCCGCTTCTCTTCTCCCCCATGCTGCTGCTCCTCCGGGCTGGGCACCCTGGGAAATCGCAAGGTGTGTCTGATTACCCAGAGAAGGGAGAAGAAGGGAACAGGAGCGATAAGGAAGGCAGAGCGGAGAGGGTGGGGGTGCTGAAATCAGGCAGTCTTCAGTGCAGGACCCAAGAGGGGGGAGGAAACTTTCCCTCGCTTTACACTGGCCAAGAGGCTGCAGTGACGAATACACCAGTGCTGCCCTCCCACCAAACACACTGCTTTCCAGCCCTCTCACAGGGCTGCCGTCTTCACCTGGGGAGCTGCTGCCATGTTAGTGAATGGCCTGGCCATTGGTTCCTACCCCTGGGTCTGTATTCTCTGGGTCAGCAGGCTGTGTGGGGCGCAGAACCCCTCCACAGCCAGCTGCAATCCCATGTGCCAGAGCAATGCAATACAGACTCCACAACAGACCTGCCATTGGCCTCACCAGGAGCAGGATGAGTCCTCACAGCACAGGCCGCTGGGGTCACTATGTTATGCAGGGCAGCTGCTAACTTACATCACTCCCCAGTATTGTTTAGCTCACTCAGTGCTTTTTAGCTTCAAAGCCGAACCCTCCTGGCACCCCTGGGGAGTGGGGAAGGCTCACCCCAGAGAGGGGAAGGGACTTGCCTTAGGGAGTCAGAGCTCCTGGCTCCCAGCCTAGTGCTCATACCACTGGACCAGGCCTCTCTCTGACCCTTGTCTTCTCTCTCCCAACTACCAGCTCGTGAAGCAGTCCAGAGTTTTAAGGTTTACAGCCTGCTCTGTTTATCGGAGCTGCGAGCTGACTCTCTTTTCAGTCTATAAATTTCAAGGTCATTCTGTGTTCAACCTTGGATGATAAACAAGTCCGGCGAGGCCATGTGAGGGGAATAAATATATCTCTGTGCTGTGCACCCATCCTCCTTTCCCCGCCCCTCGCCCTAGCTCCACTCCTGCCCCACCAATCCTTCTCCTACAGCAGATTCTAGTTACAAGGACCTGCAAAACACACAGCCTTGGATTCCCCCCAGGAGCCTGGCCCAGGAGCTCTCGGAGGAGGAAACGAGAGGAGGGGTGGCTAATCAGAGCTGTCATGGGGATAAATGCACGGCATCTTCCAGCTGTGGTGTATCGAAAGCTAGAAGCTCGACCGCTCTGGGAATGTAAAAGGATACATACCCCAGGGGGCCTATGCCCCACAATGGCCATGCAAAGCCATTGACAGGTACAGGTAAGGGACTGACTGGTTCAAACTCTGGCCAGGATTTTCAAGCGATGTGATTTTGGGGACCTCAGTTTCTGGCTGCCCAACTTGAGACACTGGAAGGGGCCCTGATTTTCAGGCTGGGCCATGCACCCACCCTCTCTTCTTTTCCAGCCTCTGCAAGGCAGCTCTGGCTGAGCATCCAAATAGCTCGTTGCTTCTGGAAACCTTGACCTCAGATTCTTTTCTTTAAAAAACAAAAAAACACTCCCCTCCTCCCCCCGGAAAAATCAAATTCCATTTCTTTCCTAGCAAACGTAACTTCCTGATGCCACAGAAGCTGTTTGGGCCACCCCGACCCAGCTTTCGCTGGCTGGAAAGAGCTCGCTGCATGCCCAGTGAGGGCTGCCAGTTCCCATTAGACACAAACCCTGCCGAGCAGGTAACTCATCAAAATCCACCGGGCGAGCACAATCCCCTCGCTGGTGAACAGGCCAACTGACTGGCGAGCTGTCTGGGACTGAGACCGGGCTGCACGTCCCTCATGAGCGCTGCTGAAGGCATAGCAGCGATTTCAGCCACAGACCCTTCAGAGGCAGCTCTAGCCATGTTCAAATGCAGGGCTGGATTCTAACAGCTTTGCTCATGTTCAGCAGCATTTTACTCCACAAAAGGCCTCACTGGACATCTAGCTCAGTGGCCTGATCTTCTAAAGTGCTGAGCACCCAGCAGTTCCCATCCACAGACAGACCTGGCCAGCTCCTCAGCTGGTGAGAAGCAGCGCGGCCATTCGGCAGCAGCCACTTTACATCAGCTGAGGATCTGGCCCCAGATCCTCGGGTGCCTAAAGTGGCTTTAGAAGCCCAAATTTAGGCACTTGGGTTTTAAAAATCTTAATTAAACCCTCCGAGCCTTGCCTTCCCCATCAGTCAAATAACACCTGCCTCACCAAGCTGCTGGGAGGCTGGGTTAATTCAGGCTTGTAAAGCACTTGGAGATCTTCAGATTCATATAATTCATACTGTTACAATGTCTGTAAATGACAAACTGCCAACTGACAGAAATGAACACGTGTGTACAGCTCTACTTGCTGGGAAAGCAACAGACATCACTTTACTGTGTCAACCACCTGTCCAGAAACCGAGCTCTGGAACTTTACACATCTCATCTGCATGTGTGCGAAGTGGAGAACATCATCTCCAGGACACTAACTTACACACACACGTACCTTCTAGTGCTAATTTTGGGTCTCCCAAACTGTGCTCTAGACACTGGCAACCGAGCCCCAAATTGCTGAGTAATGGAAAAATCAGGGAGGGAAGGACATGCAGGGTCCCTACGGATCTCGTGCCTGATTCAGCACCATGGAAGGGGGATGAACATTGGCTCGGGGAACACGTACCACAGGAAAAGAACAAGATGGAAGACTGGGGCTAAACTGTAAAAGTGGGACATGTGGATCCACATGAAGAGTTCTATCATGGTGCCATTTCTCATTCTACTGCAGAGAACCCCCCAAACACTAATCCACGCACTGCAGTAAGCAATGCTGGGCATCACTGTAGAAAATCCAAATTCCCCCTCAAAGCTTTCAAATACTGAGCCTCATGGCTGGGTGCAAAAAGTTGGAGGCTTCTGAACAGTTGCAGAACTGGGCCCGTTTTCCCTGCAAGGCTGCCAGGGAGCAGGCTACTTGGGTAGCAATGTAGCAGTGGTTGGCACCACATCTCCTGGGCACATAACAACCAAGCCCAGGTGGTAAGTGCCTTCCTGTAACTTTTACAACTCAGCCTCCTGGTTTCTCTGCTAGCTGTAAACGTGCAATGGCTACATCGCACGTTCATTTACGTCTAGTGCGACGAACAGCTGAACTTGATGACTGGCATGGCTAGCGGCCTTTTTAAACAGATATATATGAAGACAATTATCTGTATTTTTAACTCTGGAGAGTTAAAGCTGTGATTATCTTCACCCTGGCCTGCCTCTCAGTAGCACGACCTGCAGAACGATGGAGGGCAGCCAGCGCAGCTGTCCCTAAGCATCACTCCTCTAGCCTGGTCCTCCCTTCTCATCCTACAGAGCTACCCCAACCCCACCTGAAGGAGAAAGCAAAACACTTTAGACCACTGAATGCACTTGTAACTAGAGAGTGATGCAGAGAGCAAAGCAGGGAGAAAACAGCTTTCTGCATCCCAGCAGACAAAACTCCGTGCGTGCATGTGTTTGCGTATACCCGCGGGGCGGGCACACACACACACACACACACACACACACTGCACCCAGAGAAGGTGGCTAGGTTCTTCACCAATCCGAAGTAAAGAGGCGAGGGATTATCTTTACAGGAAAGTCACACCGGTGTTTCAGCATGGGCTAGCTGTGTACCCAGGGGCCCGGGTGTGCATGGTACAGCTGCACTGAAGCTCATCCTGCCATGGCTTCACTGCTACCTTCTCAAGCCATCTTTTAAAGCAAAGCCTTCCCGTAGGTGTGACTCGCTGACTGCAGCGCAGACGTACCCATAGTTAACCCAGTACAATGCCCCCTGCTGACAGTCAGTCAATCTGGTACAAGAGGGATTGCCCAGTTCAGCTGGCGTTGCTTTCTAAAGACTAAAGAAGCTACTTGTAAAGCAGAGTAAGAGTGTGTCCACATGGGGAGTTATACCGGTACAACTAGACCAGTTTAATTATACCGGTATAACTGGTCAAACTTTCCCAGGCAGCCAAGCCTGGAACCCCTGCAATATCCCATATTTCAGCACAGTAGCTGCTAAGAGGAGTGGCACAAAGCCCCGGGGGAAGCCTGTTTAATGTTTAACATCCCTGAAAACTGGTATTTGTTTGCCAGGGCAGATATGTGCTGCCTCTGGGGGGAGCCTGGGATAAAGCGTGGCTCCAGGAAGCTGATAAATGCTGTTGCTGTTGTGGTGTGAAGCTGGGTTAACAGTCAACCTGAGCACCACCCTCCCCCTTTCTCACGGGGATTAGTAAGGGGGGGTGGGGAGGCTGGGCTCCTTCCTCTGCCTAAAGGAGGAATAACAAATTCAAACAGGCCTGAACTCTGCAGCAGGAAAGCCAAGACTTACGGCCCTGTGTCAGAGCAGCCTCAGGCAGCCCAGCCAGGACTCACCCGCAGCCCTGTCTCTTAGCAGCTTTGCAGCAGAATCTGCATTTCCCACAGGAAGTACAAACAGCATCTTTGATTCTATTCTGTGAACGGTGCTCGCTAATAACCTCACCACGTTCCATGCAGAAGCAGCAGCAAAGCCTAGAGAGCTCGTCTGTCTCCCTCAAGTACATGTAGGAGAGGGCAGGCGCCTCGAGGGGAACTTGTTGCTTTCCCATTCTTTGGGCCAGCCAGGCTATTAGCCCTCAGTACCAGTTTCCTAGCCCTGAACCACATCCTCCCCACATCCCACTTTGCTGTCAAATTGGCTTCTCCTTCCACACAAACCAGTTCCCCCCAGGGAGTTGGGACACCTCCCTGGCACTGTGTGTGTGTGTGTGTGTGTGTGTGTGCGCGTGTGTGTGTGTTGGGGGGGGACTCCCATTGCCAGGGGCCCCTTCCCCAAAAGCAATTCCACACAAGGGGAAGGGAGGGAACCGAGAGGGGCTCTCACTTCTCCCACAGAACCAACTGCTGCTGATGGAAAGCAGAGGGGAGCAATGATGGAAAACTAATTTTAGAATTTGTTTTTATAAGTGACAGCTTTCTAGG
Organism: Gopherus flavomarginatus; assembly: GCF_025201925.1. Taxonomy (NCBI): domain Eukaryota; kingdom Metazoa; phylum Chordata; order Testudines; family Testudinidae; genus Gopherus; species Gopherus flavomarginatus. Next base: position 24,950,941 of record NC_066631.1, on the reverse strand, counting down.
AGGCTGGGCATTGAGGAATCGGTTGGCTGAGGGGGAGGGCAGATGGGACCAGGTACCTGCCGCCTCCTCCAGAAGTCTGGCCACATCCCTGAAAATCCTGAATATCCACCTCTGTGCTAATCTAAAAACACCCTGCAGCTGCTTCCCTGTCTCAAGTTATGGGAGGGGCCGTGTCTCCATTTCCCCAGTGTCTACGGGGCAACGGGAGATCCCATAAAAGTCCATTCACACTCATCATGGCAGAGGTGTAGAGAGTTGCAGCATGTGTGGTCCGGTGACTTGCCCTGCTTTCCTCACAGATAATTAATGTCTAGATGTTTAAATGGCCTCTCTCCACCCCGAGAACAATTTAGACCCCAGTCCCCTCTCCAAGCTGTAAATGAGTGATCAAAGCAGCTTCTTCCCTGCAAACAGAACGAAGCCGCTGACGGAGAAGCTGCCCACAAGTGCGGATCCCAATGGCCCCTTACTGAAATTGACTGAGTCTATGCAATAAGTCACAAATCACAGGTCACCAGAGCCTGCCATCGATAAAGGACAGGCGCGTATTGCAGACAGTGACCTCTGTCTTACTGCTATCCACAGCCATCTGTCACTGGTCTGTGACACAGCAGGGCAGCATGGTGCCCTTTATTCCACTTTCCCTTCAGAAGCTGTTGCCAGCACAAGGTTCAAAGACACAAGGCATTAAACAGCTTTAGACAAGGGCTGGGCCCGACAAGAATGGGGCTGGCAGGCATTAGAAAAGGGAATGACTGACTTGGTTAGCAAATGCACTCATTGCTAGGTTCCGGATAAAGACCTAATTAATAAAAATGCTCCTTTTTTTTTTTTTTTTTAACTTCTGTCGCCCCCCTCCATCTTAGGGGCCTAAACATCAGTTAATGATGCCTGTCAAGCTCACAGCGAGGGAGGCAAGCCTTATCATTATCTCCATTTTATAGATAGGGAAATAGAGGCCCAGAGAGGAGAGGTGAGTTGCCCAAGGTCATACAGCATGTCAGAGGCAGAGCTGGGAGTAGCGCTCAGGAGTCTGGAGCTGTCTGCTCTGTGCCTTAGGCCCCCAAATCACTTCCACATGCCCTCACCCAGAGCAGCACCACACTCTACAAATGGTCTCGTGGATGTCCATGGCACTACGTGGAGTGGGTGCACCTTAGCCTGAGCAAGGCTCGCAGAATCAGGTTCCTTATGGTAGGCATGGAGACAGGGCTAGGGGAACGCAGAAGGACCCCATAGAATTTAGCCTTGCCTCCTGGCTCCCGCCCTGGCCGATGACTGGCACTTCCCAGGAAAGATCCCATCCATCATGCACCCCGACACTGCCACAACACTGTACTTGGGAGAAAGATCTCCCCAGCCACAGCGTAAGCTGCTGACACCCCTGCGGCACAACCTCCCCTGCAAGAGGCGTGCCAGCCACACAGCTGCCAAGGCTCCCACAGGCAGGGAGGATATCCGGCCCCTTTGCCAAACCAGCTTTGCCGGCTCTGCTTCCCAGTCACCTCTTCTTACCTGTTTTTGTCCACGGCATCCTGCTCGTCCATCTCGTCTGCGCTGCAGGTGGCGCTGGAGTCGCTGTCGGGGTTAAGCCTGGCAGGTTTGCCTGGTTTATGACTCTCCTTCTTCTCAGCTTTGGGCGCCACCTCTGCTCCCGCCGTGCTGCTGACACTCTCCATTTTCTTCTCACTCGCCTTGTCTCTCTCCGGGCAGTCCTCGCTCTCCTCCTCCTTGATTTCGCTCTTGCAGGGCTCCTCGCTTGGCTTCTCCTCCGGCTCCTCCGTTTTCACCACGTCGACCACCAGCTCCTCCTGCGGCTTCTCCTCACTGCTGGCTGGCTCGGCAGCTGCCTCCTGGGGCTGTGGGGTGGTGTTAGCGGTGGGATTAGCTGCAGTAGCAGCATCAGCATCCTCCGCCTTCAGGGCAGGTTCTGGACTGGAGTCTCTCCCAGGCCCAGGCGTGGGCTTGGGCCCATTCTCTCCACTTTCTTTGGCTTCAGGCCTCGGTGAGGGAATACTCTCGGTGTCCGAGCTGTGATTTACTGCAGCTGAAAGGAAATTGAACCAGAATCAATCTCTATAGCGTTCATTACTACCCCTTAGACATCTTATACACAAACATCAGGAGAGGAGGCAGATGCAAGAAGGAAGGCACTTCCCCAGCTTTGTGAAATACTTTCATTCCCCTATGAAAGGCTAAATTCTCTTCCCAGTTACGCTGGAGTAGGACGCTGGACACTAAGCAGGATGCATCAGTGTCAACTGGCAGCAAGAACCGAGCCTTAAGTTTGGAAATCACGAGCGTCAATGTCCCACCTGAAGCAGACGACTGCATATGGTTTGTTATTTCCCCTTCTCCTTCTCCAGCATCCAGAACATTCCATTACAGCACATTCAATTCAGCAACAGCCCAGAGGGGCCCGACTGCCGGGATGGAGCGGAAATGGTTTCAGAGCTTCCATCAGTTGGGTTTAGGCTTTGGGTGGCTGGGAGCTGAGTGAGTCACTTTACCTGATTCCCCCATATCTCAGAGCAAAAGCCGCAAGCTTGGGCCGTTCCTGCATTACTATTCTTAAATGTCAAGAAACAAACATTGACACTGTCTTGATCTTATTTAGCACTTTTCATCAGTAGATCTCACAGCGCTTAACAAAGGAGGGCAGCATCATTAGCCCCCTTTTACGGATGGGGAAACTGAGGCCCAAGAGGGGAAGTGCCTTGCCTGAGCTCATCCAGCAGACCACTGGCAGAGCTGGGAATAGACCTCAGCTCTCCTGAGTTCCAGTCCAGTGCTTTAACAGCAGGCCAGCGGGAATCCCCATTACAATGCAGTTATGTATTATACACACCATAACAAACCCCAGAACGGAGGGGAATTTTACAGTGTGTTTCACTGAGACATTTATGGTCAAATTTTCAGAAGTGCTCAGCAACCAGTAGCTCCTGTGGAGACTCTCTCGCCCTCCCCCAACACACACGCTTCCCTTCCCTCCGCAGGAACAATGGGAGCTGAAAATCTGGTCTGTTCATGTCCCAGTCATGTTGCTTTCCCTTGTCCCAGCTGGAGAACACCAGTGCCCAGACAGACAGGACTGTGTTTGGGAGTAAAACAAGGACATAACATAAGAACGGCCATACTGGGTCAGACCAAAGGTCCATCAAGCCCAGTATCCTGTCCTCTGACAGTGGCCAATGGCAGGTGCCCCAGAGGGAATGAACAGAACAGGGAATCATCAAGTGATCCATCCCCGTCACCCATTCCCAGCTTCTGGCAAACAGAGGCTAGGGACATCATCCCTTCCCATCCTGGCTAACAGCCATTGATGGACCTATCCTCCATGAATTTATCTAGCTCGTTTTTAACCCTGTTATAGTCTTGGCCTTTACAATATCCTCTGGCAAGGAGTTCCACAGGTTGACAGTGTGTTGCGTGAAAAAAATACTTTCTTGTGTTTGCTTTAAACCTGCTACCTGCTATTAATTTCATTTGCTGGTCTCTTGCTCTTGTGTTATGAGAAGGACTAAATAACACTTACTTATTTACTTTCTCTATACCACTCAAGATTTTATAGACCTCTATCATATCCTGCCCCCCAGTCACCTCTTTTCCAAGCTGAAAAGTCCCAGTCTTATTAATCTCTCCTCATACAGAAGCCGTTCTATACCCCAATCATTTTTGTTGCCATTTTCTGAACCCTTTCCAATTCCAACTGGCGGACGCATCAAATCCCCATCTCCCATATGCTGTGTATTAGGGTCACTGGCTTTCAGTCTGGAACCAGCAGCCCCAGCTTGTTCCCCCAAAGCACGCTCTTCAGGTCTAACTCCCGCCCCAGCTGCATGGTATAGGGACATCAGCTCAGCCTCCTGGCTACTTTCCTCATCTCTTCTGCACTCCCCCCTCAGAGGTGCCGTGGTCTGACCTTCTCCCGGCTCACTCCATACAGGAGCAATATTCTCCTGTTCCCGCTACCCCTCATAAAAATGAGTTCCAGGGACTCCCTTCCCCCACCTGTGAGGGGGAATTCTCTCCTCCCTAAACCCCACAACTTCTGGTCAGAGGAGGGAGAAGGTCTTGTCGACCTACCCGGTCTCTGAACTAGACAGCAAAGTGCTGAGATCCCATAACACATGTGTCCATAACACATCAAGCACAGAAAGAAGCATGCTCCTCTCTCTGCCTGGCCTGAGTGCATCCTGTAAGCTGGGTGCCATTCTAATAATGGAGCCCAGCCTTAAAAACCAAGGGACAGGGTTATGAATCCAAGAGCCAGAACCCTGTGCCTAAAACCAGGCAGGCGGGAGCTCTCTGTTGGCCCTATTAACCAATGACACATTTAAAATGGCTCTCTTCACTCTTCTTTGCATCGTTCTTGAAATTCCAACCAGCCCTCAACAAGGCATCGGGGCCAGTTCCAGTGTGATCAAGGCCTAAGCCAAAGTTCCAGCCCCTCTGCTTGCCTCCCAGGACTGCATCACTGTGACTGTGGGTACCAGCCTTCCCCCATTCCTGCGGCCCAGCCATGAAGAAATCCATGGCAGCAGCAGGAGCCTTCCACATGTTTTTGTTTAGCAGTCAATATGAAAAGAAAGGAGATCAGGGTCAGCTGGGGGAAAAATATTCCAGAGTTTCAGGACAAGTTAATGATTAAGCATCCCCAAATCTATGGGAAATGGATTCCTCCTGAGCTGAAAACACTCACGTCTAGATGCAGGCAGGTGTTTCAGAGCTGAGACAGCTTTTGTTTCTTTGGCTCAAAGGGAGGAATATTTGGAGTGAACTGTGCCTTGGCAAGATGGCCTGCAACTCCCTCAGGGAGTTCCTGACCCAAGGGAAAGGGTGTGCTCCATCAGTGCGAGTTCAGGGCTCTCAAAATATCTCAGAACGTCACAGGTGTAGGGTCAACATGAACTTGCTTTGGGATTTAAGGGCAGTGCTCTCCCCCTCAACACGGTAAGGATGGGAGGGAAGGTGGGATTCCTTCCAGACACAGATCTGTATCAGTCTGCAAGGCTTTGAAGTTGTATCCAAAATGGATGGACGCAGATGAACAGGATTCTGCTGGCTTTACATCTGAGCACATCGAAAGTATTCCACTTTCTTGGCAGAAAAATGCCCCAAGGCCAATAGGAATTTCAGCCTTCCCTGATGTTTATTTACTTATAATAAATCAATGAAACACTCACCCAAGGACGATGGGCCAGGAATTTACAGTGTTTAGGCCGGACAGAGATTTATGGTGTATTTGGCCAAAGCCTCGCTCAGAAATGCACCTGCTTCCCTTCCCAAAGTGAAATAGGGTCTGCTGAGGCCGAAGAGATGTCTGCAGGTATTTCGCCTCTGGTTCAGCCAGGCTTTAGATTTCCATGGGTTCGTTCCCAATATTGCGAACCTGCTGCGAGCGTGGGGAGCTGAATTGCAAATGAGTTGTGCACTGGCTGGCGAGGTGCATCCTACAATTAGTTATCCAGCCCGGCTTTGCTATAAGAGGCCCATCCATTGAAGTGTTAGGTGATCCATCCGTACACTTTGCACTTGCGAACCAGGTAGTTCGGACATAGACAATTAATCATGCAACAAATTCATCCAAAGCCCTCCCCTCTGGTCAGTATTCATTACACCGAAATGCATCCCCAAATGTCACAGGGGAGCTAGGCAAACTGCTCAAGCATACCGCTGCTCTGACATTTCTGCTCCTGTGACATTTCATCCACTTGGCTTATAGCTTTGTTCAGCTCAGTAGCCCACTTCAGAAATATAGTCTCATCTGCCTCACAGGATGAATAAGAGATGAGACTTGAAGCCGTTATAATGTAAAGCTTCTAAGTGTGTCAAGAGATCTGTCTTCAAGTCTTTCATCTTAAAACACATGGTTTTATTCTGAACAGCTCCCACAAAGAGCAATAACCACATCTTACACCAGGTCTGTTAGTCACAGATCACCCAGCACAGATTTACCTGGCACCTGCCTTATCATGAGTCACTTTCAACAATGACTTGAAAAGATTTGCAATTTCCAGTCCCATTAGCCTGGTCTCCAAGGCCAGGGCTCAGCATGGGGCCAGCACTGCTGGTTAAATTATTAAATTACTTTGACAAAAGTCAAATGGGACCATTACCGTAAATTACACACATTTTCCCAAACTCACGGCTGAGGTTTCTGAGCTAGAAATAGCTAAAACTGTCACTTTCAGTTGATTCTCCTTCTTCTGCTCAAATGGGAGAGTGGAAATTGCCTGCCTGAAAGAAGATATTAAAAAATGCAGAGGTGTGCTGACCCTGTGGCTTAGCAGCTACTGAATGTGCTGCTGCCACGAAGAAGGACTTTCCGAAGCAGAAGTCACAGGGTGTTTGTTGTTTAGCTCAGAAAAGTCATAAAAGCGATGCCCTAAAGAGAACGGGGCAATCTTGGCTCTACCAGCCCTCCCGCTGCTTCATTCATGGGGGATCTGAGTCAGCAAAGCATGTCAGCCTGGGCTTCACTTAAAGCATGTGAGTAAGACCCCTCCCGATTCAACAAAGCACTTAAGAATGTTCTTAAGTTATGCCTCACGCTCAAGTGCTTTGGTGACTCATAGCCTGGGGCAGCGGACAGGATAGTGACGTTTCCTTTGCCTTACGACTGCCCCTACACCCCCATCGACCCGCACAGCACCTGCTTTCCAACCCTCACACCTTGCTGGGGGTCAGGCACGGTGAACAGGCCTTTGTTTAAAAGGAAACCCAATCTGATTTACAAAAGGCTAGAGGTGCACAAGGCCTAGCAATGTGGGCACTGGAGGCCAATCACAGTGCGGACTCTTCGCTAGGGTGATGGAAAACTGAAGGATGTGCAAGACAACACCCATGACCAGCCCAGAGATGTCCAGTGGTAAGGGATCGATCAGAGGATATAGGGTTGTGTCCTACTAGGGTGGCAATGACAATTTGGGCCAGGAGCAGTAGTGACTGAAAGTGAAACTAACAAAAATTCTATCCCCTAAAACGGCACCAACTGGGTTCCTGGAGGGCTACCTAAGAGAGAGGCCAAAGCATAAATGGGCTGTGGCAATAAACCTCCTGTCCGCGGGTAACCTCTCCGGAGCTAGGCAGCAGGGAAAGGCTGGCGCTGTGTGTGCTTGCCTACTCCTGGTAACAGAGGACTGGAGCTGCCAATCAAACCCCTATCAAAACAACCCCCACCGCAGTCTGAGGGCATCCTGGCTATCAGCTGACCACGGTATGGAGCTTCATGGCCTCACACAAATAAACCTTCAGCAGCCAGGAATCAGACCGGGGCTGTGACCGAGGACAGTCCCTGCGACCGTGAAATCTGGAGGAGCCAGAAATGTCAGCGCTTCCGTGTCTCCAGTGCAGCGTGAAAGCGTCGCCCTCGCATATCCTCAGGGTGCCAGAGCCACTCCACTCCTCCTGCCCATGAGATACTCTTAACCAGGGAGACCCATGGAAGCACTGACATTTGCAGGATGAAAACGCTTCTCCTGCCACCTGCCCTGGCAGGAAAGGGCTGCTCAGCTGCAGCCATGGGTCCAGGGATGAAGCAAACAAACCTGAGCCAATTTCCCCCATGGCTGTCGCCCCTCAAATGCCTCACCTTCCACCTCCTCGGTCATCTCCTCTTCGTTGCCGCTTGTCCCAGATACCTCCATCTCCTCATCCTCTGCTGTGGGAGGGAAGGCAGCTTCTTCATTCTGAACGGCAGGGGCTTTCTTCTTCTTCCGCCTTGCGTTCCTTTCTTTCTCCTGCGGGAGAAGCAGTCAAGGTCAAAGGCAGAGTTTGGCCTGCAGGGCCAGTGCTTTCCCTGTATTCCTCAGTGGGAAGGAGGAAACAGGCTACATAAAACACTGCGTATTCTTGGATTCTCTTTACCCCCTTATCAATGCTGGTTCTTATCAGTGACCGCACTGCAGAAGGGCAGACTTCATAAAATGACAGAAAGAGCAACTTTAATCCCCTAGCAAGGGTTGCCTCTGAAATAAATCTTGAGAGTTGGGGGTGGGGGGGAGTGAGAAGGGGGGTGGAAAATCATATCGATATGTATTTTTTAGATTCTGCTATCCTTACTTTGAGTGGTGCCTCACTCATGGGGACTACTTACAGAGTAATGCCCTACTCAATGTGAGTTAGGGTAGATGCATCTGCTCTACAGTTGGCATACACGTGCAGAGTACCAGCCCTCCAAGTTTCCCAGAGAAACTTTTACTAATTGAGTGGCACGCCACCCTTAGGAGGCTGCTGGACAGGGAGAGGCTCACAAGAAAACATTCATCTTTGCACAATACTGCAGTGTAAGAGCAGGAAAGCATTGCAAACAAACAATCATGTGATAAGATAAAACTGGTCTTCATTTTAACAGGACAATTTGGTATGCACAAACGCTAGCAATTCAGAGCTCAAGACACCTAATTACAATCAAGAAGTTAGGCACCCAATTAATTCAAATGGAGGCCAGCTTTAAAACTAAACTCGGCCTGTAATATCTATCACTGTATTATTAAGCCAATTTACAGATGACTAAATTTTAGTCAACATCATGGGTGTCTCCATTTTTTGGATGCCCAACTTGAGACACCTTAAAGGGACCTGATTTTCAGACACACTTGGGCACCCACATCTTAAAATGAAGTTAGTGGCCACTCTGAGTGCTCAGCATACTGGAAAAATCAGGTGCCAGGTGAGTTGAGCTGGACCCCTAAATTTAGTAGATACTTTTGAAAAATTGTGCTCTGAGTGACTATCCCAAGGTCACAGAGTGAGCGAGCAGCAGAGCAGTAAACAGAATCTAGGAGTTGAGATTCTTCGCCCTCTCTTCCTCCTCGAACCACAAAGCAATACCCTCTCTTCTCCTCTTTAAACACACACACACACACACACACACACCCCTACTTCACACACACACACACACACCCCTACTTCACACACACACACACACCCCTCTACTTCCAATAAACTGTTTGGCATGAATCAAGAGTCTCATCTCTGCTAATGTTTCCTGGTGTCATTATGGAAATAAATATAACCAGTAGGAACATGCCCGTCACCTGCTGCTCCCTCCGCGTGCCCAACTTGAATGACGTACTTTGAGCATTTAAGTGGATGGAAAATGAAGGCTGCAGCAGCAATACGAACTCTGCCTTTGGATCTCGAGGTTGGGGGTGTCTGATACCTTTCCCCTTTCTCGATAAACTCAAAAACTACTGGATAAACACCCCACAAACTGCTTTTGCTCGGCAACACTGCCGTTTGAACCATTTTGTATTGAACTGGGCAGGAGAGGGTGGAAGCACTTGAGAAGTTATGTGAGACATTACACATGGAATCAAAGAGCCCTGGGACCCGACCCACCCACTTCTGCGGTAACCCCATTCTTTCTGCAATCTCCGCTCCCCCGGGAAGAACTTGTCAGAGCATCAACTTGTGCCAAGGGAACAATTCAATAATTGTATGTTATTGTCTGCAGCAGCAGCTCGTAGTTAGGGCTTCAGATAATGCTAATGTGATGACAAAGCTCTTGCGTTACTATGGCAAAGCCTTCTTCACCTTACTGCTTCTCTTACTCATGTGTCTGTGACTCAGCCAAGCTGACGAGTGGGATCTTATGCTGGGAAATTAGCTGGGAACAAGCCCCTGCATCAACACCAGACTTGGCTTTTATATTTGCACTAAATGACAAGCAGCAGGATTTGGCCCATGCAGAGATGAATGCTCTGGCAGGCAGGGCTCTGGGGCTGCGAGAGACCCACTGCGTAGGTGAGATATTTAAGGGAAGCAATTTGAATCCAGAAGCAGAGCTGATAGGGGGACATACCCAGTGACAGGCTCAAGCCACATGCACAAACGTTCTGCTTTACGGTTTCGGTTCTGGTCAAGGCATATCCAGCCAAATTCATCCCTGCTTTAAGTTCATCACCTTGTAACTCCATCAAACTCAGCCCATCTGCTGTCATCATGTACTTCGACTGGAAGCTCTTTAGGGGTATGGGTGGCCTATCTTAACACAATGGGTCCCTAATCCCTGATGGGCGATCAATGGATCATCTGACATTAATTCAGTTCACATGGCGGCGAAAGTGGGGAGAAGAGAAGCTTCGGTCAAATTTAGCATGAAAGGCAAAATTTGATTGTCCATAGAACTGATGCGTTTGGACGGTGCCCAGCACAGTAAGTCTCCAAATCCAAGGGTGCTAGATACAAAGAATAAATAAATGAGATGACGGTGAGGTGAAGCTCATATCTGCTGCAAAAATTAAATGCTTTTACGTGGCGTTCCATCCTGTCTTTGGTATGTAACTGAGTAGTTCTGGTCCCTTGGGCTCAGTCTGAGATCTGTTATCAGTACTTCAGCGGTTTTCACATCCATTCTATTCCTTGGTGCTCAACGTACATTGTGTACTATTAAAAGTGACTTCTTAGATTTGTCCTAGAGGGTCTTTTTCCTTGGAACGCATGGGATAGCTCGAGCAGGACTCCGCTGCAGTCTTTGGCTTACGTGCATCTATGTCAAAAGGGAAATAAACCAAACCAAACCAAAACCTGAACTTCTCCCATGGGAGGTTATTTCCTAGCACTCCGCAGTGCCTAGTGTGTCATTCCACTTCCTATGGGGAGAATGGCCAAGCCAGGCGCCTGAGGTGGCTGCAATGGCTGGCTTCCAGCCAGCTCTATTAGGCTGTCTCCAAGTTTGATGAGAATCAGCAGTTCTTCTCAACCTCCTCTACAAGCTGTCTGGTGTTACTGGAGCCTTCCCCCCTTCCCCTCCCCACACCGGAACAACCCTGAGTGGCCAGGACATAGCTGACACAACCTGCCAGTGTGACATCATCCTGGGCCATCTGCCCCAGAAGGGAAAGGAGCAGCCCAGAGAAATGTGGCCTCCTCACGGGATCACCACCTGACACGGAGCGAGGAGCCAAAGTGGCTTTAAAAAACCCTGCTCCTGATACAGAACAGTCATTATATTTATGCCCCAACAGCAGCTGTCTCAGCCTTCCCTAAAAGCATGATGCAGGCACTCCCGAATTAGCATGGCAAGGTCATGGGATCAGAAGTGGGGCTAAGGCCAACCTGAAAGGGTTAATGGGGACCTGAGAGGCCAGTTGTGTTACCTGTTGGGGACCCCGACCTCAGGCAAGTCCAGCACAAGGGGCAGAAACCCACACGCGGAGAGAGATTCTGAGCTCTGACGGCTCAGGGAAAGAGCAACTTGAAAGGACATTCGGTATCACAATGCCTCATTTTCCCCTTGACTGCTGGGGTTAATGAAACAAGAGATGAGCGCGCAGAAGGTCAGGACTAACTGAGGCTGATGCCAAGAACAGATCTTAGGTGCTCGCAACAGAACTGAGCAGAGGGAGAGAGCCAGGTTTAATTCAAGACCATGCCCAGCTGGGAAGGGGTTGGGTGGTAAGCAAGAAGTTTAGTGCAGAAGGGACAGATTCTGCAGTCAGGCTCTGGGATGAGAGAGGAGGAAGCCCAGGGATCCTGGGTAGGGAAGTCTGGCCCGAGGGGAGGAGAGAGACAAAGCAGTGGAGTGGTGAACCCTGATCAAAGGGCAGGTTTGGAGGACCAGGGAGGGAGCCTTGGGAGGTGATCAGTGGAGGAACACTGCTGCAGAGAGGGAAGAGAGGCGACGGATAGAATCTAGTTTGAGTTTGTATAGTCTGGGTTTGGGATTTCTGTTAGGGGATCGAGGTGATAACCCTGGGAGTCCTGGCCCCCGAGAAGGGGACAGACACAGTCGAAAGCCCCGAGAGAAGGGTGTGAGGACCACAGGGGCCATGAGTGGGGCCCATTTTGTGAGGGCCTTGGAATATTTTATGTTGGACGTTCCATTACCCCAGAAGGGTGGGCTAAATCTGGCCAGCGGGACAGGGTCACAGGACGGTTGGCTCTAGTAGCGAACGCCGACCTTCGCCCAATACGATAACCCAGTGTCAGTCCCAGTCCTGCTCCAACTTCAGTGGCCTTTGGGTCAGGTTCCATGTTTGCGGGGGAGCGGTCCCCACAGGGCCCCACCTGCAGAGAGGAATCGTGGCCTCTGTTCCACAGCTGGGAGTCACAGCCCAGACACCCACGGAAGGGGACAGCCCACCTTTCAATAGGAAGGGGTGACCGGATCTGCCTAACTCTTTCCCTCAGCCCATGGGATGAGCGAGTGAACGGGGTCCCCAGCCTACAGTGCCTCCAGGGCAGCAAAAAGAGCTCACCCCCCGCTTCTGAAAAGGGAGCAGAGGGTTGAGAAGGGCAGCTCTCTCCCGTTGGGATCAGCACCAGGATCCTGCCCGTCTAGGAGCTGTCTGGATTCTGAGGCAGTATCTAACAGGGACCAGGTTCCGTCTTAATTGACTGAGGAAAGCACATGGCTGGGTGCTCTGTGGACATATTGCAAGGACTTGTAGGGACCCTTCAGTTTGATAGGTTAATATGAGCCATATTATCCCCCGACCTCAGGCAAGTCTAGCACAAGGGGCAGACACCCACACGCGGAGAGAGATTCTGAGCTCTGATGGCTCAGGGAAAGAGCAACTTGAAAGGACATTCGGTATCACAATGCCTCATTTTC